>NC_134714.1:89240666-89543000 GCF_049634645.1 Pelodiscus sinensis
TAGCAAGCAGGGGGAGAAACCCCTTAGTATATTTTAAAAATTCCTTATTGTCTTTATGTCTTTTGACTATGGATGTCTCCTGGTGTCCCTTTGCTTCTCTTATGAATTTTCTACAACCTCTAACTTCTGATTGATATTCATGATCATCAGCTTTTCCTTTTTTCATTTGTAATAATTTTAAAATAAAAATCTTGGTTCAGAGGTGAAGTGAATGCAGTGAGAGATATATAGAGTCCACACCAAGGGTGGGCAAATACTGGCCCATGGCCTAAATTGGGTCTTCCGGAGTTACCCTCTGGCAGGCCCCCACACCATCATATTTACTTGCACCTCCTCAGATACAGGGGATCACAGCTCCCTATGGCCACAGATCACTGTTCTGGCCAATGGGAGCTGTAATCCCCCATAGCCCTCTAGAAGTGCAGGTAAATTTAGCAGCAGCGGCCCACCAGGTGCTAACCCACCACTGGTATACACAGTCATTATCCAGCAAAGTAGTTGCCGCAAAGTAATTGTTTGTGTAGATAAGTCCTATGTCTCTTTGTAACTGTAGCCCTAAGTGCAGGGGCAGCCAATAATTTTCTCAGGGGGAACACTTAATGAATTTTGGTATATGGTCATGGACCAGCTCCACCCCTGGAAGGGGTGGGGCTTGGAGCAGAAGGGGCAGGGCTGAGGACTAGCCTTCCCCCAGAGGCTTTGCAGTAAAAACATAGTAAAGGGTTCGTGGATCCTGGCCCAGCTGCTACCGCATTGCCTGACTGCCACACAAGGTTGCTGTGGCTATTTAAAAGCCTCACAGTTTCAACCCATGCCAAGGTAGCATCATGACTGGGAGCCCTTTAAATAGCCACAGCAACCCCAGGAGGCTTTCAGGCAGCACAGTAGTGGCTGGGCCAGGCTCTTTAAATAGCAGCAATTCAAAACTCACACAGCTTTGCTCCTGCCGGGGTAGTGCTGTGTGACCAGGAACTCTGAGCCATTTAAGTAGGATCCTACTGCCTAGCCACTGCTCGGAAACTCTGTGACATGGGCAGCAGGATATAAATAGAAAGCATCCAGATGCAATCTGTGGGCCGGACCAAAGTGTTAGACTGGTTGGATGCAGCCTCAGGGTTGATCTTACCTAGCACTGCCTGAGGGTGTGTCTACACTGCAGGGCTTAACTCGCAATAAGCTACGCAAATTGAGCTACATCAATTGCGTGGCTTATTTTGAAGTAGGAAGCATCTACTCAGCACTTATTCTGAAATAGGGCACTCATCCTCCAACTTTCCTTACTCCTTGTACAATGATGGTTACAGGAGTCAGAGTAAGAAGTCCTCCAGCTTGACAGCATTTTGACATTATTTCAAAATAACTCCCTGCTATGTAAATATGGACTAAAGCTAGTTATTTCAAAATAATGTTGCTGTGTAGATGTACCCTAAGGCTGTGTCTACACTGGGCCACTTATTCCGGAAAATCAGCCGCTTTTCCGGAATAAGCTGCGAGCTGTCTACACTGGCCCTTGAATTTCCGGAAAAGCAACGACGCTCTACTGAACAAAATCAGCTGCTATTCCGGAAAAACTATTCTGCTCCCGCTCGGGCATAAGTCCTTATTCCGGAACACTGTTCCAGAAGAGGGCCAGTGTAGACAGCCCAGTAGTCTTTTCCGGAAAAAAGCCCCGATCGCGAAAATGGTGATCGGGGCTCTTTTCCGGAAAAGCACGTCTACATTGGCCACAGACGCTTTTCTGGAAAAAGGGCTTTTCCGGAAAAGCAGCCTGCCAATGTAGACGCTCCTTTTCCGGAAAAACTGAAAACGGAATAGTATTCCGTTTTAAGCAGTTCCGGAAATTCATGCCAGTGTAGACACAGCCATCGTGTCTACAACAGCCTAACTCTCTACAATGGTTTTGAAAGTGGGACAAAGTGCTAGATTTCATAGGGGCCTAAATATGCAAATATGCACTTAGTGGGATTCTTAAAAGTGCCTAAGTAAGTAAAGACTTATGGTAAGACTTGTAAGGGTGTGCAGATGCCTAAAGATTTTCCTAAAGGGAGTTAAGCACCTAGGTGATTTTGGAAAATCCACTGAGCACCTCCCCTCAAAAATCCATCTGAAATCTATATGAGCGATATGCTTGACTTACTTAGACACTTTTGAAAATCTCATTTGATGCCTATCTTCATCTTTAGGTACCTGAACCTTTGAAAATCTGGCCCTCAGATTAAAATTTCCTCTGAGACTTTCAACTCTAAAGTAGACAGTACTACATAGTATGTTGTAGGGGCAAACTTTCACAGATAGGAGAATGCACTAAATTACCTAATATAGTAGGTACTATCAATTTCCAATTTATTTTATTCTATGAAAACAATTAGACTTATCTACAGATTTCATGTTTATTGCAGTCAATTTGACACTTTCATGAGCAATAAATTCTTTTAAAAAAGAAGAAAAATATCTTGTGAATTCTTGGCATTGAAGAACACTACAGAGCTTCACACTAAGTAAAATTATGCAGATCTCAACAGTCTGAGCAGAAGACAATTCATATGGTGCCCATGGAGTTTTAAGAAGGAAAAAATGTGTTCTGGTTTTACTTGATGGGTTTGAGAGGTCCTGAACTTTACTTTCTTGTACTTTAGGTTTTAGTGCATTATTCCTATGAGGTGTTTCCACCCATGTTGTTAGAGTCTGCTTCCTGAGAGTGCCAGATTTAAACTTAAACTCAATCCTCTAGACACCTTTTTCATTTTCCATGGTGTCATTGTTTTTGTTCTGTACTATAAGTTGCATGACCCGAAAGTAATACTTTATCATTCTGCCCAGCTAAGAAAAAATGTGTCTGAACAATAGAAAATGTTGCAGAAGGTTCCATTCGTGCAGCCAAAATGTATCTAAAATCAGCTTACAAGCAAGGCTCAGCCTTTTTATTTATCAGTTTCAAGAAAAGAAAAACAACTTGGCATGAATCTGTTAACTAACGGAGCAAACAGGGGTTCGCTACCAGCTACCTGGGCAAGGGCATCTAAATGCTCCCACATATAGCCATCATCAGTACTTAAATACATAACTTACATTTATGTACCATACGGTGTACCCTAAAGGATTCCAAAGCACCATGTGAAACTATTTCGAGCTGTCAGCATTTCAGTGGTGGCTTTACCCACCACTGAAATGTTTAAAACTCAAAGGTGGCCCATGGCAGTTCTTTAGCAATTCAACTGCACAATCTCTTAGAATATTGAAGAATATCGTATTCAATTTAAATTTCCAAGAGAATTTAGGAATGCATACTATAGAACTGAAAGGATCCCCTCCACATCTCTAAAGCTTCATGAGCCAGCTAAGAGAAAAAGAGATTCTAGATCTATTCAGAGTTACTGTTGGGAAGAATGAAGAGAGCTTTACACGCACACTCTCTTTTCAGCCCCAAAGAGGTTCAGCAGTCCCCAACAGCAGACTGAGCACAGATTCCCTCCACTATTCATTGGGCTCAGCCTTCCCAGCTTCCCTTTAAGTTAGCACATGTCATGATGAAGGGTTACACACCCTTTCTGTTGTGTAACACGAGGCCAGGGTTGCCCTGTTAGACATTAGCAACATGCTCAACTATACAATATTTATAGGCCTTAGTTCAATCGTGAATCCATTTTTTTCCTTCCTTAATCCATGCTTGCTCCCCCAAGCTTTGTGTGACTTCCTAGAACACTGTGACTCTACATTGTAAATACTGAAGAATGAAGGAGAGGTTGAGCAATGTGAACACACATCTGCATCTGTTCATGGCTTCACAATAGATATCCCAAGCAAAGTAGCCCAAGGACAGAGAATAAAAAAAAGAATGTAAAATATTCCTTCCACTCTGATTTCTGAATTTAGAACATCCTTCTCAAAGCCAAAAGGAAGAGTTTTCTTTATATTGACTCCCATAGAAGACCACAAAGCAACTTACATTTATGCTAAATACATTTTCTTTCAGACTGAGGAGCAGACCCTTTGACATAAACATTTCAGGGTGAACAGTGGATGCTCTCTTATCATCGCTTTGCACATTATATAATGCTTATATCTCCACTTCCTAAGATTGCCACCCAAGATGAACCTTTTCGTTTTGGCTTCCCTTATATTCCAAAATCTTATGCATTAGTTTAATTCTTAGTATCCAAATAGAAATTCTTAAATTGCTCAGGATAAAGCAAAGATATTTCCCAAACATCTTATCATTGCATGTTCTATGTACACACATACACATGCATGAGATAAGTATGCATGTATAAACACACACATTTATAATTAAACACATACACATTTTTGTAGTCACACACATATAAACATACATCACATACACAGCAGTGAAATCCATGTAATAAATTATAGAACCAATGGTAGCTTAAATTTATCATGGATTTTGACCATCTCCTTTGTGTTCAGCCCACTATCTAGTCAAGATTTTCGAACATTTCAGCCTCATTCAGCACAGCAGTTTCAAATAGCCACCAATTTCCAAATAAAATTATTAAAATATTTAATTCTTTCTTTTCTCACTGTGACTTTTCATCCACCACTCCTCCCCAATACACACCATTATCTCTCCCAAAAAAAGTTACACTCACCCACAACCCAGGACAAGCAATAGCCAATTTTGGACCAGTGATGGTTTAAGATCTGATATTTCATGATACTTCAAGGGTATCAAGTTGGAAATTTCCCCTTTCTAGTGGGATAGACAATGTTTACATGTAGTCCAGACAGGTCATCAGAGATCATATGTTAAAATCATATTACTGTGTACACAAAATTGATTTCATGTCACTTTTTATATATGTTTAATAGATTCTCTTTGGTTTTTCTCTTTTTTTTCTATACATTTGGTTTTATGGTCCCTAGAACCTACCTAGCTTTACAGGTGAAGGCACAGAAGAAATAGTGCCATATACGCATCTGACTACGTGGATTTTAGCCACAAAAGCTTATGCCCAAATAAATCTGTTAGGGTGTGTCTACACAGCACCCTTACCTTGAAATAAGCTACGTAATTTGTGCTACTAAAATTGTGTAGCTTATTTCAATGTTATTTCAAAATAAGGTTCTTATCCGTTGTGCAATGAGGTTTACAAGGATATCGGAATAGCGAGCCCATTATATTTCGATATAACGGGCTTGCTCTTAAGACACGGACTAGCTATTTTGGGATACCAGGGATATCCCGATATAGCTCCACTGTGTAGACATAGCCCAAGACTTTAAGGTGCCACAGGACTCCTCATTGATTTGCAGATACAAACTAACATGGCTATCCCTCTCAGACTTGCCACATATGTATATTTTGAAAATCTCTAAAATAATTAAATCTAAAATAACTGTTCTGCGAAATATGTGGCATATATAGAATTGATGGTGGCAAGGTATGATATGGAATTAAGGTTTTATTCATTGCTTTGTGATGCCATGAGTATTTATGGCATTGCCACTTAGGAGTACTATGAACACCAAAATCATGATGCTAAATCCTTAATACAATGTTGTCCTGTAGTCTACATCTATTTGCAATATAGGCATGTACAAACGTGTGTATGTAAGCAAAACTTCTGTTCTTTGGTTACTTCAAACTGAAATGTGTTTTAAGGAGGGAGTTGTTCAAAGAGAGAGTGGCGTTTGACACATTGGGAGGCCACAGGAGTTCAAGACATAAGAGGCAATATGGAAGGTCCCATGTTTAGGGGTTAATTGCGGAAGAACTTTGTACGTGCAAGTTTAGGGGTGGTGAGGCCTGCATTCTTCCTCCCCCCCTCCCCGCCCTTTCACTTTCCCTACTTCTGATGAGCCAGAAGCAAGTCTTTGGGAACAAACACCATTGTAGCAAGAACGAATTGTAGATAAGGGTGGGAAAATAACAATATTGTTTACCCTAACATACTGATCACATAAACAAGGCCAAAGAACAAGTAGAACTAGATCAGAACCAGATGGATAACTAACAGCTGAGCCCTACATCGGCACATAATGAGTAACCCCTGGAAATTTCCAAACTGCAAAACAAGGCAAGAGAACTGTATTTAAGGCTGCACCAAAGCACAGCAATTTGGATCTCACTGATGGGCTGTGGGTACCGGTGCCTTAGAAGCTAAGACAAACTCCCACTTCGTCCGCAGCCTACCTGGAGTTCCAGGTTTACAGGAAGGAACGTAAGATATGCCACTTCTTTCTTATATTGTTCTTCCAGTTATGGGGCACAGCTGTTAGCTGTCCGGAAATAAACTGCAGTAATTCATCATTTAACACTATAGATATGTTTCAGAAAATGATCATGTTAAGTGAAAACGTGTTATGCGGGGTCAATTTTCCCATTGAAAATAATGGAAAAGGTGGGGGTTGCGTTTCAAGCGGTGGTGTCTGTTGGGACCGGGACATAAGGTTAGGGGAGAAAGGGGACTAGGTTACAGCAGGGCGGGGAGGTGTTTGGCTCTCGGGAAGGGAAGGGAAGAGGAGGAGAGGGGAGGGGGATTGGGTTGGGAGTATGCCCCTGTGATGGGTCTGCCAGGACCTGCATTGTGTCCGGCGAGGGGGGGTCGCCAGGGAATGGCGCAGTGAGTGGTGAACCCACCGCCACTTTGCAGGGAGGCAGGGGAAGTCCCGCACAGCCACCAGTGATGAGCCAGCTGAGGAAACCCAGCTGCCAGCCTGTAAGTGGGGGCGGAGGAGAGGGGGCCAGGCATCTGGGGAGGGGGAGTCAGTGGGGAACAGCACGGTGAGTGGTGAACCCTCCGCAACTTTGCAGGAAGGCAGGGGAAGCCTCCCGCAGCCACCGGCAACAGGCTGGCTGGGGAAATTGTGTTATTCCAAGGATGGTTGTGTAATTCAAAAAACGTTCCCTAAAAATAAAAATTGTGCTATCGCGAAAACATGTTAAGCGGGCACTTGTTAAATGAGGAATTACTGTACTTGTGTTTGACAGATACCTGAGTAGCGTCCTTTGTACTTTGAGAGCCCAGTGTCAGACCTGAGACTTAGGGTATGTCTACACTACCCCGCTAGTTTGAACTAGCGGGGTAATGTATGCATACCGAACGTGCAAATGAAGCCCGGGATTTGAATTTCCCGGGCTTCATTTGCATAAGCCGGCCGGCGCCATTTTTAAATGCCGGCTTGTTCGAACCCTGTGCCGCGCGCCTACACGCGGCACGGGCTAGATAATTCGAACTAGCAAGCCATCTGTACGTTCCACGAGGTGTACAGATAGTTCGGAATGGCTTGCTAGTTCGAACTATCTAGCCCGTGCCGCGTGTAGCCGCGCGGCACGGGGTTCGAACAAGCCGGCATTTAAAAATGGCGCCGGCCGGCTTATGCAAATGAAGCCCGGGAAATTCAAATCCCGGGCTTTATTTGCACATTCGGTATGCATACATTACCCCGCTAGTTCGAACTAGCGGGGTAGTGTAGACATACCCTCACTCTTGCTGACTACACCATGGAACTAGACTGGAAAGTGGAAAATGGAGCAGTTAGGAGGGAGTCTGGACCAGAGCGTAGACCAGGGGCCACATGCAGCCCGTGTCCCATTTGTTTGTGGCCTGTGATGTGGTTTGGGTTTACATGAGACTCAACACATGGCCCACGGGAAGGAGCCAAAACCAAAAAGTAGTCACTATAATGGTCTTCTGTTGATATGCATTTTAGTAGTTAAATTCCTGGACTGTCATTGCTCATTAAAAGTGCTGTCATATGGGTGGAAATCAGGTAAATATTGCATTTTTATTAATATCAGCAAAACTGACTTAAATTGGGCCTGTGTGTTGTGTACTCTTGCCTTAATCTTTGTATTCATGCCTATTTTCATATATATTTGCATGTATATACAACCACACTTAAGTTGCTGCCCTTGGCATCCTCTGTGAGTATCATTGTGGCCCCCGGGGCTTCCAAAGTTGAGTAGCCCTGGTGTAGACAGTGGAATGGAATAACAAACACAGACAGGTGCAGGCGGGAATGGTGTTGTGTAGCTGGTATTGTGTAGAGCCTAAAAGTAAAGACAAGAAGTTTGAATATAATGTGGAAAATAAGGGGCAGTGACTATGTGTCCCCTTTAAACACAGTGTCCATTTGGTGAAATGTTGGCTTCGTGCCATATGGATGATTTTATGTATTGAAAGGGATATTGTGAAAATATGCTTTTCTTTTGTTACTACTGCCAAGAAATATTTGTGCTTAATTCCCATCCGTTTCCAATATTTCAATGGTAGTTAATAACTGAACGATACAGTAACGTGCCTATAAGACAGCATGAAGTAGAGTCATCATCAAACCTGCTGAATAAAAACCAACCAAGCAGTCACATCTATTAAATAGTTAATGCTCAAACACAGAAGCTTGATTATAGGTTAGGAGTAATGTAATCTAGACAGGTGGAAAACCAGGTATGTGTTATATCTGCACAGATGGCTGGAAGGAAGTATTTCATTTCTGTTAACTCGACCCATTCATTAAAGTATAATTTAAAAAAAAAGTCTCAGCCAATTCCTGTATTTTTGGCCTGATCACTAAAGGATTATCTCATTTGTGAGAGTTATCCCATAAGGAGCTTTATGAAAGACCTGGGACAGTTCTAGAATACTTGGCTTCATCAGGGTAGCCAGGCATACTCCAGAAAATGTTTATATTGTTTACAAAGATCAATTTAAAATTATTCCTCTCTTCCAACCAAAAAGGAATTGACAGAATTCTGGTGTGTAAAAGTAAGAGATGACCCTTTCTTAGTTATTCATTTAGCAGTTTGTCCTGAAGTCACTCATATCATAACTTTACAATAGATACTAATCATTAAACAATCAGTTTCCATCAATATGTATTTCAGTGAAACAGCAGAATGTTTCCTGCATGGAAAAATATGCTGATAAGATAAGCTGTTTGTATTTAGTAAGTTCTTCCCACTCTAGTGATGACTTGGAGGAAATGACCAACGTATTATATACCATCTATATGTTTTATTAGTCTATAAAGTGTTACCAGACCATTTGTTGTATTATATACAGATCCTCAGCTGGTGTAACCAAAAATTTCATGGAGATGCCCCAACTTACTCCAAGGGTACATTTACCCTAGCCCCCTAGTTCTAACTAGGGAGGCTAATGAGGGCGACCGAAATTGCAAATGAAGCGCGGGATTTAAATAACCCACGCTTCATTAGCATGTTCCCAGGCGGTCGCCATTTTGGAAATTGACTAGCCCAAAAGAACTGCATCTACATGTGGCAGTGAAACGGGAGTTCGAGGTAAGTCCAGGAGGAATACCAGCTAATTTGAGTTAAGGGCTCATTTGAACTCCCATTTCACTGCCGCGTGTAGATGCGGGCAGTTCTTCCAGGCTAGTCAATTTCCAAAATGGCGACCGCCCGGGAATATGATAATAAAGCGCAGGATATTTAAATCCCGTGCTTCATTTGTAATTTCAGTCGCCCTCACTAGCCTCCCTAGTTCAAACTAGGGGGTTAGTGTAGACATATCCTGTGACTCAGTAGTATCTTCTGTAGATGATATGAATAGTTTGAACCATGCTATAATTCACAAATAGCACTAATCACCCACCAAATCAAATACACAGATACATCATGGTAGGACATTTTTTTCTCAAAACACAAACTCTACTGGTTGCCCCTATAGCATCAGGGCCAGCACAGGGAAGGCTAAACTATGCATATACACTAGCCAGTATTTCACAACCATTTTCTGGGAAGTACAGTAGCATGTTTGGGAGACTCATTCAGTTTACACAGTCCCTGTTGATTCTATCTGTAATCTCTTTATATTTTTTAATCATATGTCATGGAATTTATATGAGAGCCAACTGTTGGAAGCTTTTTGGAATTGTGTGTCTTTTAAATGACTTTTCCACAAGTTATGACAAACTCAGAAAAATAGAGTGGCAGGAATTTTCTAGATGTCAATTTTACTAAATTTCATGGCTTTCTATAAATGTGTGATCTGCCATAAGGATCACCACAGAAAATATATCATTGGCCAGGATAATATTCCCTATTTCACAATTCTGTCTCAGTAAATGTAATTATATTAGTCTGAGATTAAGCACAATCCAAATTAACCAAAACTTTGTCTAGAGTGTTTGGCAGGGGTCCTTGCATGAATCATTTATATTTATTATCTAATTATTATTAATTATTATGTGTGGATTTCCCTAATATGCCAAGTATACAAAGAGATTTGAGGTGAAATCCTGGCTATATTGAAGCTGCTAGGACTTTTGCCAAGAGCTCGGGTGGAGCCAGAATTTCATCAATGGTCCCTGTTTTAAAGAGATTTCAATACAAGCAATTCATGGCAGATCAGTGGAGAGAAGTGTCAGTGGACACAGCAGTAGTATGAAGTGGCTACTTATAAATATTGTGCATCTCAGTGGATTATTTGTTCCAAAACACATATATAAAATAAATGTCAAAATAGAGAAGGGTAAAAGTACATTTGGATGGTGTAAAATTAGTCACTTAAATCCAAATTAAATAAATAAATGCCTCAATTTTCAATGCAACAGAACACTGATAGGTCCCAGTGACTTCAATAAAAATATCAGACACTCCGTGCCTTCTGAAAATCATTAGACTTATTTAGGTGCCTAAGTATGCATTTAAGTGCTTAACTCATCAGGCACTCAAGTTTGAGAATTTTATCCTGTAACCTCTCTGTGCCTCAGTTTTCCTATCTATCAAATGGGACAATATACTTGGTTTCCCTTTTTACCTTTTCTGGTGTCAGGCCCAAACAGAGTTTTAGGAGCCTATCATAGGCATCCAGGCTTCAAGATCTTAGCCTAGCTGACTTGCCCAGTCTGTAAATCAGTGGCCTAGACTAGGGAGCAGATTCTTAGAGTTCTTAATCCCTTAGTCACACTGATAGTTGAGAACAATCTATTCCCAGCTGTGTAACAGCATATATTTCACATAAGCCATGTTTCTTTGGAGAGGATGAGGGGGCAGAAACAGAACTTTGCATGTCTCTGATTATTTGGTTAATATATGTTTTAAGATAGAAGAGAGGAAGGAACATGTAGAGCCATCAGTGAATAACTCCCCTCCTCCAAACCTCCAGTGCTGTACTGTTCATCATGGTCTGAACTTGCCTATTGTGGTTACACTAAAATTTATTGAAGCCCAGCATGTGCTCACTTTTTCCTGTGAAAAATTAACTGAAAGGGCACTTCACATCTGCCCCTCCAAAAAAAATGTTTACTTGTTTGGCAAACTTTGTTTGAAAATCTGTTTGTTCCAAAGAATTGTCCTTTGGTTGGTTTTTTTGTGTGCATGTTATTGCTTTTTTCCCCTATAGTACCTCTCTTTTCCCATCTGTTGACCTCACTTTAGCACTTAGTTTCCCACTTACTTTGCCAAAAATGTATAAAACTTGGGGCGTCTGCTCCAATCTCTTTGTGGCTTGTAACTATCATTAAACTGACATTTGCTCCATTATAAAGAAGTCCTTGTAACTTTAATTAGACTCTTCTGCTCCGTTTGTTCTTGTGCAGTTGCAAGCGTGAAGTAATGTCTCCAAATGGAAATGATAGGAATGGTCTTGATTAACAGGTTGTGTGAAGAGCCAGAAAGCTGGGAAGAGTTTCTCCCAGTAACCACATCTGTGTTTTCTTCATGTAAGGACCTCCCAAGGCAAAATAACATTACTTTAGTTATCAAGCATTTCTACAGAGGACGCTTCTGCCATCTTCCACTCAGCCATGCCTATGACTTTTAGATTCTCCTGGAAACAATCTTCCAAAATGTAATAGAACAGCAGGCTAGGAAAGCATTCCTTTCAGTCTCAGGGCTCTCGCCATGAAACTGGAGAAAAGAGCAACTCAGACATAACTCATATTTTCATGGAAGGGTAGCCGTGTTAGTCTGTAACTGTAAAAACAATGAGCAGCCCTGTGGCAGTTGGAGACAATGCTGTCAATTTAGGCAAGATCTTAACTGGTTAATGCACTACAAAGGCAATTTTTCCTGCTTTTGATATTTGCATCTCCACATCAAATGCTGTTAATGAGACACATCCAGTGTGACTTAATTAGCCACATTAACACTTGTCATACAATTGATAGGTAACTTCTTTTACTCTTCCATATACCCCAGATTCTGTAATTTCCACACCAACTCATATGATAAACTGGGTCTTACCCATGAAAGTTCATGATGGTATCTGAAAGTTTATAAGGTCCCAAGGATGACTGTCATACTTTCATGTGCAAGAACGTACATCAATGGCAGCACTTGAAGTTTTGACTGAACAAGCTTCAGAAGTAGATCAGAAAGTGGCACTGAAGTAGACAAATGCCATAGGTACCAGGATCAAAAACAGATTGGCAAAATCAGAATAATCCCAATATGTTAATACCATACTTTACACCTGTACTACAGAAAGAAATAACAGGAGGTGGGGGGAAATGGAAAAAAGAGAAAAAGAAAAAAAGCTCATTAGAACTTCATCCAGATTTCAGGAATAATTAAGTTCACCAGCTCTGACATTTTCCTGGCTTTGAATACTATAGGAACTACACAAGACACCTCCATGCAGTCGTTTCTATCCATAGCAGTGATCTGAGAGTGTAAAGATTACAAAAGATCTTAATATTTAGTTTTACTAATCAAATAAGATTTTTCTATTCATTGTTATTGATAGTTTTGGTTGTTTGTAGTACAAGGGACCTCATGGTTTCTCAAGTGGCATAAATTATCCAAACGTAAGGGCCTGCATACTCAAACTCATTGAAGTAATCAGCTATTTGAGTATTCAGGGAATACAGAATTGACCATATTGGTATCTTATTTATCAATTATGCTAACTCGTGGAACACATCTGTAGACTTCCATTACAATCTTTTGAAGAAGTTATTAAAAATAGATAAGCAAAACTAATGAATATGTACACCTCCAAAATGCTTTAGCTGAAGTCCCTTCCCAGAGATAATTAATGAAACTATTTAACATTGACTGTAAGGTAAAGTCCTTTTATGGATTGAAAATCTATTGCAGAGATACAAAACAAAGAGTATGAACACATGGATAATATTGTAGGCAGAAATCCCTTGAACTTGAACCTCCTATCCTAGCACAAAAGTAGCTGGGGTACATGAGATTAAGAAACATCACAATTAGTACCCTAGAGAGACATCACTAATGATTTTTGTTGAGAGTTTCTGGACTGTCTATGCTTTTTATTACCATATCTCCTTTGAGATCAACTATTTATATCACAAGCTGTTCAAATTACTTCTTACTATATAGTTTAGAAATGTGCATTTGTCTGTCTGTCCATTTGTCAGTCCATTTGTTCAAGAACTCTGCCTGAATGATAAGAGTTAGGAGGTATGCACCTTCCTCTTATCACAATATAAAGCAAGGTCAGGGTTTGGTTGTGCCAAGACAATGGGATGTGCCTGGAATTTGATTATTTCTCATAAAATGGAAAGGGAGGGGTCTAGTAGGAAGGCCAGTTATACTGTAAAATGACCACAGGGGAGCAGCAAGGAGCCAGAGATGGGACAGCTATAACCTCATTAGGCCAGCAGAAAGCAGGGGTGGAAGAAGGGACAGCTATCTACTATGCATTTAAGAGGGTTTATCTTTTTGTGTGTCTTCCTGTCCTTTAGCCATGCCTGCTGGAGCTGCAGCAGCCATGGACAGGTGCTTCTCACCTGACCCCCCAAGCTGCTTCACTGAGAGAAAGCTGGGGTTGTCCTCCCTCCTCGGGGAAGCCTGCACCCTGAACCCCTCATCCCCAGCCCCACCTCAGAGCAATGATTTAAATGAAGAAAAACTAAACTGAGTTAAGGACCTGAGCAATGATTGGTCAATTTTCCAGTTCTGTTATAAAGCTGTCACAGCAGTTCTGAAACACGTATTTCAAACAGTGAAGAAAAGTTAAAGGACACTTCTCAAATTTTTCCTCTTATTGACTTGCCTCAGGTCAGACAGGAAATCCAAAGTAGAGTTAGAAACAGAAGGCAGCTCTCCCAAATCTCAGACTAGTTCCTAAGCTATAATAATGTTTTTGATGTTGAAAAATAATTTCCTCAGTAGCTCCCATAGTTTGTTATGTGTTATACACACCCAGACCAGGTCTATACTAGCTCTGGAAGGTCAGCTTAAGATATGCAACTCCAGCTACATAGAATACGCAACTGGCATTGACTTAGCTTATGCCAAGCTTGGTGCCATCTCCATTGCGGGAGGCTGATGGAAGCAAATGTTCCTGTCGGCTTCCCTTACTTCTCACAACTGCAAGTACAGGTGCCAGATGGAGCTGCCCTCAGCATTCAATTTACAGGCCTACACTAGACCTGCTAAATGGAATGCCAGAATATCCACCTCCAGTATGGCGAGCGAGAATGTGCCCCTAGAAGGTAGATCACCTGCCCTGAAGAGCTTACACTTTAAAAAGACAAACTATGGCAATAAACTGTCCAGGCCTGACAGGCCACAGCCTGCAGAGAATTCTTCTGGGCAGTGGAAACTGTCCATTGGCCATCTCTGCCTGTTTTGTGGCTTACGCTACACCAAGTGGCCACAACAGATCAGTGACTTCAACTCTGCAGTCCTCAGTGGAGAATCTCAGAACCCTACATCAAAATTACTGAACTACAGCACACAATGTTCAAAAGTTAGCTAAGAGATGTCGAGTACTTCATTTTCGGGATTCACATCTCAAGTTCAAAGTTCCTACTTCCCCAGCTGAGATACCCCAAAAAAATGGCTTTTTTTGAAAATGGGAAATCATGTGTTTTACACATTGTCACCCAGAACACAAATAAAGATGTGAGTGGAACCCACTTAGTTTGTCTCACTTTGGTCTCAGCCACACAACCAGTTTTTCTTGTTAATTTGATTTAAAAACAAAAAAAGGATGGCTCAGCTCTAATTTCAACATGAAGCACTGTCATCTGATTTCATTTTTTCCCTAAATTTCTTACATACATGAACAATACTTTCTTGGCTCATTTATTAACATACCAGCATCAGTTTTCCCATTTTACTCTGTCTATAAGGAGGACTATAATCCAGGCAACCATACAGAGACTGAAACAAGAGCTTTCAGTTCATACATGCCTCTTCCTTCAGAGATGCCTTTCACCACCAAAGAAAATCCCAAACAATAACAAACCAAAAAAACCCTAAATTTTTGGCTAGGTTTCCAGCAACTAATTTTATCTGTCATGAGCTGCTATTTTCTGTCTGAGAGAGGGATTGTTCCTTACTTTAAAAAAAAAAAAAGGAAAAGATGCAAAATATACTCAAAGCCACATCTGTGTCGTCTGATTTTATTAAAGCATTCTGCCTTTGTTATCCAGAAATAACAAAGTACCAAGCCCTTCCTATCAGTATTCATGATATCTGTCTTTTCATACAAACCCCTCTGAAAGAAAATTCCCCGTGGAAAAAATACTTTATAAAAAAAGCAGATTGTGAGACAGATGATTGTATTGTTTAATCAAATTTCCATCTGAAAACTCTTCTCCTAGAATTAGAGTTGGCTCAACCAGTACGGTACAGACACAGTGAGGCACGTGGAAGTATAAAATAGCAGTGCCTCCATTTTATTATCTCCCCTGAGCTTTGCAATTGGCAAGTGAAAAAGAAACTGGGGAACAAAAGTACTGGACATAAATTAAGCCCCCCGCTTTTAAAGTTCAAACTGAATTTTCTTTATTTTTCTACAGCTGCCAGATAAGCAGGGTGAAATCACTAATGCATGTTTAATGTATAAAAACTCATAATGTTCAGTAGTACGACCTTCATTGGAGACATTAGTTCAGGCCAGTGAACTTGGAGCAAGTCGAGTGTGGAAATGTGGAATTGGGCCAGTGACCCCTACCAGTGCCTGTCATATCTGCTGAAAGCAAACTTGTCAAAAATATAAGGGGCAGAAGGAGGACAAGGGTATCCTTAAACTAGGGAGCAAGCAGCAAAGCAAAGATGCCCATAATTTATTCACTTTTGTCGGTTGTTCGGTAATGGCCCCAGCAGTCCCAAGAACAAAAAGTCTAGTTACGGTCAACCTTTCAACCCTGTCCAGTCTGTGGTCCTTTTCTTTCATAAAATCCCCAAAGCTAGAGAGTGCACTGTTACCGTATGTGAACATTTTTTAAAATTTTCCTCTGAGTGATAATAAAACTATGATATGTGCTTTGCTGTTATCATCCCTTGAAACGTACTGTCAAGCAGAAGTGAAAAAAAAAATTTCCAAGACTGCAAGCCAGAGGAGAGAGAAAATAACTATTTAATAATAATTATGTAGCTGTTTTTCATAATATTACTTTAAGATAATACACCCAAAGACTTTTGAACATCTGATTTAACCACTAGATTTAATTCACTTTAAGTATTTCACTCTACTTTGGCCATCAAATGGAATTAGTCTGACGCCAGTTTCATTTTCTAGTTTTCAGGCACTAGCTCAATGAGGCAAGGACATGTGAAAATCCAGTAAGGTTACATCATTTCATTAATGCCATGAAAATAATTGTATTAACTCTCCTCATCTATGATAGACAAAAGATCATGGAAACATATCCATTAATATTAGGTTTTATGAAACCTTAAAAACTTACCTAATGGTGACCCTTTAATTTTTACTTCAATTTTTAACAGCATGATCATTTAAAGTTTTTCTTTTTAATGTATCATTCTGTTCATTTTATTGAATTGAAACAAAGTTGTATAAATGATACTGTGTGGTTTCAATTGCATTGAATTAACATTTATCTATAACATAATCAAAGAGACAAAATATGCCCTTTCTTGTACATGTGCAATTCTGATTGGCTTCAGTAGCAGTTGTGGGAGGACACAATTTATATTAATGAGCCAAAGGGTAGTCTTTCCTGCAGAGTTAATATAAGTTATCTATACACTTCTGGAATTAGTGTAGATCAAGTAAAAGCAACCAGCCTGCAACGTTGTTGCTGAGTTCATTTCTGGGAGCTCATTCCATGGTTCTAAATGATGTAGTAATATGCATTCTATTAATGCTTTCCCAGTGAATTGTGGGAGAACATTTTTATTCTTTTCTGGGCTCACAGGGGATAAGTGGAAAACTATTCAAGGACTAGCAGTATTCAAATGAAACTCATTTACATCCACACTTCAGAGAGGTCATATTTGCAGTTGATAAGTTATGCTCAATTGGGTTTTAACCTATACCTCTTCTCAAGCCAACTATTTCAAGTTAAAAGTGCTACCATACTCGAATTAAGGGGTTGTGTGTGTAGACAGATTCAAGTTCAGAACACCACCTTAATTATGATGTGAGTCAACTTTTCAGTGAAGACAAGTGTTATGAATATGACTGAAAAACAATCATTATCTGGCATAAGAACTACAAGAGAATTTCATATATACATAAATGAAATATTCTCTTGGAAATTAAACCAGGTGGTCTGAACAACAAGAGGCTGGGCCATAAGCTAATTAATCTTAGTCTGTCTCAGACAACTAAATCTTTCCTATTTCAGAAAAGAATACTCAAGTGAAGTGCATTGTACAACGTGAGAAGGAATAGTCCATTTGAATTCCGATTCAGAGGTTACACCTTTTACATCGTCTCAATTTAGCTGATGTTGTCAAACACATAGGCTACGTCTACATTGGCCCCTATTACGGAATAGGCATGCAAATGTAGAACTTTGGAAGAGGCAAATGCGCGGGCGATTTAAATATTCCCCCACGGCATTTGCATTTTCATGGCCGCCGCTTTTTTCCGGCTTGGAGATAAGCCGGAGAAAAGCGTCCAGACTGGTGCGATCCTCCGGAATAAAGCCCTATTCTGGAGGATCTCTTATTCCTACTGGGCCACTTATTCCTGAAAATCAGCCCCTTTTCCGGAATAAGCTGCGAGCTGTCTACACTGGCCCTTGAATTTCCGGAAAAGCAACAACGCTCTACTGTACAAAATCAGCCGCTATTCTGGAAAAACTATTCTGCTCCTGCTCGGGCATAAGTCCTTATTCCGGAACACTGTTCCGGAAAAGGGCCAGTGTAGACAGCCCAGTGCCTTTTCCGGAAAAGCGCATCTACATTGGCCATGGACGCTTTTCTGGAAAAAGGGCTTTTCCGGAAAAGCAGCCTGCCAATGTAGACGCTCCTTTTCCGGAAAAACTGAAAATGGAATAGTATTCCGTTTTAAGCAGTTCCGGAAATTCATGCCAGTGTAGACACAGCCATATAGAGTTCCTGCATGAACAGAAGCTTTGTCTCTAACTTCAGCTGGACTCATTGGGAGTAGATAGAAGCACATCACATGGAAAAATATCACCTATGCTTATCAGCTTCATCAAATTCACTAATGCACCCTTTCTCCAATATTCCAGTGGTGACATTACCACTGTACCTGGTATCCAATTCTCCACAAGCTAATTCCTATCATTTCTTTGGTAATGTGCATCACCTTGCTATACATGCTGTGCAATGAAGGATAAGAACAGAACAATTTAGCTCTCTGATCAGACAATCTGAACTTTTAGGAAAATTTTTGGCAAAATAATAATCGATTACAGAAAATACATATTTGCAAGTGTAAATTCCTATGCCAGGGAATGTGAAGGTATTTTGGTTTGGGGTTTATTTGACTTTCACACCAGTTGCCATCCGGAGGCCAATTACAATGAAGTTTGACAACTCAGGATATGTCTACACTACAGTTTTGTCAGAAAAACGGCCATTTTTCTGTCAAAACCTGCGTTATGTCCACAGTGCAACTGCGTTCTTCTGAAAGTAAATCAAAAGAACAGAAGGTTTTTTCTAGCATTGGTAATCCTCTTTCTATGAGAAAGAAGCCCTTTTCCAAAAGATCTCTTTCGGAAAAAGGCATGTGTGGACCGGAGAGGGGAGGAGGGGGGGGACAGTTCCAAAAGAAGAGGCCTTCAGGAAATAACACGGGTGCCCTGATGGCCACTCCGTCCAAATTAATCAGGACCCTGTAGTTCCTGTCCCCTGGCCCCTCTTAAAGCTACAGGCACCCTGGACAAACCTTGTGGCTGGAAGCCAGCCTGAGAGCAGCACCTCACTGTGTGGCTCTCCCTGCCACAGGTCTTGCCACCCATGGCAGAGCCTCAAGCCCCCCGCGAACCTCTTGGCCCTTGCAGGGGGCAGCCTCAGGGGTCCCAGGACCCACTCAAGGGAACCAAGAGGTGGGCACCCTCCTGATCTGGAGCAGAGATCTGTCCCTCCTCGAGCTATGGGGTGAGGAGGACACTTTGCAGGATCTCCGCTCCAAGCAGTGAAATGCCAACATATTCGAGTGCATGTCCGAGACCCTGATGGAGCGCGGACCCACCCCAGACCCTGGAATAGGTACGGAGTAAGGTGAAAGAACTCCATCAGGGATACGTCTGGGCCAGAGAGTGCAGCTCACGCTCAGGGACAGGTCCCCACATCTGCCCCTATTACCAGGAGCTACACCAGATCCTGGGGGTGGGGAAACATCTTCCCCAAACATTGTCGTGGACTCTGGTGGAGGAGGAGCAGGAGAACCAGGGCAAGTCGGAGGAGGAGGAGACAGAGACCATCATCCTGTCCCTGGAACCAGTGCCTGTCAGCCGGTATGTCTCCTAGGCCACCTCAGATGCCGGGGAGAGATCTTCAGGTGAGTGGTCTCTGTTTATCGTACACAAAGGGTGGGGGGGCAAGTGTTCTCAAACTGCTCGGGCTAGACATCATCTAGACATGATTTTAAGAGGAATAAGGGATCTTTCGGAAAAGGCTTTATTTTCCGAAAGATCCCCGTCTAAACTGGCGCTTTTAGCCGGCAAAGCCCCGAGATGGAAAAAAGCGGCAGCCATGTTTATGCAAATGAAGCGGGAAACATTTAAATCCCCACTTCATTTGCAATTGCGCTGTGTCTAATCTGCATCCCTTTTCCATAAAAGGGGTGCAGTCTAGACACAGCCTTATTCTAAAACATTATTACAGGCAGGACTGATAACACTATGTTAAGGTTGCCTGACACTTGCCACTATAAAACCCTTTTCCAGTGGCTTATAATTTTGCCAAGCTTTAACCATCTGGGCTGAAATTTTCTGTGTCAAGTGTTTGCCTCGGACTGAATTATTTGGAGCTGTTTAGCCTGGTCCGAGAATGAGATTAGGGGAAAATTCATAGTTTTTCCATGTTAAAAAAAAATGGTGGTTCTTTGACTAACTCTACCATCTCTATATGTTTGAGGAAGGCCTCATATATGGCAGGGGGTTAGCTTTACTGTCAAGGATATGCCCTGGTAGCCATTAGGAGTGAGAAGAGAGAGATCAGATGAGGACCTGCCAGGGTAAAACTGGAATTGGATGGGCAAGGAGACAGAATGAGAAATTGGGGTAGGAAGGAACTCGGACTAGCAAAGCAAAAGGATGAAGAGGATGTGGGAAAAAACTTGGAGCGGAGTCTGGGACTTGGCTAGGGAGTCCCAAGTGGCAGAGTAAGTCAGATTGGGCAAAGAGGACAAGCAAATATCTGAAAGTGTGTGTCTCATCCCCTTCTAGTATGGAGGATGACAACCTACTACTGTTATCAGTTAATTCCTTAGCACAAATAGCAGAGATCCTAGCATAATTTCAGTTTAGTCAATTTGTTTTTTAAACAAACTAGGAAATTACACGCAAAATCCCACATTAAAGTACATTCAGGTTGAAAAGGCAAACGCTCAAAAGTTAGGAAATGCCAGGACCTTTTTTCAGGAAAAAAAAACAACAAAACTTTGGTTATGACAGATTCAAAACAAAACATTTCAATTCAAAATTATTTTTCATTTCATATTTTACCACAATTTTATTTGGAAAAAAGTTTTTAATAAGAAATGAAAAGTTTTGTTTGAACCTAAATTTTTTTTTCAATACATAATAAAAATTCAACCGAAATTTATTTTGGATTAAACTGAAACAATGTTTTCTTTGATTTTTTTATTCAGCAGCCAAACAAAATAAAAGTTATTCTCACAGCTTTAATCATGACTACAATCTTAAGGGGGACTCATTCCTTCCCCCAATGCTCCCACAGAAGTCTCCATTAGAAAGCAGAGCTATTCAGGCTGTAGGCAAGAAGGAATATTTGGCCATAATGTTCATGAAAATTGTGTGGCTCAATCCCCTAGAGGTCTTTTGTTGTGTCATCCAAGACCATGAGAGTGCTTTAAAAATTAATTAAGCTTTGCTACATGCATCAGCTTCCTGCCCCACTATACAGGTAGAAAAACTGAGGTACAGAATGATAAAATCATTTGCCCAAGATCACTGGATATGTCTACACTGCAGCTTGGAGGTATTATTCTGAGCACAGGTTGATAGATTCATGCTAGCATAGCAATGTGGATATTGAGGCAGGGTGGGGAGCCCGTGCTGGTGCTATAGCTCCACATTCCCCTGTGAGTCTGGCTTCCTCTGTTGGATCTGGCTTGCGGGGGCAGGAAACAGCATCACCACTCCCACCGGCCAGGGGAATGGTTGTGCAGGAAATTGCTTGGCCAGAGGCTTTCCCTGCTGCTCCCATTGGCTGGAATCCTGGCCAATGGGAGCAGTGGAGGGGTGGTATCTGGGAGCGGCGGGGGAGGGGGGGAGAAGGGCGATGCGAAGCCAGGTAAGCAACCCCGCACCTTCTCCCACTCATACCACCAGCCTACTCCTGCCCCCTCCCTCCCACACAGACCTTGCATCCCCACCTCCTCCTGCATCCATTTTGTCATCATGGGTGCTTGACTGGTGGTCCACAGAAAGGTTTGCATTCAGTGGGGTGGGCCACGGGGCAAAAAGTTTGAGAGGCACTGCACTAGCTTAAGCTAAGATATCAAGAATCTGTCTATGCACACACGTCATTGCACCTCCCAGTTGCAGTACAGGCATACCCAAAGCAGAGCAGACATACCCAATGGGAGTAGAAATCAGTAGTTGTGATTCTCTGGCCCTATTCTAACCACTACAGATAATGGGTCCTTGAAATTATAGGAATTTATGTTCTTTTGGCTGTTCATTTTAAATATTTAAGTAGTTTTATTTTATTGTTCGATACATTGTAAGCTATGCAGGTGGCTCCATCAACCCTGTGGAATGGTGAATGAACTATATCTTCTCTGTGCCCACCCACTTATTCCAACCAGAAAACATTTTGGTGCTTGTTTCCACAAGAAACCATTTGGTGTTAACATGCAGGAATTCACCTGGCCCTGCTGGTTTTCTGTATTGTCTGCATAACACAAGGCTCAATCTGCCCTAGCGCAGCATATGGTGTCAGGGAGGTGACAGATTAGAGGCAAGGCGTTGATGGACGTACAACAGCAGAGAAGCATCAGCCAGTCACCCCTTAATGTAGGACAAAGTATACCAGCAAGGCTATGGTAATTGCAGTGACTTCTGCAGAGTAGTCAGACATGTGTATGGACTACTAGTCCCACCACAAAATTCCCTTCAAGAAAGAGAATATTGGGAGAAAAAACTGCATTTAATGTGAATACATTACCATGATAATTTGGTTTAATCAGGAGCAAGATCTGTTCATGGATGTCCTTATTTTTAATTTGTATCTACAGTGAAAATATAGGCCTCTATTGTTCCCCCAGAAATCATTTGAGTCATGCAACCTATTTTATTAATGTTTATAATCCCTTTACCCATCTCACTAAGGAGTCCTCTCTTTTTCGTTACACAATATCCAATTGTTGGTCAAAAAAGCCTTCTTCTATGCAGCTCATGCTGTTTGAAAAAATCCTTGGGTGGGATTTTCAAAGCTGCTTCTGAGGTCCAGTTCCTGCTTTAATGACAACTGGGTATCCAAATCCTTTAGTTAACTCTGAAAATCAGTCTGCTGGTTTTAATCAGTTTGAATCTAATCTGAATATGTATCTTTTTCTCCCTGAGCAACACCTCTCAATTTTTCTTTTTTTCCTCTTTGTTTCTATTCTTCCTTTCTGTAATAGCTTTATTTAATGCTCCTGACAATTTTGGAACAGTATGTTTGAAAGCAGCTGTGGTAAGTAATAATTTATCATGATCTAACATGCACTTCCAATTATCACAGTAGAATTAGCCAATTTCCATATGGCTGATTTGATCAATCTGCCAACTTTGCCATTTTTGTGAGTAAATAATTTGAAATGTACAATAACAAATTGTATGAGCCAAAAAGTAGAACTAAACAATGTGTATAACAGAAGCAGATGTACCTACTATTGTATTACTCAAGACCTAGACTGGAGGCAGCACTGTTAAAATTAATACATTAATAAATTAATTTGAATATGCTTGACAATTTTTTAGCATAATTTATGGTTTTTAGAGTAAAAACAAAATAAACATTAGCACTTCAGACTTGCTAAACTGTGATTATACCATCACAAACTCTGCATTATCGTGGCTATAAAAATAATAAAACTGTGATTACATATTTCCAAACACAGTTGGCAAGCAGCACTTAACTCAGATGTAGTAACCTCTTACGGTGTAAAATTGAGCACTAAAACTAGCTGATATATTTCGAATCAAACTTTAATTGGTTTTCTGAATGACATTTTAAATAATGCCAGGATCAATAGTGGTTGTCCAGCCTGAATTAGCAGAGTAAACATAAAGTTCTTATGTTCCTTTCAGAGAGTACAAAAGTTACTTTAACTTGAAGCCATATGGCCTGGAGACATGTTGATCTATCTCAGCAATAAAGGGCTATGTTACAGAAGGACTGTGTAGAGATCAGAAAGGCTAGGTTGGCTACTTGACCAGTGTCACATCACTGAACTCCATGTAAAGAGTCTGAACAAAGTGACATGAACTCATCTGTGACCACTGTCTAGAAGCTGAGACCTTTAACAATGGCAGCACCTGCCAGAGCCCCGTTCTCCTCCCCAATAAAGTCACCAACAGCCCCCTCACTGTTCTGTCATGTGCCTGGCACAAGGCCCCTATTGTTACGATCCACTCTCACTCCAATAATTTCTCCTCTAAATGACACTGCAACACCACAGGTCATTTCAAGGGGACTGAAAAGAAAGATTTTGCATCTGTTTTGAGTTGTAGGCACCAAGGGGGAGAAAAAAAGGACGGGGGGGGGGAGATTCAAAACCCCTTGATAGTTGGCAAATGGTAATAGCAAAATGTCCCTATTGTTTGTGTCTGAACAAACAACCATACTACATGAGAGTTTTTATTGTCCTCAAGGCAATCTGCCACAAATGTTCCCTTTGCCCATATTCTACAAAGAAGAATAAAAAAAACCCACCACAATAGTCACTGTTAGAAAATCTTAGTGAGAGTTTAATGACCAGCTACCAACTAATGGCTGGTGACTAACATATGGCAGTGTTTGGCCCTTTCACATATTGATTAAAAATAATTTGAAACGTAACGTCAAGTTTGTTTGACAAGGTTCCAGTTTCTCAGCAGCCACTTAACGGTCATAAAACGGAAGTGGGAACGCTTAAGCACTAACCTAACACAGAGCAATTACAAATTCATTGTCCCATTACATAATTTAGTGTATTACCTTCACCCCAAGGTTAAAATCAACAATTTCGTCCGTACTCCTCCTCCACTTCCCCCTCTTATAATTTGCTTATAGATTTGCTGTTTTGGAAACAGCTCCATGCAAACTTTAAACCTTTTTTTATTACACACAAATTGTGGTTGTAATAAAATAAATATTTTATTTTAATCATATAAAATCAATTAATGCTACTGCACAATTCTATTCTTATGCTCCCTGACGACTTCTGCCATATTTATACACATCTTTTCGTCTTTTTCTGGCTTGATAAATGTTAGAAGCTTGGGCATTTCAGATAATTGTTTTTACTGAATGGATTTAAACAAGGCCTAACTGAATTACTTTTTATTTGCTTTCAAAAACAGCCACATGCACTCTAGCAAATAGATCAGATAATAGCATATAGATTACACTATCTGTGTCCACCAAGAATCATATGTGGAGCCAAACACAGACAAATTGAACAATTTGCCGAAGGAGCAAAAAAGTTTTGGAAATTGAAATAAGTCACAAGATGAGGAACTATACCTAGGTTCAGATTCTAGCCTGTCCAAAATTGGGAAATATCACCTGATGAATAGTGCACTGGACTGGGCATCAGGAGCTCTGCATTCTATGTCCAGTTTGATCACTGACGTGCTGACTGACCTTGAGCAAGTCACGTCCCTGCTCTTTTCCTCTATTTCCCCTCTCGCCCTTTGTCTGTGACATACGTTCCAATGATAAGATCCCGGACCTTTTCCTACCTCGTGTTTCTGCAGTGCATAGCAACACTACTCCATCCTCTCATCAATACTCTAGGCGTTACTATAAAAAGAAAAGTGTTCAGAGCAGTCATGGTTTGGGATCTATCTTTCTTTTATTTTTCAATGGGAGAATTTCAAATTTTGGCATAATAAAGATTGAGAATACTTGTCAAATTGGAAAATGCTGTCCCCCCTCAACCACTCCAGGGGACACTTGGATGGGAATCCTGAGCTCAAATAGTGTGCCAGGAGCTGGGCTGTTGCTCAGGATTTGCCCTTTAAAGCACCTTTAGTGAAATTGTAAATTATTCTTTAGTGAAATTGTAAACTAAACACAATGTGCCTCTCTGGTAAGGAAGCATTTTACCCCGGGGAAACAGAGACACGAGAGTCTTGTCCAAGGTCATGCAGGAAAGTCAGTGTCAGACAAGGGACTAGGACTGAGATCTTTTGCCTTCCAAACTAAAGCCGTAACCACCATCTCATCCTTTTTCCTCAAACAGTTGTTTTTATTTATTTTAAATAGAAAGTGTGGTAGGGTTCTGCTTGTGTTACTTGAAAAATATTAGGAATGTCAGCTCTGGTCTTCCCTAGTTTTGGACATCTTTCCTCGAGTAGATCGGGAGGAGTACTGAGAACCTTTATATAAAAATAAACCATCGAGTGTATAAAAGCTTGACTAAAAATCTTTTGTCCCCTCAATTGCTCAGTTTCCACTCTCTGGACTTTTGCAATTCACCTTTGAAGTTCAACTAGCATAAAGCCTTCAGTCGCTGGCAGTTTCCTTTGAAGCACAATTTCTCTTTCCATGTAGAAATATAAATACAAGTTTCTTTGATAATTAAGTATCTATCAAGTTCTACACTGATGTGAAGAAAAGCAGGAGTGGTTTTCATAAAATCACTGAAGATTAGGGTTGGAAGACACCTCAGAAGGTCATCTAATCCAACTCCCTGCTCAAAGCAGGACCAACTCCAACTAAATAATTCAAGCCAGAGCTTTGCCAAGCCTGTTCTTAAAAACTGCCAAGGATGGAGACTCTACTAAGTCTCTAGGCAACCCATTCCAGTCTTCACCACCTTCCTAGTGAAGAAATTTTTTTCCTGATATCCAACCTAGACCTCCTACATTGCAACTTAAGACCATTGCTTCTTGTTCTGTCATCTGTCACCACTGAGAACAGCCTAGCTCCATCCTTGTTGGAAACCTCTCTTCAGGTTGCTGAAGGCTTCTATAAACTCCCATCCCCATGCCCTCATCTTCTCCTATGAAGATTAAATAAGCCCAGTTCCCTCAGCCTCTCCTCATAAGTCATGTGTCCTTGTCCACTAATCATTTTAGTTGCCATCCACTGGACTCTCTCCAATTTGTCTTCATCCTTTCTATAGTGGCATGCCCAAAACTGGACACAGTGTTCCAGGTGTGGGCTCATCAGTGATGACTAGAGGAGAATAAACACTTCCTTTAATCTGTTGGCAGTGCTCCTACTAATGCATCCCAATATGCTGTTAGCCTTCCTGGCAGCAAGGGCACACTGTTGACTCATATCCAGATTCTCATCTACTGTAATCCCCAGGCCTTTTTCTGCCGAAATGCTGCTTAGCCGGTTAGTCCTCAGCCTGTAGCTGTGCATGAGATTCTTCCATTCTAAGTGCAGGATTCTGCATTTGTCTTTGTTGAACCTTTTGACCCAATCCTCCAATTTGTTCTGGTCTCTCTGGACCCTATCCCTATTCTCCAGCATATCTACCTCACCCCATAGCTTAGTGTTATCCATGAACTTACTGAGGGTGCAATCCTTTCCATCATCCAGATCATTAATAAAGATATTGAACAAAATCAGCCTAAGACCCTGGAGAACTCCGCTTTGTACCAGTTGCCAAATAGACATTAAGCTGTTGATGACCTGTTAAGCCTGATGATCCAGCCAGCTTTCTAACCACCTTACAGTTCATTCATCCAAGACATGTTTCTTTAACTTGCTGGGAAGAATACCATCGGAGGCCATATCAAAAGCTTTTCTAAAGTCAAGGTACATTACTTCCACTACTTTCCCCATATCCACAGAACCAGTTATCTCACCATAGAAAGCAATTAGGTTGATCAAGCATGATTTGCCCTGGTGAAACTATGTTGACTGTTCTAATCACCTTCCTCTTCTTTAAGGATACATCTACACTGCCCAGTGTTGCACAAGAAGATATGCAAATGAGGCGTGGCAATGAATATCACTGTGCCTCATTTGCATACTTAATGAGCTACCATTTTGCACAAGAAGAAGCAGTCTAACTCAGATGTAGTAAGGAGCAAATGAGGCATGGAGATATTCATCGCTGTGCCTCATTTGCATATGTTCTTGCGCAAAACTGGGCAGTGTAGATGTAGCCCACGTGTTTCAAAATGGATTCCTTGAGGACCTTCCCCATAATTTTTTCAGGATCGGGTCTGAGGTGAGGCTGACTGGTCTGTAGTTCCCCATATTCTCCTTCTTCCCTTTTTTAAACCTGGATACTACATTTGCTTTTTCCTGTCATCTGGGGCCACCTCTGATCACCATCAGTTTTCAAAGATAGTGACCAATGGCTCTGCAATCACATTAGCCAACTCTCAGATGCATTAGATCTGTTCCCATGGACTCGTCATGTCCAGCTTTTCTAAGTAGTCCTTAATCTATTTTTTCACTGCTGAGGGCTGCTCACCTCCTCCCCATACTGTGCTGCCCAGTGCAGCAGTCTGGGAGCTGACCTTGTCTGTGAAAACCAAGGCAGGAAAAGCACTGAGTACATCAGCTTTTTCCACATCATTTGTTACTTGGTCACCTTTCCCATTCAGCAAGAGGCCCACTCTTTCCCTGATGTTCTTCATGTTGCTAGCATACCTATAGAAACCCTTCTTGTTACCATTCACATATCCAGGGCCAGCTTTAGGAAGTGCAGGGCCCAATTCAAACAGTTTCAACAGGGCCCCGGCAGCCAGGATTGAGCCACAAAAAAACAAAAAAAATACACCATACGCACACACACACACACACACACACACACAAAAGTCACAGCCCCTTTAAATTCCCAGCTACAGGACAGACTCATGTTCTGCCTTCCCGCCAAACCCCGGGGCCGACCACCCCTTCCGGTGGTGCTGAGAAGCCGCCACATTCTTCCTCCGGGACCGACACCCTCTCCCGCAGCGCGCCCAGCATGCCA
The DNA here is from genome assembly GCF_049634645.1 of Pelodiscus sinensis. NCBI lineage: Eukaryota > Metazoa > Chordata > Testudines > Trionychidae > Pelodiscus > Pelodiscus sinensis. The sequence continues at coordinate 89,269,115 of NC_134714.1, forward strand.
GCACACTTCCGGCTTTAGGGCGTGGGGCCCTCTTAGGCACAGGGTCCGATTTGGGGGAATCGGTCGAATCGGCCTAAAACCGGCCCTGCACATATCTTACTAGCTGCAATTCCAACTGTGCTTTGGCCTTCCTGATTACACCTTTGCATGCTTGAGCAATATTTCTATACTCCTCCTTAGTTATCTGTCCAACTTTCCACTTCTTGTAAGCTTCCCTTTCGTGTTTAAGCTCGCTAAAGACTTCTCAACAGAATTCCTTTTCATTCTGATCATTATTCATGATTTTTTTATTTTAATAAACTAATCAAAATGTTTCTGTCAGAAAATGTTAAAACAAAACATTTCAGGGTTTTTTTAAAATATTTGAAGAGTTGTTGAAATTAGTTAGTTAGCTAGTTAATTAGTTAGTTGTGGGGAGGATAGGGGGATTGACTCGAAACAAAGTTAGCTAGACCAGCTCAAACGAAAAAGTCACGGATTTAGCTTTTGTCATCAATAAAAGAGTTTTGCTAGTTTGTTTGTCTATTCAGAATACCCTTTGAATTAGAGTAACTAAAGGAAGGGTTGTGTATGCAATGCTCTCCTCTCAATACTCTTGTGTGGTGCCTCTGAACATCAGTACACATTCCGCGGAATGAGGATTCCCTAGAGCATTCCTGCAGTTAAAATTAATTCAGATCTTCTGACAGGAATGAAAAACATACAGCTCTAAATTGCATTTGGGACTATTCTCTTCTATTCAGGTTCTTGTACTAGGTAACTAGGCCAAGCATTATGGTTCCTGACTGCTTTATCATAGCAAGTATTTCTTATGGAAAAAAGACTGATGAAAGGAGCCATCACTTGGAAATAGCCTGAACTGAACAGGACACATGGGCCTAATTCTGCAATATGCTGAGTGTTCCCTGAACAATGTTCTTATTGATTCAGTGGGATCTAGAGGTGCTGAGCATCTCCCAGGATAGTAGCCATTAGGAGCTAAGGACCCTCAGCCCTTGCATTGTGACCATTTGTAGAACTGCTTTTCCTATAGATACTTTATGGACACCTAGGGCTTTCTTTTCAAAATGTCAAGTGGAGGGCTGTTGACCTGAACTCTGCTATCTTTCTTAGCAATCTGATTAACATATGGACACACTGCCTCACTAAAAACAGGAAATCAATTTGAAAGGCAAGACAAATATTATCTGCTTTCTTCCCATCTGCTGTGATATGTGAACATGCTTGCCTTCAGCAGCATTACAGAGTTATTGATTTAGGATATTTATAGCTCATGTGTTGTTATCAGAACAGTTATCAAAGGGCTGTAGGAAGCAGAGTTTGACCCTACAGGCTATTTAAATATGCAGTCACTTTTTAAAATGTCAGATTTTCTTATTCAAGGTGACAGCAATACTATTTCATGTCATGCCTGAAGATACCATTTCCTGTTTTGTCTTCTACTTCTGTTTGATTGCAAGCCAAATAAAATGTAATTTTAAAAGGTCTCTCCTGCCCGCACAGTGACCTCAATGCACTTCCAAGCTACTGCTCTGACCTGTTGTAGCTGCAATAAAGTGGCTTTCACAGCAGCATTGCCAGTTTGCACAGAGCAGAGGTGTCTTGCTTTTCTAGAAGCAGTGCAGAAAACCAAAAGGATGCTTTACGATCAACCGCATGGCTGTCCCTCAAACAGACAAGGGAGAAAAGACACTTTGAAAAGGCCACATACATCCTGTATTTCCCAGCAGCATCCTGGGCTCCAGTGTGTGTCAAATGTAAAGCACTGCCATACAATTCGAAGTTTTCATATCATAGCTGCAATGAAAACAAGCCCTTGCTCTTGTGAGCAATCCTTACTCATCTGATAGGTCTACTCAGGTGGGGAAGCCCTACTCACAAGAGTAAGGATTACAGAATTAGTCTCTCGCCTGGCACTCTAGGACATGTGCGTGGACTGCTTTGCTTATGCAAAATCTCACTGACATCCCCAGGGCTTTGCATAGTCTGAAGAGCTACCCACATGGATGTGACTGTAATTTTACCAGTTCTCATAATTTTAACATGAGTCTCATGACATTTTATTATTTCCCCTTAAAGCTCCAGCTCCTGAAGTCAAGTGCTTAAGTGAGAATGTCAACTTCCCTTTTTTATTTAAGATGCTCAGAAGACACGCTCCTCATATTTGCAGAGGAAAAACGGGAAAAGAAGAAGCCTAAAGGATCAAAAACCAGAAGGGAAATGAAAAGTACCCACAATGTATTATTTTCCACTTTTAAGGTAAGCTCGTGGTGGTGGAAGGTGGGACTTATGAAGAAAATAACATAACAGCTCACCAGACAAAGTCCCTGCCTCAAAGAGTTTACAGTCTAAGGTGACACACATCACAAGGTAGTATGACAAACAGAGGGAAGAATGAGAGCAAAAAAAATAAGGCTAAACACAATTACTGGTTTCACATTTTTAAAATTCTACAAAACCTTTCTATAAGCAATTTTCAAATTTTAATCTTGATTATTCATACCAGACTCAACGGGTTACCTTCCATGAACGGAAACATAACACATGAGTTGGGTGTCTCATACATAGCTCATACATCAAATGTTTCCTACTCAGTTTGAGCTGCTCAAGACCAATCTACAGGTCAGCATATCCCAAACTTCTGAAAGGTGAGATCCCCATTCAGGAAAATTAAACCAATCAAGGCCCAGGTTAGCCTGGCCAGGAGTAGTTAAGGGCCTACTCCTCATAGTGCATACATCCTTCATTCCGATCCCACTGCTTGTTATTCACTCCCCATAATCAGGAAATGCAGGTATAGATCGTCATAATATGATACTTCTCCTTTCTTACATTTTTTGATGAGCAGTGAAATAGATATGTTCAGCCATCATCGGTATATGAATTAATAACACTTGAAATAATTCAGACAACCTTACCTCAAAGTTATTGTCTCAGGCTCTTTGTAAATGAAGGCAGACATTTCTACATTGCTTACACTCACTTCATGTTTTGAAAATTTTCTGTTCAACCATAATATCTAGAGACAATTTTAAAAAAAATGAAAGTTGGGAGGCTTGAGAACTAGTGAAACATCTGTCTGTGCCTCCCCCATCTATTCCTTCTTATCCCCCTGGAGGCATGTCCCAATACTTTAGGATATATAACTGTTAAATAACTATAAACAAGAACTCCTCAGACATTCCACAAATATTTCTGAATTACGAATAAATTTGAGAAAATCCTAAGCTGTTGCAAGATAAATCAAAACCTCCCAAAGAAGAGAAATGAATTAAACTATTTGTTAAGAATTATTTGCCTAAGCTCTCGAGGAAGTGTGTAAATAATATACATCCTGTACAAATAATGTACACGTGTCCCATGGTTTGGACACTAGACAGGGACTCAAGAGATCTATGTTTAGTTCCTGGCTCTACCACACACTTCCAGTGTCAAAACAAGTCATTTGATTAGTCTGTGACAGAATTTCCCATTTGTAAAATGACTATGACAAGTTTACTACTTTTACAGAAGTGCGTGAGGAACCCCCGCATTGGAGAAGATTCATCCCTGCACTGCTACAATGAGAGAGAGGCAGCTTGTGCTTCCCCAATTAAAAGACTGCCAGGGACCTGTAGCATTGGCATCTATTGGGAGGTGACGTCATAGCCAGCAAAAAGCTGGTGGAACCAGCTCTGGCAACCCCAGCTATGTTTTGTCATCAGGTCCCAGGTAACAGGTTTTAGCTTGGGTTGCTGATTCAATTAGGCATTACATGATGGCAGTCTGGGGACAGAAGTTCTTGTTACAGGGACATTGGTTTCTTGGAGAAGACAGACTTCTGTGGAAGATCAGGGGCTAGGAAGAATTTAGTGGAGATGTAGTATTATATTGCATATTCTTTAGGAAACATGCTTATGTTAAGAACATGACATAACTGAGATATAATTTATGTAAGATGGCTTACATAAGGTTTTTTTGGAAAGGTTGTGATTTATGATTATCCCATTTATTTGCATGTATCATTTTTGTATTGGAAATTAGAAATATTGACCTGTATACCTATATTTCATATTCACTGCCTTGGGTCATTCCCACTGCTGACACTTCAGGGATTACAAGGAAAAAAACAGACACGATTGATAGCCCATCAGCTAGGACAATGGACTGTGAATAGGCGTGACCTTCCTGCTATTCATTCATGGATGCTGAGATGCTGCAGAGTCAAGTGACCAGGTCACCATATTCTAACCTGCATCTTGGATTGCTGAACTGTTCCTCGGGAAGTGGGGACGGACGGAGGGGTGCACGCACACGCACGCACACACACACACACTCACACAGGATTGCCGCCTTATGGAAATTCTATACAAAGCAAGGAGAGAAAGAAAAAAAAAACTTGGTCCACAGCTTGTTTGTCCTCTGTCTCCCACCCCAAAGCGATACTTAGAACACTTAGAAAGGATTGTAATGGAAGGGGAGGGCAGGAAGAACTGCAGGATCCAGGCTAGACAAGACACCTCTGGCCTTTGAAGGACTCTACCTGAAACAATATCTATGGTGAGAAATTATTATTTGTAACCTGTCTCTTTAGTGAATCTATCTTACATAGTGTGCTTCATATTGTTTTCTTAGTAATCTGCTTTGTACTGTTTGCCCCCTCTTTATCCACCATTTTCGTAGTTAATGAAATTATCTCTCGTTTTCAATATAACCCAATGTATGTCATTTCTAACTGGGGGAAGGGAAGTGACTGTGCATAACTTCCATCACATTGAGGAAGAAGGTGAACTTCATATAACTTTGTGTTTGTACCCCAAGGGAGAGTGAACATCTGGGTGCTGTAGTAAGTCACTTAGCTGAGCCCTCCCAGAGCTGGTTTCAATGTCTGTAGTTGCAGCTTAGGGTAGCCCTAACGATGTGTATGGTAGTGGAGTCTTAAGAGCCTGGCTCACAAGACAGGGAAAAAGTGGGCCCAGGCTGGCAGAGAAGGTGGCTCGGTATCTTCAGTGTCTCAGTTGGCACATCCTTGAGGCCCAGACTATCACATGAGGTCTCTCCAGAGAAGCCCAGAATATGGAGCAGGGCCTGCAGAGTTCCTGTGCTCAGAAGGCTCTGGAGAGCTGATATCTGGAATGTGATGCACTTATTCATGGGTCACTGGGAAAGAGAGTGAGCTGATGGAGACTCCTGAAGGCAATCCAAAAGAGCCCAGGGTCAGAAAGAGGACTGGGCAAAGAGCTCTTCATACCAGCTAGATGCAAAGATCTAGTTGGAGCAAACTTCAGTTATAGGTAGGGGCAGGACCAGAAGCTCTCCCTAACCTGCTAGAAAGAGAGTCTGGCTGTAGTGATCTGCAGTAAGGGAGAAAAACAACAGCCTTACAAGGGAAGAGGCTTGAGAAAACTCCAGGCATCAGAGTCTGGATTTTTAGAAAGAATTGTAGATCCTCAGTAAGGAGCTGAATAAACTATGAAGTAGGGGAAGAGACTTATTTTGGATTAAGAAAACATTTATATGGTGATGTTTTAATACAGAAACCCCAGAAAGGCAGTGTTATATGACTTGAAAGAGGCTAGACAAATCAGGTAAAAATGGTCATGGAAACCTCCTCTACAATCCCCTGGCCGGAAGCAGTATGTCATAGGAAATCCTGACATTTGGAAAAACACATCTGTGTCCATAACACTGCCAGTTAGACAAAGCTTCATATCAGCCGTTTATACCAAATTCTTCTCAATTGCTTCATTTTATGTCTCATCTTTTTAAGGTTTGTCTGTTTCTACCCTGTTTATGATTTGCAGCCACATGCATTGTAACAGTCACCCTGACAGCTTTTGCACAGGGTGACTATGCCTATTGTTGTGAAAACAGTTTTCAGATGAGCGGATACATTTAGTCTTCCCAGTAGTTTGGATTTATATGATGAATGAGGCCCATCCAGTTATAACAGCTTATCCTAATAAAAAAGGAAGGAAGGAAGGAAGATATATCCTCATGATCTAAGGCATAAGCCAATCTCAAACAATTATTTTTGGGGGGGGGGCGGATAACCCCACATCAATTTTCAATGAGGTTTCTTGCATCTTCCTCTGCAGCATCTTGTGCTGGCCAATCTAGGAGACAGGACACTGGACCAGAGGGAGCGCAGGTCTGATCCACTATAACAATTCCAGTGTTATTCTTTAGCAAAAGAAGATGCATTGTTCACCGCTGGAATAAGTGCTCATGAGAAAGGTGGGTGTTTCTATACTCTAATGGAGTTTCATAACACAATTTACATACAAGAAGAAATGTTATGGTGCCCCTACCACTAAAATAAATTCCTCTGGTTCTCCACATCCTCTGGACCTTCCTTATCGAGATCTCTCGTTACAAAGCATGTCTATCACCCACCAAGCATAAGCACTCAGGGTATGTCTACACTACAAAGTTAATTCGAACTAACAGATGTTAGTTCCAATTAACTTTGATAGGCGCTACACATGCAAACCGCTAGTTCGAACTTAATTCGAACTAGCGGAGCACTTAATTCGAACTAGGTAAACCTCATTCTACGAGGACTAACGCCTAGTTCGAATTAAGTAGTTCGAATTAAGGGCTGTGTAGCCACTTAATTCGAACTAGTTGGAGGCTAGCCCTTCCCATGTTGCCCTGGTGGCCACTCTGGGCCAAACCAGGGAAACTCTTTTGCCCCCCTCCCAGCCCTGGAGCCCTTAGTGGGGCACGGTCTGGTTACAGTGCTTGTGCCAGTTGCAAGCCTGCCAGCGCCCAGCCAGCAGACCCTGCACTTGGCATGGCATGACCCAGCCACCCGCTGCCACCCAGCCCTCCACCTCTTCCCAGGACCAGGCTGACGGCTCCCAGGAGCCTGCCTGGGGCCGCAAGAGGCGAGCGCCCGCCTGGTCTAGTACGGACATCGTGGACCTCATCCAGGTTTGGGGGGAAGTCTCCAACGTCCATGACCTCCGCAATAGGCACAGGAAAGTGGCCGTCTAGGGCAGGATAGCTGCCAGCCTGGCCACCCAGGAGCAGGTTTGCATGAAAATCAAGGTGGTCCAGTGAGACCCCCGACCCTGAGCCCTGAGCTTAGAACATAAAAACATAAGAACGGCCATAGGTCCATTTAGCCTATGGTCAGACCAAAGGTCCATTTAGCCCAGTAGCCTGTCTGCCGACAACAGCCAACACTAGGTACCCTGGAGGGGATGGACCGAAGACAATGACCAATTTGTCTCGTGCCATCCATCTCCAGCCTTCCACAAACAGAGGCCAGGGACACCATTTCTACCCCCTGGCTAATAGCACTCCATGGACCCAACCTCCATGACTTTATCTCACTTCTCTTTAAACTCTGTTATAGTTCTAGCCTTCACAGCCTCCTGTAGCAAGGAGTTCCACAGCTTGACTATTTGCTTTGTGAAGAAGAACTTTCTGTTGTTAGTTTGAAGCCTGCTACCCATTCATTTCATTTGGTGTCCTCTAGTCCTTCTATTATGGGAACTAATGAAGAACTTTTCTTTATGCACCCTCTCCACACCACTCATGCTTTTATAGACCTCTATCATATCCCTCCCCCCCCCAGTCTCCTCTTTTCTAAGCTGAAAAGTCCCAGTCTCTTTAGCCTCTCTTCATATGGGACCTGTTCCAAACCCCTGATCATTTTAGTTCCCCTCCCCTCTCCCACCCTCTTTCTTCCCCTCTCCCACCTCCTTTTCCCGGTCTCCCCAAGTTTTGTTCAATAAAGAGAGTTTCTATTTTTGACCACGCGTGTCCTTTATTTTGTACATCAGGAAGGGGGGCTAGGGAGGGGTAAGTGGAAGGAGGTGAGGGAGGAATGGGGTACGAGCCCCCGATGGGGAGGACTGGGGTGGCTCTGGAAGCTCCTCGGGGTGGAAGCTCTCCTGCAGCCCCTCGATTGACCCCCCCCCCCCCCATGGCAGTCTGCGGCAAGTGCAGCCGGGCTGATGGCCGAGTGCTGTGATGTGCCGAATGTGGGCACTCAGGGCACTCCAAGCCAGGACTGCTTTGCAAGCGGGGAACCCCTGAGAACTGTCTGTCTGGGGTGGGGTTCGGGTCCCTTTAAGCACAGCCCTCGGCTAGCCTGAGACAGCAGCTCCATGCTCTAAATCCTAATCTGATGCCCTGCCAGCACTGCTTCCGGCCATCCTTAACCTCGCTTCAGGGTCCACTCAATGTGGACCTGCTAGTTCGAATTAGCAAAATGCTAATTCGAACTAGCTTTTAGGTCTAGATGCACTAGTTCGAATTAGCTTAGTTCTGTAGCTTAGCGCTGTAGTGTAGACATACCCTCAGATACTACAGCAGTAAGAACCACTTACATACTTAGAAAAGTTTAAATCTCTTACTAACCTTGATTCTTGTCTTCTATCCCCCCTTTTTTTACATTGTCTATTCAGCTTGCAAGATCTCTGCCCCAGGGACCATATCTGATGCAATTGATAGACAATTACAAACACATTGTTTAGGCTGTATAAATAACTAACAAACAAAATGATAACCATAGAAACAGTATATTTCTCTCTGTGTGCTGTGCAGCCACCAACCACACTGGGGGAGGGGGCAGAGGAGAGGAGAGGAAACTCACTCCATAATAAATCATAACGAGCCCCTTCCTAGAGATCTTACTCAGGTTTTCATCGGTTCTTACTCCCATTAATGCCCAGAACTGAGTAGAATACCCGAAAGGACCTCCATATGCAGCCCAGCCAGAGTTAATGTTACTTATGTGAGGAGTATTTCGGATATTTCAGGGTTGACTTGCAGCATTTCTATCCATTTGTGCTAAACATACTTAAAGTTATGTAATGCTGTCAAATGATGCATAGGGCTCCGAATTGACCAAACGTGCACTGCCTACTCTTTAAACCCATGTAATTCACCTCACAAATTACCTTGAAGTATCAGTGTCTTGAAGTTTCAAGAAATACCAGAGATGCTTTCCCTAACTCAATGTGTGTTCCTTGTTCAGACAGAGGGCATTTCACAGGAGTCAGTGGAACAGAAACATAAACAAACCTCTGTGCCCTAGTTAGGCCTCTGAACAGGAATGCCAAACACCTCCTTCTGCTCTCTGTCACTGATACCTGTATCCTCATGGGTCACTGCTGGTGGCCACAGCTTTTAATCACATGCTGGGCCTCCAATGATTTATCACCCTTTAATAGATTTTCGGTTGAAGATTCCCAGTTGGCAGTTCAGCCCTTCTAGTGTAGCATTGCTCTGGGAGCGTCAAAACCAAAACAAGAAAATACACTGTAATGCTAGTTATGAAAAGTATCTGTCATTCACAGACATTTTCAGCAAATGGTTAGTGGCACCGTAACTGTCCTTAGGGATTATTCAAGGGTTACACAACTAAATATTTTAATTTTTATATAATACTCACAGTTGTGAACTTTCGTAATTGTTGCTTTCTGCACAGTGCATTTAAGAAGTCCATTGGCTCCTGCTAATGGAGAACTCCTATTCAAGTCCCAAATTGCTTCAGTGGATTTTCATTCCAATGGTAATGAACAGGAACACTGCTTACAGAGCAAATCTTCTTTCTGTCAAAGTGAAAGGATATCGTGCTACTGATGTCAAGAGTACCAGAGTCTGGCTCATAATGAAGCACTGACACAGCCCTTTTCATTCACTAAGGGTATGCCTACACTACAGCATTATTTCAAAATATCTTATTTCGAAATAGTTAATCCAAAATAAGTTATCTTGAAATAATGCGTCTACATACAAAATGCATTTCGAAATAGCATTTTGCTATTTCAAAATAGTGCGCCCACACTGAGTGGACACTGAATCGCATTTAAGGCCGGCCGGAACCAGGTCCTGCAGGGCATCAGGTCAGGAGTTACTTTGTGTGGCTTCTGCCTGAGGCTATCTGAGGCCTATGCTTAAAGGGACCCGCCCGGACAGCTGGTTATCAGCTTTCCCTGCTTGCTTGCCTACCTCAATGAGGGACAACAAAGCATTTTGTCCCTGTGTACTCTGATTGCCCTCACTCAACCCTGGACCAGGAAGGCGCCCACCTTCTCTGGGCCCCAGGCAGTCTCCTGGTAGCTGGCAGACACTCCTGGGGAGCAGTGAAGGGCTGGCTGCCAGTGGTTTGTTGGCTCATGTTTTGGGGCCACTGGGTCAGAGGTAGTGACTGCTGGCTCTGGGCTGACAGACTTGGAACTGGCAGAGGCACTGTGGACAGAGTCAACCCCTTTAAGGGCTCTGGGGAGCAGGGAGGGAGAGGAGTGTTCCTGGTTGAGGTTGGAGTGGCCACCAGGGTACCCTGGGAAGGCTGGAGGCCCCCTATTTCGATATAAGTGTCTACACAGCCCTTATTTCGAAATATCTATTTTGAATTTGGCATTATTCCTCGTGGAATGAAGTTTACCAAATTCAAAATAAGTGCTCTGCTATTTCAAATTAATTTTGAAATAGCAGTTTGGCTGTGTAGACGCTAGTAAAGTTATTTCGAAATAAGGGCTGTTATTTTGAAATAACTTTGCTGTGTAGACGTACCCTAACTTCATAGGTGAGTACAGTTACTGCCATGTTACAGATGGGGAATCAAGGAGAAATGAAATTGTACATCCACAATCACAAAACAAGACTGTGTCAGAGCCAGGAGTAAAACCCCGATGTCCCAACTCTCAGGCCAATGCTCTTTCCCCTAGATGAGGCTGCCTCACTTTGAGCAAATAAATGTCCCAAATTGTTACTCTGCATTAAAATGTGCAAGCTATAATTCCAATCTGAGTGAAAAAGAAAAGGGTTCCATTATGCACCAAAATCTTCACCAGTTCTTTTAACAGAAAAAAGAGGGGGCCCCTCACTCAAAGCAGTAGTCTTTGCAGCCGTTTTACCACACCTTTCTATGGTGATGTTGAGCTGGTATATCCACACAGTCAAAGACCCACCTACCTGATTTGTTCTAGAACACAGCAGTTCAAGCAGAAGGATTGCAGACCTGCTGCCCGACCATCTCATATTCTGCCTCCTCCAGGGTATTGGAACTACTTTAGTTCCATTGCATAGCAGGGTTTCAGCTCCCATCAGCTCACTGAAGTTAGGATAGCATTTGCAAAGGATATGGCCCAGCCTGTATCCATGTGAACCGCACTGAGTTCCTCTTTCTTTTCAGAGCCTGTCTGAACACCATCCAATGACGTACTCATGGATCCATATTGTTAACAAGAAAGGAATCGGGTGAAAATAAAGGAGTGTTCTATGCTTGCGTGAGCCAAATCTGCTCATTCAAGAGGAGAAAGACAGAGACCCTGCCAACAAGTTGTGTGGCGGGCAGGTGAGAGGTTAAATGACTACATAGCCTCTATGTAGGGATAACATATTAATATATTGAAAATGATTCCCCCAAATGGAAGTGACTCCCCATAATTTGTTCCCCACAACTTAAAGTGTTTAGATTTATTATTAATTCTTATTATTATTATTTGTTAAGATTGTTAAATGTTTAGATTTATTATTATTATTGCCCCTTTAGAATATAATGTATTAGGTCATGTATCTTAGAACTGTTAAGAATATAATCCTATGTAGCCAGAACCAGCCCCCCCCCCCCCCCCCCCCCCCCCCGTGTCCCAGGGCATGCTCAAGCTTGTGCAAGGGGCTGCTTGAAATTGACATTGCAGAGATACATTGTAACAATGATGCATTGTCAAGCCACTAACTCTGCTATGGGAGCCAAGCCCTGTAATTGACTAAGGGCATTGTTACATAATTGACGACATTGTAACTTTACTCAGCACTCAGAGAATGTTTTAAGCAATACCACCCAGAAACTTTTGTAACTACAACTTTTATTATTATACAAAATACTGTATGGGAAACATTAATTAGGGAATGTATGTAAGAGAGAGCGAGTGCTTGGACGATGAGTGAATGGTTCTGAGAGGTGTCAGCCTGAGAATACAACAACAAAGGGCTGAAGAAGGCGTCAGGTGCCAGTGCAACCAAAAGGTGTCAAGTGGAGAAAACCAAGTACTGGAGGTCCACCCGATGAGATCACTGAGGAGCACCTGGCAGCCACCCTGGAGACATCAGCATGATGCAGCAATTTCCATAGACTGGCATAGGAAGAAATTATGTTTAAAAAAACTATGGAATCAGAGTCCAAGGTTCTGCTGCCAGCCTACCAGGAGCTTCAGATGCGCATCTGATCAGGACTTCGCTCCCCACTACCATCACTTGTGTACAGAATACCTGGCCAGTATTCTGTCACAAGCAACTTCCAGGTTGGTAACTATAACAAATACACAGAACCTGAATGAGTGGATGAATGAATGTTTATATGTATATGGGTTAAGTAGTTAAACAACGTTGTCTGCTTCTATCTTTTCTTTATTTTTTTATTATTATCTTTACAATAAATGTGGCTTTTTGCCTTATCCCCCTCATAAGATCCTGCTTGCTTTTATTTGGTACAACATCTATACATGACTATACAGTCACATTCTAAGATACAGAACACTTCAAAGAAACCTGGCCTTAGGAAATATCCCATACAGTGCTCAGAGAGGTACTTGTGTTAGTCTGTTTACAGCAAAAACAAGGAGTGTGGTGGCAGTTTAAAGGCTAACACATTTGTTAATCTTTAAAGTGCCACCAGACTTCTTGTTGTTTTCGCTGCTACCGTACTATTAGCTGATCATATTTTGTTGCTCTACACAATTTGTGGAGGTTTTTTCTCTCCCTCTTTTTTCCTATTCTTCCTTCCTTAATCTATTGAAAGAAAGAGATTGAACAATTAACCTGGAGGAGAGGAGGATACCTCTCCCGTCTCATTCTCCAATGATCTTTGCTTCCTTTTTAAAAAAATTGGATGACGACACATTTCATCAGGGAACTGGAGACTTTTTGGCTCCAGCTACAGTAGTGAGTATTAAGAAGCCAGTGCTTGCCAACAGATATCACAACGCAGTCTGCAACTCCACAGTTTCTTCAGGATTTTAGAATCGGAAATAATTATGCTAACTATCCTATTACTTGTGGAAAATACAGATTGTGCAGTGGTGACATTGTGCCATCCGCATTCAGTTCTTTCACACCTTCTGCTTGTTACTGTTGTGATTTGGTAATTAAATATCATGTTCTCCAACACATGCTCCCCTAGTAACCACCATCTTTTATTAGCTGCCCCTATACTTTGTAACCCTGTTCCGCACCTCTGTTATGGAAGCCCCTGAGGAAAGTCATGAGAAGATGCAATATATACTGCTCCCACTTCATACCTGAAGTGGAAGGAAATCAGACACATTAGAGGGTGCACTAAAAGAAGATATACAGACATCTGTTGTTTATGGAGATGGAAGAAAAGGGGGGCTTCTGATTAATCCACAGGATGGGGAATCAAGCAATCTACATTCTAACACTGTCTGCTACCACATGGCTTTAACCCAAGCTCACAGGATTGCATTACAAATACCATCTAGGAAAACTGCAGCTGCCTCCCACAAACAGGGCCTGCACCAGTTGATTCAGCAGGATCAGCAGTGGGCTCTGACACTCAGGCTACATCTACACTACAGGGTTTTTGCAAAAAAATGGCCATTTTTGCGCAAAAACCCACGGAGCGTCCACACCTCAAGCACGTTTTTGTGCATGCAAATTTACAGTAAAATCAAAAGAACAGAGGGGGTTTTGCAGTATAAGTATTCCTCTTCCTACAAGGAATAACTCCTTTTTGCACAAGAGTTCTTGCGCAAAAAGGTGTGTGGGAACTTCATAAATTACAGTCTATAGAACAGGTTGAAGAAGGCCAAGTATGAGTGCTGTTCAAATGTTAATTAATTCTCACAACATTGTTGTGGAGAACAAACCCCATTTTACAGATAGGTGAACAGGCATACAATAAATAATTTACCTAAAGCTACCCAGTAAATCCACCTTGAACTCTGGATTACAATTTGGGAGTGCCTGGATCCTAATCTCACACTCAGTTATCTAGATCATGGTGCTTCACATGTGCGATCAATCAATGTATAGGTCATGAAAGAGGAGGAAGTTGAATCATTATGTTAGATAGCTGCACTTATCTGATAGTGCACATAAAAACAATGGCTTACTGGCACAGCAGTGTGATAGCCCTGAGAGGGAACAGGTGTCAAGCGAATATGTACATATAAAAACAAGAGTACATCATAAGCCTTACAAAGCAAATGCCTTTTCCTTACAGTTTTACTGCTCATCATAGCTTGCAATGGAAGTGCTAAAAGCTTAAGTTGATACACAAGAGATTTGTTTATTGTATTGTACAGACCAATGAAGAATTTCCTGCACATGACGTCAAAAGTGCACAAAAATTCCTCTTAAGTCTGTGGAGAGCATTGAACAAACCGTCCTCTGTATTAGCATCTTTCTCGCATATCTGTGTTTCAAATTTTATCACAGCTGTGGAAAAAACAAGACGCCAATAATCTTGCCAATTGGGCACTTGACTTTCAGGGTGGGAGAGGAGGAGAAGATTGGTTAGGGGATGCATTTGCTGGAGGAAATTCTAGTGTCAGACTGTCAATGATATCACTCTCTGTGCTGTCTCCATCGCAATTTTCCAGAACAGGATTATAGTGATGACAGATTTCATTCCAAAACTCCCAGGCAGCTCTTTACATAGATGTTAGCAGAACAAAAGCATTACATGCGATTTCCTCTCTCCCTCTAACAGCATTTGATGTTCTCTAATCCTCACCTTGGGGAAAGCATTCAAGAGCCATGTGGGTTTGCTGAAATCACACAGGATGTCTTGTCTCAGAGCTAAACCTTGTGAATTAAGGATCAGAGGAAGGAGGGGAAGTAGATTGTGTCTTCATCAAACCATTTGTGTTGCTTCCAGGAGGAGGACATGTACACACTCCACACAGATGCAATCAGAAGTTTCTCTACACCAGACCACACATGTAACTAAACAAGATCTGCTCATTAGGTTAAAAAAGATCAACTCTACCTGGGAATCAGAAAGAAATGTAGCATTGACTCTTGCGAGATGCAGCTCTTTGCTTGTGAGTCCTGCATGGATTGCTGATTGTACCATCTCACTCCAAAAAAATTTGCCAAGAATGTGTTTTAAAATAGTCATTTCTGTTTTCTTTAGAACAAGAGGGAAATTCTGAGTAGAAGAGACTTTATTCATACTGAAATAAGAACAGGCTGTCAGTCATTTGGAAATTACTATATGCTGAATACAAGCTAAGCATAAAAAGAGAAATATTCAAAACTTTTTTTATTTCATCTTTGAAATAAAGTCCTCAGCTTATACAGAATTATAACTAGAGCTAGATGAAAAATGGTGAGAGAATCACACATAAAAAATCAGATATTTTGATGAAATTTTGATTACAAATTTTGTTCAAAAAATTCAAAATTTGAACCAGATCTAAGTGTAACTAAAACTGAGCTATTCATAGCAATTCCTGTATTCAAATAATTTAGTCTCCTTTTCTTGTGACATGAGGCATCAATTTTTATTAACTTATTATAAGTAATTCACTCAATGTTTTATGTAAATACACTTCAGTTCATGAATTACTTACCAACTGTGTCATCTCAAAGATTGTCTCCCATATTCTCTGTTCAGAATCTGATGTAAGATCCACGTCTAAGATGTGGCATCATTTACTTTCATTTGGATGACTTCCAAATGGAGTACAGTAATTCCTCATTTAACACGTGCCTGCTTAACATGTTTTCGAGATAGCATGGTTTTTTTTTAGGGAACGTTTTTTGAATTACAAGACCGTCCCCAGAATAACACGATTTCCCCAGCCAACCTGTTGCCAGCAGCTGCACAGGGCTTCCCCTGCCTCCCTGCAAAGTGGCGGCGGGTTCGCCGCTCACTGCGCCGTTCCCCAGCAACCCTCCCTCGCCGGACACAGTGCAGGCAGACCTGTCACAGGGGCATACTCTATTCCCCCTCCCCTTTCCTGTCCTTCCCTTCCCCAGAGCCAAACACCTCCCCTCCCTGCTGTAACCCAGTCCCCTTTCTCCCCTAACCTTATGTCCCGGTCCCAACAGACACCACTACTTGAAACGCAACCCCCAACTTTTCAATTATTTTCAAGGGAAAATTGACCCCGCATAACATGTTTTCACTTAACACGATCATTTTCTGAAACATATCTATAGTGTTAAATGAGGAATTACTGTAATCATTTTCAATCCAGCTGTATGAAAGGTTTCACCTTGAATTCTGGTCTAAGAAAGGTTAGGTAAAGTAGACACATTCGTGTGCACAATTGCAAGTATCTAATTCTGAAAGCAAAACAAAAAATCACCAAAAAATGACACCACCAGTTTAGTTTCTAGTTCATAGAATCATAGAATCACAGAATCACAGAGCTGGAAGAGACCAAAGAATGTCATCAAGTCCAGCCCCCTCCCCAGGCAGGACCAATCCCAACTAATTCAAACCGGCCAGGGCTTTGTTGAGCCGAGACTTAAACACCTCTAGGGATGGAGACTCCACTACTTCCCTAGGTAACCCATTCCAGTGCTTCACCACCCTCCTAGTGAAATAGTTTTTCCTAATATCCAACCTGGACCTCTCCCACCACAACTTGAGACCATTGCTCCTTGTTCTGCCATCTGTCACTACTGAGAACAGCCTTTCTCCATCCTCCTTGGAACCTCCCTTCAGGAAGTTGAAGGCTGCTATCAAATCCCCTCTCACTCTTCGCTTCTGCAGACTAAACAGACTTAACTCCCTCAGCCTCTCCTCATAGGTCATATGCTCCAGCCCCCTAATCATTTTGGTTGTCCTCCATTGGACCTTCTCCAATGTGTCCACATCCTGACGTTACCATTTTCAATTTTGTCTTTAAAATATGATGTCTGAAGATAAAGACACAAACCTCTCTCTTATCCTGCTCTCCTCTAATGTCACTCTCTAATGATATTTATGTAACGGAAAATGAATAAAGCTCAGCAGATGTTGTTGCAAAAAAAACCTTCCACATTTGCCATTTCTTAAAGCCAAAAGTCCACCAGGGCAGCATTGTGGGGCATTATCCAAATAGCTCTCATTGCTTAGCTCCTTACCAATAAGCATTTACTATTAGGTCATGTCTACACTAGGAAACTATTTCAAAATTACTTAAATCGACTTAACTCCCAAAATAACAAAATCAAATTAGTGTGTCCTCACTACAGGAAAGCCTCAAAATTAGTCCGAGGAAGGCTCCATTAATGTGGACGTGCTACCTCCACTTAGAGCCCGAGGAAGCACTGGGGAGTAATTAGTTCAAATTACTGTGGAAGTAGTTTTTTCAAAATAGTGGCACCAGAGCGTCCACTCTACTTCTATTTCAAAATAACTATTTCGAAATTAGCGATATTCCTTGAGAAAAGCAGGAGTACAGATTTTTAAATAAGTGGCTGGTTTTTTAAAAACAATGGGCTTGGTAGTATGGATGCTCCACTTATTAATTTGACCAAAGAGTACGTCTAGACTACAAGCCTCTTTCGAAAAAGCCTCTTTTGAAAGAGCGCATCTAGACTACAAGCAGATTTTTCAAAAAAGTGAGCCACTTTTTTTAAAGAGATTCTAGATGTTCTCTTTCAAAAAAGCAGAGTTTGCTTATAATAGCACCTTTTTTCAAAAAAAGGCATTATTCCTTGTAAAAGTAGGTTTACTGGTGTTGAATAAACTGCCGCATTCTTTTGCTTTAATTTTGAAAGAATGCGGCTGCAGTCTAGACGTAGGTGAATTTTTTTTCAAAAAAAGGCCACTTTAAAAAAAAAAAAAAAAAAAACCTGTAGTCTAGACTCACCTTTAGTATAGATCATAGTCATACTTCTATAGAGTTTAGAAATAGAATCATATTGCGCCATTCAGATATGGACTCAGATTCAAATGTCTCCAAGGTTCAGATATAGGGTTCAGCTCAAGCCCAATTCTGCTTCTTACTGTTCATCAATCCCATGAGCTGGGTCACTTTTTTATACTCTTGTAATTCTGCAAAGAGTTGTAAACAAGGCTTGATTTATGGCACTGCTATTATCACAGTCAACCCCTATAGGCTCAGATTTTTGGACACCTTTTTTGTTTTTTCTATGAAATCTCAGCTCCTTAAGAGTGGACCGCATAGCCATAATTCTTTACAAAGATCAAGGTAGCAAGGAACATATACTTTTAGAGTTCGGTGCCTTCAAATGCAAGCAAAGCATTGCAGTGACAAAGACCTGACATTAATAGGCACGTCGTTGCAAGCAAAAACAATTTCACATCTTGGGAAGGCTGAAAAGCAGACAAATGACATGGCTATCTTTTTTCTTCTTGATGTCCTCATATAATTGGTCTGGAGCTGGGAACTTTGCATTCCAGCAGGAGCCTGGATTAAAGAGCTAGAACAACAACAGTAGGCCATCAATCTTTAGGCTATCTATCCTATCTATAACCATTTGTATCAGCCATTAGCTGTGTCGTAACTCTAAATCTCAGCTAAAGAGATCATCTTTCAAAGAGAAAAACATTCATTCGATCTCTTCATTCATTCCCTCTTTTCCTTTGCTAATTCCCATCTATTATTTCCTCAGTGCCTGCAATGAAATCCCATGTTCCTTTGTTCAGTCATACTTATGCCAGGTTACACACTGTCATACAGAGCAGCACTCGTTGCTTTTTATCTTCCAATGTGGTTGCCTGTAGAATTACTTCAAATATGAATTTATAAAGAATTGCAGCTCATAATTAAGTGGTTAGCAATGCAGGCAGTGCAAGCACATAATCACTCTGGGCTTGATTCTCATTGCTGGTAAGGCCCCTTTACACTGTTCTGACAATACAGTTGGGCCTTAGAGTAGCTCTACATTTACATCCACTTTCAGGACCCTTTCACACTGCCAAAGTGGTTTATAGTTTATCAGAGTTAGGTGGCTGGAGAGTGATAGTTGCTGGTTGTGGGCCCAGCTCTGAAGGCAGCAGCACGAAAATAAGAGTGGCAATACCAAACCATGCCATCTTTACTTCTGCAATGCTGCTCGTGGCAATGCTACCTTCAGAGCCGAGCTCTCAGAACTGCAGCTCTCCAGCTTCCCAGCTCTGAACGGGGAAGTAGTCCTGGCAATACAATGACACACATTCCTACAATAATGTTTCGACTTTCCCCAGCCTGCAAACTACCTTTAGGTCAGCATCCCTGCAGTTACGACACTTTGAAATTTCAGATTTAAATATCTGAATCCTGAAATTGACTGTTTTTAAAATCTAGGACTATGAAATTCACCAAAATTGACCAGGAATTTGGTAGGGCCCTAGCTATTATCCTCTATTTAAGGATGATGATCTGGTGAACAAAGAAATAAAGTTATTTGCCTAAAGTCACACAGATAGGGAAGAGAACGTGGGCCTACCAGCTCCAGGCTAGCCTCCTTCCTTCTCTACCATAAGCATTAGTGGGTCTTACAATATTTTGCATGACACAGAAATATCCCCATTTTACAAATAGGTAAACTGAGGCACAAATCAATTCAACCAAAATTTTCAAAAAAATATATGCAGAAAGTTAGATTCTTTGAACTCCTAAATGGAAATCTTAATTTTCAAAAGCATTGATTACCTACCAGCTCCCACAGAAGACCCTGATTATGGTTTCTAGGAGTATTTTCTAATTATAAGCTGAACCCAATTTGTTCTGCAGCACTTTCAAAAATCAAGGCACGTGTATAGGTGCATAAATTTGGATTTAAGAGCCAAACTTTAAAGAACCCAGTTTTTAAAGTTTTGGTCTACACGATGTGATCAAATATCACAGATAAACAACAACATAGAAGTTGAAAGTGCTAACTGGTTAGAAATCACTCCTTGAAATCCTAAGAAGCATTAAGATTTTGTATAAAGAGTTGACACTTTCTGGTTAGCATTTTTTAAAGGATGCTTTACATGTGATTTAAATATTAAATATAGGCCTATCCATATCCGGAGGTACTCAGATGTGCCAGTATTAACCAATCACTGCTGCTTAATGGTTCTGCCTTCAAAATAATCACAATCTGACGTTAGAGCACTGAGAACGCTTTTAAGAGCTGGAAAATGATTTTTATTTCCAGGCTACTCTGAGGACTGTACATTCATTGTAATTCTGAATGCAATGTGCCCTAAGAAACTGGCAGCTCTCCGGCTCATAATGTCATAGAGATATTTGTAGCAGAAATTTTAATTGCCTGATATATTTCTGGATATTTTTGTCATTTTGACAATGTGGTTTCTTTCTATATTAAAAAAAAATATGTTTAAATAACACTAAGAGCCAGACTTAAATCCAACAAAAGCAAGAAAATTAAATCAAAGAACTTTATTCCCATCACCCCTTAATTCACCCCGATAATCCACCCAGATCTGCCTGGGTATTGCAGGGCCATACCAATCATATATAATACCTAGGCATCATGATTGAATTCCTGGCTCTATTAATGTCAATGGAATTTTTGTCATAGGCTTCAGTTGGACCAGAATGTACCCCCATGTCATAAGACAATGGGGGAGTAGTAACCTTAGGGCTGAATACCTTTCCATCACATTATTTCTAAACTGTTTTATCTGTACTTTATAATTTAACATTTTTAAAATAAATTGTTTGAATAAGGGAACGCCAAGACGATTTTGAGATATATACATAAATTTGTAAAGCCAGAAGGGATCATCATTATGATCATATGGTCTGACCGCCTATTCAAAGTCATATAATTTTATCCACCACACTATGAAGTGGAGGGAACTATTTTTCTATATTCCTACATATCTGCGGGAGTGGCCCTCTTATAAGAGGAGCACGGGCAGCAACAACATCGGTGCTTCAGCTTCTGAATGACAGCTGGTCAGGAAGCCTTCAACAAATTATTTTTCATGAAAACATGCTGATTAGTTTAAACTAAAACTGATCATGAAATAGGAAAAACTTAAAAAACAACAAATGGTCTGGTAGCACTTCAAAGACTAACAAAACATGTAGATGGTATCGTGAGCTTTCGTGGGCACAGCCCCACTTCTTCAGATGACCTGAGTGTTAGAAGTTGTACATGTAGGGCACTGAGCCGCCCTGGTTGGGCCTGTGCTCAGCCACCTGTGCGCTCTCCCCCCAGTCTTTGCCTCAGTTTCTCGTCCCACTCGTTATTCCTCTTCCTGGCGTCTGTAGCTGGGCTCTTCGCCTGACACCAGGGTGCGGGGTAGGGGAGCCCGGGCCTGCCCTCTCTCATGGGCCCCAGCCCAGGACCCTAAGGACAGGTTTGATTGACCCTGTCCAGCCAGCAGAGCTAGCGCCCGAAACTTGCCGGCTCACTGGCTCCACACCCCTTCCTGGGCTGCTTCCTACCCCACAATCCTTGCCTATCTTGACCCCAGACCCAACTAGGCTCGCCTCTCTCCAGGGGGCCGCACTGCTACTGGCTCACTCCCTTGCCTCCTCCTCCTGCCCCCCCCCTCCCCGGCTGCCTCCCTTTTTAAACGCTGCACCAGTGCTTTGCTGGCGTGACGTCACTGGCTGTCCTGTTGTCACTGGCTGTCCTGTCGCGCCCCCGTCATGCCTCCCGGCATTCACCCTGCTAACCCCTCCCCCATCGGTCAGCTGTGCGGTGGCTGCTGTGCAGGGGCTGCACACCGCTCGCGTCTCCTGGTGCGTTCCCAGGAGCACAAGCGCAACCGCCGGTTCAGAGCGAGGCGGCTCTGTCTCCACGGGGCGGGGGCATTCCGTCCCGTCACAGAAGTCCAGAACCAAGAAATATGAACATGAAATAAGGTCAGGTTTGACAAATTTCACAACTCAACAGAATGTCAAGACAAAAAGTTTTGAAAGTTTCAAAACATTATGTTTTGACTTCTTGAAAATGACAAATTTTGATTTTCCAGGTTCAAAATGTCTTTTCTTTTTGAAATTTAAGACAATTAGACTGGAAAAAAAGCTAAAGAACAAAATTCAATATCTAACTGAAACATTTTGAACTAAAACATTTCATTTGACCCAAACCAAAAAATGTTTTGTCAATTTGCAAATAATTTTGAGGTTGATTATTTTTGTCCCAATTCAATATAGGACAAAATGTTAAACTCTCAAAAATATTCAAAGCACAGGAAAAGTTTCTCACTCAGATCTAATCTAGATTAGCTGCCTGTTGGTTTCCAGATGGAGTTTAAGATGCTGATTTTGATATATGAAGTTTCAGAATGCTTGGAACTCCCATCCTGCCTTTCTCCCTGTGCCATGCTGCCCAAGGCTGCAATTAATGAAGGCAATGGAGCCTCCTGGGTTTATAAGAGAGGGAAATACACACAGGGCTTTCCCCAGCAAACCTGTCAATTTTGGAATAAATGTATCACCTCCCACATGCTCATGGCTTGAAATAACTCAAATGTGTTGACCTTCAATGCATGCCACAAAGCATTTTCTGTTGGATGATTCAAGCAGGCTGATGTATTTGGTGGCCGGGAGGGGGAAGAGGAAGTCTATTGAGTGGGCTGTTATTTGTTATAGCTCTTTTTGTTGTGATCATGTACCTTTTTCCTCAAATTTTTGTCCTGTATTGTATTGAACTGTATTTTCAATGTTTTATCAGGGCATCTAGGTTAGCTATCTCTACATGGAAAATCAAAATTAAATGTATGTGAAAATCTGCTGCTGCACAGATTGATCATCCCACTTTTTAATGGCTTCTGAATGAGCATCTGAAATAATTTGCATTGCAAATAGAATTTCTCATTGTTTAGATTTATATAACACCCTAAATATGCAAGAACACTTGTAGCGCAAGAACACTTAAACATGTGTGTTGCAAATCCATTTGTGCACTGAAATGGCTATACACAAAATTGGGATTGAGGTCCCATTCGAAATATGGCAATTAATGTTAAATAAATGCATAGTCAGGGCAGTTATCTCTCTGTACATATTGAGCAATACCCTCCAACAGCACAATAACCAATGGAACTACACTGATTTCCTGCTGAGGATAACCTGTAATAGCTATATGCTGACTATTATTAAAATGGACCTCATTCCTACAAAGGGTCTTCAAGAGGACTCCACTGTGGAAAAGGAGCTATATTCCTGATCTTTGCAGGATCTGAGATCATGATTTGTAAGTGGCAACTGATCCTTAACAACATCAACACTAGTCGGTGTCACTATAATTTATCTCATTGTTGGGATTTCCTTCCTGTGACTCTCCATATGGCTCACTAGCACTTAAAACAAACAAACACACACACAAACACACACACTGTATGTCACACTCATAAAATCAAGGACTAGCCAAACTCATTGAAATATGGAATGTGCATTAGCAAATGTGGTCCATAAAATTTCAAAGCCTAAGACCTTTTCACAGCTTGACAGATTTTACCATTTAGCTTTCCACATTCCTTCTGTAACACAATACAGGCACTGCGGATTGAATGATAAACAGAGACTTCTTCAGGAAATGTTGAGAAAGCAGAGGGTCAAAATGTTACATTAGCCCAAACTATTCCTGGGGTGATTGTTAAGGTTGCATAGCCCATTTTCTCTGCTTAGTAGAGGAAAGGCAGAAAATATAACCATCAGACAGAAGTAGTAACAATATATCCCTTTAATGGGCCCTTGAATACCATGTTTAAAGAAAGTAAAAATATATTTGTGCTACTTTTCAACCTGTGAGAAAAATAGATAAACTTTTAGATTAGTCATGCACTAGCTTTTTTTATATTGTCGTTGTGTTAGACATACCAGTAAATTTCATTGTAAAACACACAGTTAATTCAGTATGCAAACCAGGAAAAGTGTGGAAAGATATTTATGCTTGTTGATTCGTTTGTATTTCTTTGATGTGTGCATTAACTGAATATGATTCACAGCACCCTCCCTGCAACACAGTCTGCGAACAGTGTGAAGATGAGTGTTGCAAAAGCAAAATTCTGAATATCAAGTAAGGGCCAAGAGATTATTTTTACCTTTCTAGTTGACACTAGTGTGACCATTGCTGGAATGCAGTCTCCAGTTCTGATGTTCACGATTCACAAAGGATGTTGATAAATTGAAGATGGCTCAGGCTGAATTAGGAATTGGAAAACCTGCCTTCTCAAGGAGCTCATTCTCTTTTCATTATCAAAGAGAAGGGGTAATTGATGATAATCTGTCTCTACAAGTGGAACAGAAATTTAGTAATAGATGATTCTTTAAGCTACCAAACAAAGATATAGCAAGAGCCAATCACCGAAACTTGGAGATAGACTAATTCAAACTAGAAATAAGGCACAAATTTGTAATAGTGATGGTAATTAACTATTGGGACAATTTATCAAAGTTTGTGGTGGATTCTCCATCACTGGAATTTTAAAATAAAGAGGAGATGTTGTTCTAAAAGATATGCTTTACTTCAAATGAGAATTAATTCAGGGAAATCTGATCGCCTTTGTTATAATTGATGATGATAGTGGTCCCTTTGGGTTTTACAATCTGTGAATTTATGCAAAGTCAGCTGCCTCCAAGCTGCACAGAGAATAGCTCGGCCAAGTTGGGTGTACACCATATTTACTTCCCTGGATCTAAGCACTGGCCAGACCCTGACATACGTATGGAAGCTTTGGAGTTGTTCTACTTTATATCAGCTTAATTTCTGGGGATGCCCTGATGACATGGTCCCTATCTCCAGCTATGTTGCCTATGTGGCATCAGCCATATGACACCAAAGAATTTCCCTGAACATCAAGAATCCTTCACTGGCTGCATCTACCTGTCCAGACCAGAACACAAAAGCTTCAGCACAAGGAAGAACTAGGGCCATGATGACTAATAGTGCCCTTCAGCATGTGCAAATAAAATACAAATATGCAAATCAATATCAAGTAAAAATGCGTAGATTATATGGCACATGGCAAGGTTGTGTTATACAGTAATTCTATTATATACATATTAGATCCAGGGAAACAATTTGTAATGAATCATTTATTTGATGAACATTGCCTTTTTCTATTCTCAACTGATTCATTAAGCTTTAATCTAGTGTCCATTATTCAAAATCAAACATGTCCCATTATGCAAAATTCTTTGACACACACCTTGTGCAATCATATTTCAGCCCATGCGGTTTTCGCAAGCTAAGCAATTGAATTGTGCCTTCACCCATTCACTATTAGTTGCAACTGCTGGTTAGCGAAGTCATACTCTGTTGTTTCTACTCCCCAAACAGATGACTATATTGTGTACACGGGGGAGGGGGGGAACAGAGATTTCAAGATGGCTGTGCAGAAATTTCAAGCATGAACATTTGTACAAACATATATTTGCATGAGTATTCATGACCGGCAACATATATTTTTGTAATCAAACAACACTGATTGCAGGAAACTGATAAAAATGTCAATGTCAGCTAGAGAAATAGTCAAATTTTCTCCAGTATTCATCCCGCCACCTGCCACCTCTCTCTCTCTCTCTCTCTCTCTCTCTCTCTCTCTCTCAAACACACACACACAGGCTGATAGTAGAAATGACACGTTACATGATGTTAAGTTTCTCCTCAGATGTACAGTCAGATATGTTCAGACAGCTCCCATTGAAACCATTTGGAATAGTGCACACTTATTTGAGGTCAGAATTTGACTCAACGAGAGCAGCCGCAACTGTTAATAAACAAGATAGATTGTGGCTTCTTTTTTAATGGGTGTGCTTAAAAATAAGTTATCAGTGTATGGCAAATAAGTATACGCCAAAATTCTTCACATAATTATACTATGTGCTGGGCCACTGGAGCTAATGAGGTGGGAGACAGAGCAGGCTAGCACAAAACTTTGGCATCAAAAACATTCCGCAGACACAAATACATGCCAATTTTATTTTTTAAATGTTGAAAACCACATGCCATATATAAAAAATGAAGGGACTGGAAAGAATGAGGATGAGTCCCCCTTCCAGAAATACTGTTACAGGCTGGCTTCTGAATTAGAAGTAATTCTGATGAAGTCAGTGTGCAAAACCAGTGCAAACGAGGGGGAGAATCAGAACTTGTGTTATATTGTTGTGGGTGGAATTAAATATCAAGAAGAAAGAGCTAATAGACAAAAGATCTACTGTGTTAGTGGTGCCACTCAGGTATTGCATCTGCAAAAACTTTCCTGGGTTTCCTACTACTCTATACGCAATGTCCCCTGTAGAACTGTGGCGTCTGAATGCAAGCACTCTCCTTTGAATTAATCAAGCAAAAGAAAATTAGAGATCATTCTCCCTTCCCACACATGAGGCTAGATTGTGGCTTTAAACTACAGCATATAGATAATGAGGTTCTTGGATGCCTCAGGCTATACAATCTATAGAACAGGGGTTGGCAATAAGCGGACCATGGGTAGGATGCAGGTCTCCAGAGGTAGTCCCTGGCAGGCCACCAGACGCTTGATTTGCCCGTGTGTCCACAACTATGGCCACTCACAGCTCCTGTTAGCTGTCATTCACTGTTCTCAGCCAATGGGAGTTGTCAGAAGCAGCACAGGCCAGCCCATTGCATCCCATAGCTCCCATTGGCTGGGAACAGTGAACTACGGCCAACAGGAGCTGAGAGCAGTTGTGGAAGCATAGTTAAATAAAGCATCTGGTAGCCTTCCAGGGGCTAACCCTGGAGAACCACATCTGGTTCAGGGGCTACTTATTACCTACCCCTGCTACAGAATCATGGCCCGTTCTATTCACTCCTTATGAAGCATCTGGAACAGGTCACTACTGGAAGACAGGTCACTAGGTTAGATGGACCATTGATCTGACCTAATATGGCCATTCTTATGTGCTGATGCTCTTATGATAAAAGTGTTCTCTAGAACTATGCAAAAAATTGATTTTTTTTTTGCTTCAGTTACCATTTAAAAAAATTGCATGAGATTGAGTTAAAAATAAAAATTCATTTGAATTTTTGGGAAAGCCAAAAAAGAAACAATTTCATATTTAACAAACTTACATTTTTCAACCCAAGCTGAGTTGTTTTGTTTCATTTTTGAGCTTTTTTAAATACTACTTTAAAATTTAAAAATTTCTAACCAAAAAGGGATAATGAATTTTTAAAAATCCAAAATGCTTTGTTTAAAAAAAAGTCAAAATAAAACAATTTAACACTGTAATTTTTTTCAGAGGTTTGTTGGGGGTTTTGGCGGGGAGAGGGTGCTTGTTTTGGTTCGGAGGTGAGGTTAATCAAAAAATTAAGCAAATTTGACACATTCATGATCCAAATCTGCAAAGTTAGGTGAAAAATGTTTTATCTGAAAAATTCTGCCCAGTTCTAGCACTCTTCCTCAGTGGCAGCTTGTAAGGGCACCATTGCTTTGGAAGTATATGTAGCCCATGCACATTCAACGCATTCTTACACCCATTAGATCCTGCAACATAGTTTTCTCCTTTACTCGTTCATCAATTTGACCTAACTCACTCCACTTCCTCTCAGGTTTCTAAAACTACTTACACTGAAGTTTTGTCCCTCCACAGAAGCACAAGAAAAGGTGAGGTATCTATCTCAATGTATTTTCCCTACTTCCTGTGTACACCAACCGAGAGCTAGTAATAATCTAGCACAGAGAATACGAGCATGTCACTATCTTTTGCCAGAATTTTGGACTAGCTTTCTTAGCGCATATCTACACTATGAAATTATTATGAAATTAATAAAAATTGAAATAACTAAATCAAAAGAGCATGTTCCCACTACAGGGGAACATGAAAATTAGTCAGAATTATTTCAAAATAGCATGTCCACACTGATTGGAGCCTGCCTCAGACTTATTGCCCCCAGAAGGCCACTGGGGAGGGCACTAGGTGAACAAACACCTCCTGCAGATGCTTGGTCAGGAAAGTTGTGATGCATGCTTTCAGGGACTCCTCTCTAAGGCTGTTTCTCACACACCACATCTACACTGCCTCCCCTGTCGTGGGACACAAAAGGGATACAGTGTGCTTTGGTTTCCCTTGCAGATGCCACATCACTCACAACATGGAACTAGAGCTGCAAAGCAGTACCAGGCTCATGGACCCCATGCTGCACCTCATGGCGCAGTTGATCCAGACCACCCACATGCTGCTCCAGCAGAACAAGGATCAGTCCAGACTGGAGGCCCTCATCACCCAGATCCTAGTGCTCCTGCTGCTGCAAATTCCCCTCAACCTCCTGGACACCATGGAACACTGGTTCTGGTGACAGGAGATCAGTTTGGACTGATGGGACCACATCATCCTGCAGCAATGGGACAACCAGCAGTGGCTCCAGGACTTCCTCATGCAGAAGGCCACCTTCCTGGAGCTCTGCGAGTGGCTCACCCCTGCCCTCAGGCAACAGGACACCTGACTGAGCCCTACCAACCCCATGCAGAAGTCCATCGCCATCGTCTTCTGGAAGATTGCCACACTGGAGAGCTCTCGCTCTGCTGGGAACCAGTTTGGCATAGGGAAATCCATAGTCGGGATCGTGCTCATATGGGTAGTGAAGGCTATCAACCATATGCTGCTACAGAGGGTCATCACTCTGGACAACGTGAATACCATCATCAATGTCTTTGCCACCATGGGTTTCCTCAACTGTGGGAGCAGAGACAGACATCATGATGCTTGTATCTTCCAGAAGGCATGCCTGTTCTGAAAGATGCATGCCAGCACTTTTTTCCCTGACCACACCAACAGAGTCAGGGAGGTGGACATGCCCATCTGTATCCTGGGCAATGCAGCCTACCTCTTGGTCCCTGTGCTCATGAAGCCCGACACAGGAAGCCTGGACACCACCAAGGAACACTTCAATGCCAGGCTGAGCAGATGCCTCATGGTGGTGGAATGTGCATTTGGCCACTTAAAGGGGAGGTTCAGGAGTCTCCTCACCTGTCTGAACCTCAGTGAACACAACATCTCCTTCAGTATGGCCTGCTGTGTGCCCACAACCTGTGTGAGAGCAAGGGGGAGAGTTTCCTGCCAGGGTGGGGGGACAGAGGCTGAACAGCTGGCCAGAGCATATGAGTAGGCGGACACCAGTGCCATTCAGAGAGCACATCCAGGGGCTGTGCTCATCAGAGAGGCCTTGAGGAAGAGTTTCATGCAAGATCAGCTGTGAGACTCTCCCCTATGGCTCTCCACAAGGGGCTCCTGCATTCCTCTGTGCGCCCTCTCATCCCACCTTCCTTCCAATCCCTTGCAGAGCAAATAATAAAGCCTTCTTTTCTCCTCTTCTTTTTCTGGACTGTTTATTGTGGGGATATACAACAGGGGAGGGACTGGGGAAAGAAGCTGAAATGGGGAAGGGGAGTAGAATAGGGAGGAGAGGCTCAGTGATGGGGCTGGGACTGGCATCTGCCTCTGGTTGATCAGGAGGCTTTAGCTGCTTGAGAGGTCCCACCACCCTGGGTTCTGGGGACCCAGTAGCCCTTGGGGGGGCTAGAAGGAGAAACCATGGGAGGCAGAAGGGTGTCTGGTGGCCTGCTCCATGCATAAGGCCATGTGCTCCATCATCAAGGTGAAGGAGGAGCACATGTCCTTGGGCTGGTGCACAGCTAGTCCCAAGGCAGCCTTCCTCTGCTCCCAGTCAGCGGCCCATTTCTGGCACTCCTCTTCAAGCCTCCAGACGAGGGACTGCAGGCAGGCCATCTGCTCCCACACGAAGTCCTCATGGGTTCTCTTCCACTTGTGGATCCTGTGGAGTTGGGTGGAGAGTGTGGAAGGTGGGGGACACACCACGCTCACAGCTGGCCCAGCTGTGAAGAAAACTTACCAGGGTAATCATTCCAGGAGACACTGATCTCTGTGCTGGCCCTGACGGTCTTGATTCAGATGATGCTGATGTGCTTCAAGCAAGGCCATATGTTGCCTAGATAGTGGGCATGTTCTTGCAGGAGCACCAGTGTCCTAGGGGAGCATCGCTACTATCACAGTCCAGGGACAAGCAGGAATGGGAAGATGCCAGCCAGGCCAGGATCCTGCAGGCAGGAGGGGAGACAGGGTGGCTCAGCTTCTTTCTGTGTCCCACACATACCGGGTCCAGCACTGACAGCATCCTGGCGAGAGAACGTCTTTCCCTGCCCACTGGGGGAGGAGGAGGGGCTGATGCAGAAGGTGTGTGTGGGCGACAGAGGCCACTTGCCAGAGACAGTGTAGTGGGTTCCCCTGCACTTCTTCCCTTCCTCCAGCAAGTTGCCCTGCACAGGATCAGTCTCCTCTGCATCACTGCTCTTGACTAGGAGTGGATGTTGCCTGAGTGCAAGCATGATCCTGTGCCATGTTCAGCACTGCTGTGTTGGTCCATGACCCCAGACTCCCTAGTGGTGGCCATAGAGACCAGAGTAAGGCAGGCCTCTCCAGGAAGCTTGCACGGAGGATTGAGGGGCCCTTTTGTGAGATCATCATGGGGCTAAGTGCTCTGGACTGGCACTCCATGTGCACCCACATGCACAGGCTGTTGTACAACCCCCAGGCCGAGTAGCTGAGAGAGGAGCATGCAGCCCCTCACAGCCTGCCATCTGCCCTCGCGTGTGTATAGGGCAAGTTATAGAACTCACCTGAAGTGCTTTCTCCGAGATCATCCAAGGCCTGGGAGACATCATGGGAGTGGGGGGACTGGATTCAGAGTGAGGAGCAGGTCCTGGCTGGCAGACATGGTGGCCTGGCTGGTCTCCTCCTCCCCCTGCTTCTCTTCCTCGGCAACCCTGCCCTCATGGAAGCTGATGCCATGCGTGTCCTTGCTGGACTTGATGAAAGGAGGGGAGGTAACCAGCCCCCCCTCCCAGGATGGCATCCAGCTGGTCATAGTAGCAGCACATGTGCGGTGCCGCCCCACAGCGTCTGTCCTCTCTGCTCCCTGGCCTTGCAGTAGGCCTGCCAGAGCTTCTTGACCTTCATGCAGACCTGGTCAATGGTCCAGCTGTGGCTTTTGCAGCTGGCTATGATCCAGCCATACATGTCCACATTTTGGTTTCTGGTGTGGAGATCCTGGAGGTTGGTCTCCTGCCCCTAGACCTCGGTGAGGTCCAGGATCTCCACATCAGTGCTTTTCTGTATCTCTGGCCAGTGATAGCCAAGTGAGTTGCAGGAGTGCTGGCAGCCGTGGGAAGATCTGAGGGAATGTTGGGGTCTGCCACGGCTCCCTGGGATGCTGCTATGTAGCACAGGGCTGGCAAAGTTGACCACATGTCACAAGCCCTTCTCCTGCTCCCTGTATTTTTAAGCTCCGCAGGAGAAGGGGAGCAGTGGAGATGGCCAGTGTGGCCAGAGCACTCACAAGTGAAGCTGTGAGAGGCCTCTGGAGGCCAATTATTTCAAATTAGCAGCACCAGAGCATCCACACTAATGCTATTTTGAAATAACAATTTTGAAATAAGTGTTATTCCCTGAGGAAAGCAGGAGTACGGATTTAGAAATAACCAGTGGCGTGGTAGTGTAGATGCTTCACTTATTATTTCAAAATAAGTGAGGTTATTTCAAAATAACTCAAATGCTACTACAGGTAGAGATTCTCCATTGCCTTATGCATGAGGGTCCACTAGTTTTGGAGGTGTAGTCTCTGTAACAGAGAGACTCCATATAGATATCTCTCTCTATTTATATATGGAAACCAATACAATGGGCCCCAGTCCTGACTGAGCTCTGTAAGGGTTGCAGTAATATAAAGCATTATTAATAATATTGGACTTCTTCATCTTGGAGAGATCTTGGGAAGATGGACAACTGTCCAGAAGTATTCTGGGAATTCTCCAGGATGAAAAATGTGATAGGACCATAGTCCAGCCCATCTTTGCTAGAGACTGAAAACCAATGGAACCCTGATACAATTCCTAAAAGAATCTGTATGTATATTTTATCATCTTGCATATAACACTATAGTATCTTGCAGGTAATACCTAGATACCATGGTGTTTCTTTAGCACTGGCACACAATAGACTTCAATAGAGTTGGACTGGCTTACATCAGTAGTAAATTTTTCTCTGTTGTGTCCATGGAGGCCTGTCCTTTGAACAATTGTTCACTTTTTTAACTGAATCTCAAACCTAAAATCTTCCTTTTACAAAATGACAGCAAAAGAAGGCTTCAAAGGCATCAGCACAGAACTCTGATATGTTATGGTATCACTATAGATGAATTTGACTGTTTCTGTATCTTGATAGTATGTGTGTGTTTGTGTGTACGTGCTTATTTTTATTATGACATCATTATTTGCATAACTGAGCACACTCACAATAGGTTGCTTTTGCAATAATCAAATGCAATAATAAAATTTGTCTTGGAATTTAATCTGCAGCAAGAAACATTTCAATGCCTTATATAGTCTTGTGGCACGATTGTTAAGCTTTAAATATAGTGATTGGCAGCAGGCAAATCTAATACATAAAATTGTAGTCACAGCCAATATCCATCAGAGAGTGGAGATCACACTACACTACCACACTCTAATGCCACCATGTGAAGCTTCATGTGGTTAATGAGGTCAACTGACATGTATTATTCTGAAGCAGGAAAATGAAATAGAAAAAAGAACCAAGGTTGAACAGCACCATCAAGGGCAAGCTCCCTTTGTGCCTGAAAACAAAAGAATTTGGACATCTGTGCACTGCTAGCCATGGTGTACAAGAGCAGAGTTAGTGATGCACGGGAAAATTCAGTGTGTGTCCAGTTGGTTTCATACTCAAGGCAGAACAAATAAACTAACAGATAAAAGCACTGCAAAGTCAGGTGAAGTATCCTTCGATTTGCAAGAAAACCAAAGACAATACGGAAAGAGAACCATCACTTTATTTTAGTTCTGCATGTGGTACGTCTTTCCAAGAGATCTTAGCTTTCACTATGGAACTATAGTCAAAAGCAGGAGAAATGGAACCTCATTCCCATGTGTCTTCTTCACAGCTCTCTCTTGCTATGTTTCGCAGTTTCTTGACCCTCTCCCCTAAATACAGTCTTTCCTCCCTCAACAGCAAACCAGATATTATGTAATAATATTATTTTTCCCTCTTTCTTTTTCCAGGGTTTTTTATAGTGCTGACCTGTGGCCATGCAGAAATTTTAAATTCTTCTATTCATAATTTTTTTAAATCAAAGCTAATTGACCCTCTTCCCAAGAAGATGCTCACCAAGACATTTTTTGTTGTTGTTGGTAAATACCCATGTTGAGGTGCAAGCTAGAAGTTCCTCACACTTTGCCTCAGCATAGGATAGAAGTACTCATTACAGGTTTAAAAACTTCATGTCCAAAGTCAGAATTTAATAATATGAGGATTAGTCCAGAGTAACTCCACTGACTTCAGCAAAATTATTCTAAGTATAAGGAATTTGAGCCACACTGGTAAATTGGACAGCTAGCTTCCCCTTAAAGAAGCTAGATTAAAGAGTTTCGTAGATACAAATGTACTTTGACTGGCCTACATTAAGTCCTGATCCAAAGCCCACTGAAGTGAATGGATAGACACCCCTGAAAACCAGGCATTACCCTGGACATACAAAATCTGAAGGAAATTCCTTTGGAAATTTGGACCCACTCTGGGCTGGCAACAGACTTTGCCAGGCCCTGGGCAAGGTGTGGGGGGAGGTCTCTGCTCTGGACCCCCTGGAGGTGGGAAGAAGGTCACAGCTAATGGCTAGCCTCCCCCACCCAGCCCTCAGCACCATCTGGATGATGCTGTACAAGGCTCCTGTAACGGCTTGGAGGCCTGGGCCTTTTTAAATCTCTGTGCTCTGATGCAGGTGCCCCCTTTGGTCTGTTCCCCATCCGTGGCTCTGAACCCATTTGACTTGCTCCAGGTCACATGGCATGTTAGCAGCATAGCACAGAACTGAACCCAGGAATCCTGACTTCAGCTAAGGACTACTATGAGTAATACAGCATCTTGCACCCAAGAGGCCTAGCTCAAACCAAGGATAACATTAAATCACCAAGCATTTTTTAAAGGGACAATCAGAGCTCAAAAATTGCAAACCAGTGGTCTGATCTCTAGCACAGGGAGATTCAATGATGGTTCCCAACTATGACTAGGGAAATTAATGGAAAGATATGAAAGAGAAAGAAAAACCAGTATGGTGCCAAGAACCTCCGACCACTAAGAATCTATATCTGTAGCACAGATTTTATTTTTAAAAGTCACTATTCACAGCATTGTCAAGACCTGGAAGAGCACAGTGTGGGTGAGGTAATATATTTTATAGGACTAACTAAATTATATTGGTGAAAAAGACAAGCTTTCAAGCTACACAGAGCTCTTCTTCAACTCTGGGCAAATACAGACCGATGAGAGGTAACTCTGGGATTTTGTTTTCCTCTCTTCTCAAGCACAGTTGGCAGTTGATCCTGCTCATGGTCAGTTGCTTGGCAACAAAACAAGTTTCTCTGGCTACAGAATAAATATTCCCCATCTGAAATTTTTGAGAAAAAACAGTTTTTCCTGACTACATTCCATAGTACTTGGGCCACAGGGTTTCCCAAAATAACCTAAAACGTTAGCAGGGTTACACAAAGGACGGCTTCTAGTTAAAGGCAGTTAATCATTCGGAGGCAGAGACAAATCTGTTGTCCCCGTATGCAATTTTCGTGTCCTTAAAATACTGTATTCAACCTACTTTGTGATCTGGAGAATGTACAAAATAGTTTAACTGGCTAAGAATGAATTAGCTAACTGGATCTCTTGCCTTTCTAAACATAGGCATGGTGGGAGGCATTTTGCAGGGCCAAAAAATCTGGAACTTGCTATACTCAATCTTATATGCATGCCAATAAAAGCACGTCTAGAGAGAGAACCAGTGAGCATAGACATAAGATCAGATAGCTCATGAACTGCCAAAGCCAGAAAGGGATGCCACTGGAAAATGGGGATTCCCTGGATCTAACTTTACTATACCAAACATTCATTTAAAGCCATATCAGGGGGGAAAGTTATCAGTCCATAAATTCTAGTCATTCTAATTTCCATCACGCTTTTCTTTTCCACTGCTTCAGCTAAGACATCATTTTAGTGAAAAACAGAGCAGATAGAATCCACTTCTTTTCCACCCTTTGAAAGCATCACTCTCACAGGCCTACTTCAGGGAATTTACAGTAAATCTGGCATCTTTCCAGATTCACCATACTACTGCCCTTCGGTCACCCTTTCCAGGACACAGTCATAGCACTCAAAATGGGGAGAGTGTGAATGACAGGTTTTTATGTCAACTGTGAACAACATTTTTCAATGGGCATCACTGAGAAATGGGAAGGAGAGGAAAAAAAGAATGACAGCCAGAAATCAAGCATTCCTCAAAGACCTCCGAAACAGCTTTTTTGCACTGGGCAAGAGCCATTGCATCTCCATCAGTCAGGCAGTCGAAGAGTTTGAAAGGGCTGGTGAAACAAAGACATATTGTTTGTGTTCTTCACTGGCCATGCACCTCATTGTCCATAGGTCAAAAAGGATAATCAGATGATGCCACTTGTTATGCTTATAAGAAGCACATGGGATCTTTATAGGGGAAAAGGCAATATGCCATGTTTATTAAGAATACAATAGAAAAGCAGCTAGCATATGCTTACATAGACACACACACGTCCTGCCAGTTGATGTTTATAGTTGCAAGTCCAGTGCTTGCATTAGTCTGGTGGCCAAGCAGGCTAAGTACAAGGGGAAGAACCAGGTTCTGTCAGTGGACTGAGGCTCCAGTAGCAGGACAAACCCAAAAATTATGGCAAAGTAGCTCCTTTTTTATAGCAATTTTCCTTCATTGGGATCAGCAAGTTTTGCACTATCATGGTGGAATCATTTGCCGTTTCTTATTTTCTTAAGTTATTCTGATGTCTCAGCTATCTTGTCCCAATTGATAGGTGCTCGCCTTATCTTTTAGAGTTGTCAATCTGCCCATCATTCACATCTCAGTAGAGGTATACAGCAGTCTCCTGGCATTTTTATGCTTGTCCCCAGATCCTCCCTAGAACAACTGGCCCGGTGATGGCTTCACACTTCTCTCTTAACACGCACATTCCTCATTGACACAAAACAGGGTTGATTTCTTTGTTATTCAGAGGCAATATGAGTATTTGAACAGGAACATCAAGTTACAATTTCAAGAACAACAATCATCACATTCTTTATCTTATTTCCACAAGAACACTGACAATCTTACATGAGATCGTCAGTGCTTTTGCGGAAATTCAAGCGGCCAGTGTAGACAGCTGGCAAGTTTTCCCGGAAAAGTGGCTGATTTTCCGGAAAAACTGGCCAGTCTAGACACAGCCACTATGTATATCTACATACAAAAATCTATAAAGTGTCACAGGACCACATATAGATAGATGCATACACTACCTTTAAAGAATCCTATTAAGAGTGTAAAGTCAAGTTCTCCAAATTTAGGAACTACAAAAAATAAGGTAATTTATATAACCTTAATTTACCCCTCCTGTGCTTATCTATTATTGTAGAGTCTTTCATTACATGATCAAATTCTAATTTTCTACAAGACCCCTACCTCATTTAGTATGCAGCAAGAATGGTCCTCATTTACTGAGCAGTGATTCAAAAGTTTATTTCTTCCTGTCATCACTCAATGTGCATCTTTATGTCATATTTTCCGTACTCTATTCGGGCCCTGTTCTGGCCAAATTTGGGCAGATATTCAGAACACAGCAAAAGTCATATCATTGACACATACTCCCCTATCAAATTTTAATTCCTTGTTTCAAAGCATTTAAAACTTTTCAACATGGAGGTTTCCAGATTTTATTTATACATGGACATAATGTATTTTTTCATAGGCTTGTTCTCGGATTCATTTTGATTGACGTGTTCATAAATGCAGGTACCCGAAAGAGAAAATTTCTGCTCAGTTTAAGTTTTGCAAATCTGTAAACAACAGAAAGTAGAGTCTTATAATGGTTACTGATGGGAACCTTAAGGTGCTACTGGTACCATCTATAATTAGTGACAAAAGGTCATATTCTGATCTCAGGTTACTTTGGTGTAAATCAAGAACAACAACTGAAGTTTATGGAGTTGCTTCAGGTTTCTACCAGTGTAACTGAGATCAGAATCTGGCCTTTTAATTGTCCTACAGTTAGATGACTAAGGGAACCAAGACAGATCCTAGTTGTATTTTCCAGTTCCCCAGTAATGTGCCTTAGTATATGAGCTAACGTAGCCACCCTATTCAGTTGCCCAATTTCCCCTAAGCCATACTTCATGATGTAGCGTTTCATTGTAAGCAGTTGGCGGACAAGCCACTGGGCCCCCAGCTGTTCAGATTCCTTCTGAGAGAGTCAACATAATTGTATCCCTGCTTGTGTCTTCAACTTCTCCTCTCTGTTGTTTGTTGTAATGGACCTACCTAAAGTAATTAGACCACCTGTTGCATCGCCAGATTCATTTAAGGGAACCCTGCTGCAGTTTGGTTTACATGGTTTGACAGTAATTGTGTGAGTGGATGCCATTGTAATGACATTCCAAAATTAAACTGTAGATTTATTTTAATCAATAAATAATTACATGCTCATCAGAGCATGAGTATGAGCTTATCTGTAATTAGTTTTCCATACCATAATTTAGTCCATAATGCCAACTTTGTGCACATTGCAGAATGTTGGACAGAAATTCCATTTGCAGCAGACTGAATACTTAAAATGAATTCAGCTTTACAGATCCAAAATTTTCAGAGCCCTAGAAAAATATTCCACAATATCTGTAATGGAAGCTTAAAGCAGATGCCTAAGCTAGACCAAATTTGTTTAAAAACACACTTCTGTAAATCCAGAAAAAAAAAGTTCTTAGATGTAAATGAACTTACTTCTGATTGACATTAGCATAACTTGGCCCTTCTTCTGCAATGTAAGCCCCCTGAATAAAACCTAGTAACATTTTTGCAGAACAACACACGGTGTTACAGTGCAACAGAAGGGAAGGGTCAGTTG
This sequence comes from Pelodiscus sinensis, assembly GCF_049634645.1. Taxonomy (NCBI): domain Eukaryota; kingdom Metazoa; phylum Chordata; order Testudines; family Trionychidae; genus Pelodiscus; species Pelodiscus sinensis. The sequence continues at coordinate 89,306,949 of NC_134714.1, forward strand.
CCTTAAATATTAAACAACTGTCTTTGTATTTAAATGTGAACTCTTAATCAAGGGTCTCAACACACCTTATCAACCCTTAGTAAGGCCCTAATGCCCCTCTCCTGCCATGAGACAGGATTGTACCCCATTCACAGATGGGGAAACAGGCATGGAGAGGTGCATCTAGATAGTGGTGCTATTTTGGGATACCAGAAGTATCCCAGAATAGCTACTTCATGTCTTTAAATGCACCTGTTATTTAGATTTCGAAATAATGGGCATGCTATTCTCGCATCCCTATAGCCCTCATTCCACGAGAGTTATTGGACATTTTGGAATAGTGCTTCATTTCACAATTAGATTGAAATAAGATACGCAATTTGTGTAGCTCAAATTGCATATTTTATTTCGACCTACAGGTTCAGTGTAGATGTACCCTTATGTCTACACAGCAGAGCTAAAGCGGAAATAAGCTACGTAACTTGAGGGTATGTCTACACTTGCAGCCTATTTCGGAATACGGCTGCAAATGTAGGCATTCGGAATTGCAAATCAAGTGTGGGATTTAAATATCCCACTCTTGATTTGCATCTTTCCGGCCAGGCGCCTTTTTTTTTTTTTGAAATTTACAAGCCTGGAATAACTGCCCACGTCTACACGTGGCAGTGAAATGGGCATTCGAAATAAAGCCCTATTTTGAACTACCTGTTTCGAACTGCCAAACTTCAAAAATGGCGCCCTGCCGGGAAGATGCAAATCAAGCACAGGATATTTAAATCCCAGGCTTAATTTGCAATTTCGAATGCTTACATTTGCAGCCCTATTCCAAAATAGTCTGCAAGTGTAGACACACCCCGAGCTACATCAATTGCGTAGCTTTAGTCAAAATAGCTTAATTCAGCTTTTGGTGCTGACTACACAGCAGGAAGTCCAAGGTAGAGCACTCTTCCTTTGACTTCCCTTACTCATAAAATGAGGGTTACAGGAGTCGCAGTAAGAAGTCCTCTAGCTTGTCATTATTTTCACATTATGTCAAAATGACTGCTTGTAGTGTAGACACAGACTATGTTATTTCAGAATAATGTCAGTTATCATATATATAGTAGCCCAGTGTCTGTGCGTCTGTAACACTGATGTACACGGCCATGCCCCCTGGCCATGTACGTCAGTGCCCCGCCCCCCTTCCCCTTCCACCATGGCGCTTTGCGCCGCTCAGCTGGGAAGAAGACAGGGTGCTGATGTACACGGCCAGGGACATGGCCGTGTCCGTCAGCGCCCCCCCTTCCCCTCCCACTGTGGCGGTAAGTGCTGCGCCCCTCAGCTGGGCCCCGGCGGGGGAGGGAAAGGGGGGCAGTGACATACACTGGCCGTGTACGTCACCACCCTGCCTCCCTCCCTTGCAGCAGCCCGGCTGAGCAGGCAGCACTCAGCCAAGCGCCACGGTGGGAGGGAAAGAGAAGGGGAAGGGGAAGGGGAAAGGGAGCAGGGAGAGATGGAGGGAAGAGAGAGGCAGGAGGAGGAGAAGAGAATGGGAGAGTGAGAGTTAGGAGGGGGAGAAGAGAAAGAAAGAGACACAGAGAGGCAGGAGGTGGAGGAGAGCTGAGAGAGGGCAGGGAGGCAGTAGGAGGAGAGAGAGAGAGACAGAGACAGAACAAAAGAGCTCAGGAGAAAAGACCTGAAAATCCCGTCTTATGACGGGCTAATTGGCTAGTTCCGAAATAATACTGCTGTGTAGACATAGCCTTAGTGATTTATTTGACCTGGTGTAAGAAAAAGAACCTGACTCTCATTCCTTGCTCCAAACAATTATTAAAACAAAAAGCATAACCCTATAATTCCAAAATATAAACTTATAGACGGTGGAAAGTGAAGGTGTAATTCTATGGTCATGCATAACAGGGGCCTATTATAGTCTGATTATGTAGCATGACGGCATTTGAAAAAACTACATCACTCAGTGAAGAATCTTTACTATTTTCTTATACTAGTTTTATTGTAATTTCAGACATGGGTTAGTATATGGCTATCACAGTTGTCACTCTGCAATACAAAATTAGCAAATAGACTCATGATACTTTATTGGTATTTTTGTTTCTTTTCCCGTCCACCTGTTATATTTTCTATATTGTGAAGACTAACTGCTGTGGACCCAGTTCTGTAGTCTTTATTCACATTGGCTGCAATTCAAGACAGTACTTAAGCATGTGTTTAACTTTAAGCCCATGCTTAAATTCCACTGAAATCAATAGGATTTAAGCACGTTCTTAAGTGCTGTGCTGAATAGGGATTAACTTGAATATGTGCTGAAGTGCTTTCTAATCAAGGCTGTTAAATTCTCATTGAAATAAGGACTACAGGGATGGGTGTTAAATAGAGTATAACTAACTGTCAGGTTTCAAGTATTTTCTGCCTCTTTCAATCCAATATCACTAAATATGCTGGTAATCAGAAAATAACTTGCCAGGCACAGGCATTTACTAGCTTTGTTTTCAAAACGTATATTTATTGAATATTTTCCAGAAGAAAAACAAATATATACAATAAAATAAAAGGAATAAGACAGTAATAAGAGGAATCACTTAAAATGCGTAATATGGAATTAAATTCGTCTCACTACATAATATAGAATTTCACATACTTTTTGGCATGATTCTGCACCGTGTCGAGCACCCTTGGTTCCCATCAACTTTAACAGCACCTGAGGCCATCCCACACTTCAAAGGACAAGGTCCTTTCTCCATATCTCAGAGCAAAAAATAATATAGGGTCAGATGCTTCTGCACACTGGTGGTAGCTTCTGCCTTGCACAGTCTTGTTGAATTCAGTAGGACTACCTAAGAGGAAGATGTGACCCTACATAGAATCATAGAGCTGGAAGAGACCTTAGAAGGCCATCAAGAACAGCCCCCTGCTGAAGGCAGGACCAATCCCAATTAAATCAACCCGGCCAGGGCTTTGTAAAGCCAAGACTTAAACACCTCTAGGGATGGAGACTCCACTACTTCCCTAGGTAACCCATTCCAGTGCTTCACTACGCTCCTAGAGAAATAGTTTTTCCTAATATCCAACCTGGATCTCTCCCATCACAACTTGAGACCATTGTTCCTTGTTCTGCCATCCATCACTACTGTAAACAACCTTTCTCCAGCCTCTTTGGAACATCCCTTCAGGAAATTGAAGGCTGCTATCAAATCCCCCTTCACTCTTCTCTTCTGCAGACTAAATAGACCCAGCTCCCTCAGCCTCTCCTCATAGGACATATGCTCCAGCCCCCTAATTATTTTGGTCGCCCTTCACTGGACCCTCTCCAATGCATCCACATGCTTCCTGTAATTGGGGGCCTAGAACTGGATACAATACTCCAGATGTGGCCTCACCAAAGCCGAGTAAAGAGGAATAATCACATCTCTGGATCGACTGGCAATGCTCCTCTTAAAACAACCTAATATGCCATTAGCCTTCTTGGCTACAAGGGCACACAGTTGACTCATGTCCAGCTTCTCATCCACTGAAATCCCCAGGTCCTTTTCTACACAACTGCTACTTAGCCAGTCTGTAACAATGCTTGGGATTCTTCCATCCAAAGTGCAGGACTCTACACTTGTCCTTGTTGAACCTCATCTTGTGGTCCAATCCTCCAATTTGTCTAAGTCACTCTGGACTCTATCCCTGCCCTCCAGCGTATCTACCTCTCCCTCTAGCTTAGTGTCATCTGCAAACTTGCTGAGGGTGCAATCCATCCCCTCATCCAGGTCATTAATAAAGATGTTGAACAAAACCGGTCTCAGAACCGAAACTTGGGGCATTCCGCTAGAAACTGACCGCCATCCTGACATCGAGCTGTTGATCGCTACCCACTGGGTCCGACCATCCAGCCAGCTTTCTATCCATGTTACCGTCCATTTATCCAATCCACATTCCCTTAACTTGCTGGCAAGAATATTATGGGAGACCATATCAAAAGCCTTCTTAAAGTCAAGGTATATCACATCCATTGACTTCCCCATATCCACAGAGCCAGTTATCTCATCATAGAAGCTAATCAGATTGGTTAGGCACGACTTACCCTTCATAAATTCATACTGACTATTCTTGATCACCCTCTACCTAGTACTTCAAAATGGATTCCTTGAGGATCCCCTCTGTGATTTTTCCAGAGACTGAGATAAGACTGACCGGCCTATAATTCCCTGGATCGTCCTCCTTCCCTTTCTTAAAGATGGGCACTACATTTGCCTTTTTCCAGTCATCCGGGATCTCTCCCGATCTCCACGACTTTTCAAAGATAATGGCCAAAGGCTCCTCGATGACATTTGCCAACTCCCTCAGTACCCTCAGATGCATTAAGTCAAGATCCATGGATTTGTGTACATTTAGTTTTTCTAAATAACTCCTAACCTGTTCTTTCCCCACCAAGGTCTGTCCACCTTCGTCCCATATTGCGTCACTTAGTGCGTTAGTCTGGGAGCTGACCTTGTCCATGAAGACAGAGGCAAAGAAAGCATTAAGTACTTCAGCTTTCCCCACATCATCTGTCACTAGGGCTATGTCTAGACTGCAAGCCTCTTTCGAAAGATACTTTCGAAAGAGCCTCTTTCGAAAGAGAGCGTCTAGACTGCACGTTGAACTTTCGAAAAAGCGGCTTGCTTTTTCGAAAGAAAGCATCCAGTGAGTCTGGATGCTCTCTTTCGAAGAAGCCCTATTTACATTGAAGAACGCCTTCTTTCGAAAGAGGAACTTTCGAAAGAAGGCGTTCTTCCTCGTGAAATGAGGTTTACCGCCATCGAAAGAAAAGCCGCGTTCTTTCGATTTAATTTCGAAAGAACGCGGCTTGAGTCTGGACGCAGGTGAAGTTTTTTCGAAAAAAAGGCTACTTTTTTCGAAAAAACCCCTGAGTCTGGACACAGCCTAGGTTACCACCCTCATCCAGTAGGGGCCGCACATCCTGTCTGATCACCTTCTTCTTGCTAACATACCTGTAGAAACCTTTCTTGTTATCCTTCACATCCCTTGCAACTTGTAGTTTCAATTGTACTTTCGCCTTCCTGATAACTCTCCTACATTCTTGAGCTGTACATTTATACCCCTCCCTAGTCATCTGTCTAAGCTTCCACTTTTTGTAAGCTCCCTTTTTGTGCTTAAGTTCACCAAGGATTTACCCGGTAAGCCAATCCGGGCTCCTACCATATTTGCTTCTCTTGCTACGCATTGGAATAGTTTCTTTCTGTGCCTTCAATAAGGCTTCTCTAAAATACTGCCAGCTCTCCTGGATTCCTTTCCCCTTCATGTTAGCATTCCAAGGGATTCTGCCCATCAGGTCTCTGAGGGAGTCGAAGTCTGCTTTTCTGAAGTTCAAGGTGTGTATTTTACTACTATCTTTTCTTCCTTTGGTCAGGATCCTGAAATCTACCATCTCATGATCACTGTTTCCCAGGTTGTCACCCACCTCTACTTCCCCTATTAGCTCCTCCCTGTTTGTGAGCAGCAGGTCAAGCTGTGCACAGCCTCTGGTCGGATCCTGCAGCACTTGTACCAAGAAGTTATCCCGAACATTCTCCAAAAACTTCCTGGATTGCCTATGTACTGCCATATTGGTCTCTCAACAGATGTCAGGGTGATTAAAGTCCCCCATGAGAACCAGGGCCTGCAATCTGGAAACTTCTCTCAGTTGTCCAAAGAAAGCCTCATCTACCTCATCCACCTGATTTGGTGGCTTGTAGCAGACACCAACCACAACATCACTGCTGTTGCTTACACTTATAAACTTGACCCATAGACTCTCAACGGGCTTTTCTCCCTCTATATACTGGAGTTCTGAGCAATCATAGTGCTCTCTTACATAGAGTGCTACTCCTCCTTCTTTTCTCCCCTGTCTGTTCTTCCTGAACAGTTTGTACCCTTCCATGACAGCGCTCCAGTCATGTGAGTCATCCCACCAAGTCTCCGTTATCCCAATCAAATCATAGTTCTTGGACTGGGCCAGGGCCTCCAATTCTTCCTGTTTGTACACCAATGCGAGAAGCCTGAGTAACAAACACTTTAGATAACCAGTTGATCGCCCTACCCTCTGCATTCAAATCAGGGGTCCACCTTTGTTGCTCATTCCTCTTTGCATTTCTTCCCAGTATCCGACTTCCCCACTACCCTCAGGGTTTTGATCTCCATCCCCCAACGAACCTAGTTTAAAGCCCTCCTCACTAGGTTTGCAAGCCTGTCCGTGAAGATGCTCCTTCCTCTCTTTGGGTATGTCCAGACTACATGGCTCTGTCGCCAGAGCCATGTAGATTAATTTACTAGACATATCCAAATGAAACCGCGATTTAAATAATCGCTGCTTCATTTAAATTAAAATGGCTGCCACGCTGTGCCGATCAGCCGATTGTCAACTCAGCGCTGTAGTCTGGACTCTCCGCGGTCGACATTAAAGGCATTTGTTGACCTCCCCGGTATGCCTCGTGGGATGAGATTTACCGGGGAGGTCGACAAATGCCTTTGATGTCAACCGCGGAGCATCCAGACTACAGCACTGAGCCGACAAATCTACATGTTTTGTTAGTGTGTAAAGTGCTACCAGCCTATTCGTAGTTTTGAGATAGTAGTTACAAACTCACAATCCACACCTGCTGCCAATCAATAAATTCATCCACAGTTCTTTTTGGCAAAGGTAATTGAGGAGAATGATTATTCATTATAACATTCTAATCTAACCACATTCTGCTAACCCTATGTATTTACACTGGTCCACAGAAGTCAGAGAAAGCTTTGCCTGTTTATGGCAGTCCATAAATAGACTGATAGTCCTATTCACGAGATATAGTCCCTTGCACCAAGTTAAAGAAAGGTTAAACTGGCTACTAAAATAATCAGGAAAATCTGGGGATTCAGATCTGGGCCGTAGTATGCATAACAAAATGTATTTCACACATGCATGGAAAAAATTAGAGGGCACATTGAACAACACTGCATACTACAATGGAAGAGACCATGTCTTGCCATGTGAAATGGAAACTCACAACATGAAGAAAAAGGAAGCAAAACTTCATAGCAGCATCTACTTCCAGAGCAAATACAAGAAATAAAAATCATCCCCCCAGGTTTCACCATCTATAAGCCTCTTGACTCCATGTATGCTAAACAGCTCTGCAGATGCACTTTGGAAAAACTGAGAATCCCAGACCTGAAAAAGAGCTCTGTGTGGCTTCAAAGTTCACTCTCTCACCATCAGAAGTTGGTCCAGAAGTTTGTCCACATACCTGATCTCTTTCACAATCCTGGATGTCATGACTGAGTGCAAAATCCAGCTGGAAGTTGAAAATAAAACCCAGTCTCCCATTTCACTTTTCACTTGGAGCCAAGCATGATCAGGAAAATCTGGGGTTTCGATCCTGACTGGATCACTGATTTATCATATGATTTTAGGCAAGTCATTTAATTTCTCTGTGTCCATTATCTGCATTTTAAATACGGGGAAACTAACCTACCTCATGGAGGTATCATGGAGGTTGAATAAACTCTGTGCACCGTGCTTTGAAGATATGAAGTGGCACATATTAAATACCCAGTTGCCTGCCTGGTACCACATGCTGGAGTTGGCCTACAACTGTTGGCTCTGTAGTGACGATTTCCACTGAACAGTTTATTCTAGTGACTCACTTGGTGATGGTATTCAGCTCGCTTTGTTACTCAGATAAGCCATTTGATGGCAAATGGCAACATTCACCAAATAACACTTCCATTCAATCAGATCTGGGCATAGCTGAATGGGAGGAGCTAGAAAAGGAACCCGGCAATGAGTGAGTTGGGCAGGTAAAACTGTTACTTCTGCTGTTCAATCACATACACATGGAGGCTGAGATGGGAGGCTACTCTTCATATACATCTGGACATGGGTCAGTTGTTGCATGCAGGCAGTCATGGCAGCTGGCGTTTTTAAGTGCAGAGCAGCCAGCAAGCCATCACATTTCACTTCTTAATAAATGGCATTGGCTGCCCTGGGCTGCTCAACAATAGGATTTCTTTCAGACTCTCCAGTTCATTTAATTGGCAAACGTCCTCAAGCCTGTTCCAGATGCAACTTCATGACCTACTCTGATAAGGAGTCAGTTGACTTCGTTTTTCCCTCTGTAAGACCTCCTGAAAAATCGTTCAGACGAGGTCATTCCAGCCAGGGAAAAGAGCAAACTCTGAACCTAAAATCTATGTTACACTGTCCAGTCCTCTCTGTTATCAAATCAAATGTATGCCAGCCCTTTTGAGGGACCTATTCCTTTTCTGTCTTGTCAGGAAACCTCCGGGACAGTTTATAATCTAAATAAGCACTGAGACAGGACCATAAAATGAATCGTATTAATATAATTATAACCACTAAAATCATCAAAAGGCCTGATTCCATATTTAATCTAAAATAATGAGGTAATGTGAAAAAATACTCTGGGCGATCTAATTATATAATGCTGTATTCAGTGCTGTGTGGCCAGCCCAGCAATTCCTGTTACATTCCAATCAAAGTGAGCTCACTAGCATGTGAGAGAAGAGTCCAGCTGACAGATTTGGGACATGTAACGTACTATTTAGTCAAGAGGCCCCATGTGCTATTCATAAAGAATTAACAACTCTTATATTGACAATGACAGTATTGTCAGAAGACCTTTGGAAGGAAAAAAAATCTCCATAAACTCCATCTCTGTGAAGTTGGACTTTTTTTTTGCCCCTTTTTTCCAATGCTGATGTAATCTCCAAACATCTCCAGCAGCAGCTGCTCAGCGAAACCGGGCACCTTCTCTCTAGTCTCTTTCAGCAGCACACGCAGCACTTTCCAGTTCCCTCAAGACAATCAGGGCCTTTCTTTCACCAATTAGCTATCACTTCAAGAGCCCCGCGCTGTCCAACAAGCTCTTAAAAATGGTCTTTGCAGGAAACAACACTGGAGGGGATTTTTTGCCTAGACAAATTAAAAGGGGAAGAAGGGAGAAAGAGAAAAAAAACACAACAAAACAAATCAGAGCATAGATGCTGTCTAAAATGCATTGCTCAATTAGTACATCGATAAATGCAAAAGCGTCCTCAAGAGCCAAGCCCAGAGCAAGGTACACACACACACATACACACACACATACACACACACACACACAGCTCACACTCTTTAGGAGATAGTTTGCTTAGTCCAGTATGTTAAGCAGGTTTCACAGAAAGAAGGACTCTTGTTACAGTAAGTCTCTGAGTTACTAAAAGAGAAAGAAACTCCTTGAAGATTATGTTATGTCTCCCTATTCAGCTCTCCAAATGGAAAAGCCGCATTATTTGCAGCCGACGTGAGAGGAAGGAACTTGGTTTTGCTCATTTTAAACATAGATGAATTGACAAAATGTGTAATTACTGGAACTGCAAGAATCTTGTTTAAATCAGGCACAATTGACAGGATTCTTTCCCCAGAAGTTGTACTTTCCATGTAAAGGGGAGATTAAGGTCTGATTCAGAGCCTTAAAAGTTGTGGGAAACTTAGAACTTCAATAAAGAACAAGCCTCAACCAGAAGCTTATTATGTAATATTTGTATTATCATAGTGCCTAGAGGTCCTGACTGAGACTGAGATCCCATCTGACTAGGTAATGTGCAAACACATAGTGAAAGACAATCCCTGTCCTCAAGAGCTTACTATCTAAAGCCAAATTCAGGAAAGTATCCCTGTTCAGGAAGAGTACTTGAGTAGGTGCTTAAGTGCTATCCCTGAATGGGGCTTAACATAAGTAACTGTGCTTAACTGCTATCCTGAATTGGGTCCAATAAGGAAGACAGACAAATGGTGGGAATGGGGGGAGATTGACCAAGGTCACACAGCAGTGTGAAGAAGAGAGTACATATCTGACAACTCCCAGCCCACCACGCCATGCGTTAACCAATATTGCATCCCAAAATTTCCAGCCCAAGGCTACGTCTAGACTGGCCACAAATTCCTGAAAAGGGATGCAAATCAGGTAAGTCAGCATAGGGAAAAGCCGGAAAAAAAGCGTCTAGACTGGTGCGATCCTTGAAAGTAGGAATAAGAGATCCTCCGGAAAAGGGCTTTATTCCGGAGGATCGTGCCAGTCTAGACGCTTTTTTTCCGGCTTTTCCCCAAGCCAGGAAAAAAGCAGCGGACATGTTTATTTAAATCCGCGGGGGATATTTAAATCCCCCGCGGATTTCCCTATGCTGACTCACCTGATTTGCATCCCTTTTCTGGAATTTGTGGCCAGTCTAGACATAGCCCAAATGTTTCATTGCCCTGATTGAGAGATGATTGTGAGATCCAGCACATTATGTTTTCACAGCAACAATGAAGAGCAGCAAGTAAACAGACAGGCATAACTGTACACACACTTACACATGCAATCATTTTACAGGGAGAAATCTCAGGGCTTGTCTACACGGTAAAGTTTATTTACTAAACTAACGTTGACACCAAAAAAATGACAAAATCAAAATTGTGAATGTATGTTCAAATGTGCTCCCTCAGTTGACAGATTATGTCTACATTGGGAGCACCATCATCGATAGTTTGAGCAATGCACTATGGGTGTGTATACCACAGTTTCTGGCAGCAGCATCTGTCAGTAGGTGTTGTGGGAATGCAGAACAGAGTGCAGCACATCTTGGGATTGTGCAAAATGTCCCGCCGGGCACTGTTTTGGGTTCCAGGCCTGCAGTGGTTTCTGGGTTCCTTTTGCGCCATTTTTCCATTCACTCTGCACTGAGGCTACATATAGACTGCAGGCTTCTTTCGGAAGAAGCTTTTCCAGAAGAGATCATCTGAAAAAACATTTTCCGAAAGAAAGCGTCCACACAGCAAAAGCGCATCGAAAAAGTGATCTGCTTTTTGGAAAGATAGCGTCCACACTGAATAGATGCTATCTCTCATTTAAGCTTGATTACTATGTATGGAGTGGCCACCAGGGCACCTGTGCTTTTTCCTCTTTCCTCTTCTTTCTAAAGAACTCCCTCTTCTCCATCCACACACGCCTTTTTCAGAAAGAGCTCTTTCGGAAAAAGGCTTCTTCCTCGTAGAAAGAGGATTATCAGTGTTGGAAAACCCCCCTCTGTTCTTTCGATTTACTTTCAAAAGAATGCAATTGCAGTGTGGATGTAAGTCAGGTTTTGTCAGGAAAATGAGTTTGTCTGTCAAAACTCTGTAGTGTAGACATAGCCTGAGAAAGGATGGATCCTGCACCTTTCTCCTATGCTCTGTAGGTGTCCTGAGGACATCATGAATGGTAGAGCAGTTAATCTTGAAGTTACTGATAGAAGATGACTCTCAGGCAACATGACATTCTGCATGACATGAACAGCAGCAGCTTAGCATTGCTTTTGGGATTGCATCATCATGCAGTTGTGGGATGAAGACAAGTGTGTACAGAACTTTAGTAAAGCAACCTCCCTGGAGCTGTGTGCTAAGCTGACCCCTGACCTGGGGTGCAAGGATACTAGAATGAGAGCTGTCCTCTCGATAGAGAAACATGTGGCAATTCTGTCTGGAAGCTGGTGACTCCAGACAGCTATACATTTATTTAGAGTTGGGAAGTCTACCACTGGGGCTGTATTACTGCAAGCATGCATGGCAATAAATTGTGTTCTGCTACAGAGGGCCATGATTCTGGGAAATATGCATGAAATAGTGGATGACTTTGCAGAGATAGGCTTTGCTAACTGTGGCGGGGCAATAGATGGTGTACACATTCCAATTTTAGCACCAGATCACCTTGCCACAGAGTACATCAATAGAAAGGGATACTTCTCCATAGTGTTGCAGGAACTTATGCATCACCGGAGGCATTTCACTGACATCAACTCGAGGTGGTCTGGAAAAGTTCATGGCATGCATATATTCAGGAACAATGGCCTGTACAGAAAGTTGCAAGCGGGGACTTTCATAGAATGATTGAACACTAGAACTGGAAGGAACCTCAAGAGGTCATTGAATCCAGTCCCCTGCCCTTATGGTAGGACCCAGTACTGTCTAGACCATCTCTGATAGATGTCTATCTAACCTGCTCTTAAATATCTCCAGAGTTGGAGGTTCCACAACCTCCCTAGGCAATTTATTTCAGTGTTTCACCACCCTGACAGTTAGGAAGTTTTTCCTAATGTCCAACTTAAACCTCCCTTGCTGCAGTTTTAGCCCATTGCTTCTTGTCCTATCCTCAGAGGCCAAGGAGAACAATTTTTCTCCCTCATCCTTCTGAAACCCTTTTAAATACCTGAAAACCGCTATCATGTCCCCTCTCAGTCTTCTCCTTTCCAAACTAAACAAGCCCAATTCTTTCAGTCTTCCTTCGTAGGTCATGTTCTCTAGACCTTTAATCATTCTCCTTGCTCTTCTCTGCACCTTCTCCAATTTCATCTTTCTTGAAATGTGCTGCCCAGAACTGGACACAATACTCCAACTGAGGCCTAATCAATTCAGAGTTGAGTGGAAGAATGACTTCTCGTGTCTTGTTCGCAACAATCCTGTTAATGCATCCCAGAATCATGTTTGCTTTTTTTGCAACAGCATCACACTGTTGACTCATATTTAGCTTGTGGTCCACTATGATCCCTAGATCTCTTTCTGCAGTACTCCTCCCTAGACAGTTGCTTCCCGTTCTGTATGCGTGAGATTGATTGTTCCTTCCTAAGTGGAATACTTTGCATTTGTCCTTATTAAACTTCATCCTATTTACCTCAGACCATTTCTCCAGTTTGTCCAGATCATTTTGAATTTTGATCCATTCCTTTAAAGCACTCGCAACCCTTCCCAGCTTGGTATCATCTGCAAACTTAAAAATCATACTCTATGCCATCATCTAAATCATTGATGAAAATATTGAACAGAACTGGTCCCAAAACAGACCCCATGTAGAACCTCACTTGTTATGCCTTTCCAGCATGATTGTGATCCATTAATAGCTATTCTGAGAATGGTTATCCAGTTATGCACCCACCTTAGAGTAGCCCCATCTAGGTTGCATTTCCCTAGTTTATTGATAAGAAAGTCACGTAAGACCGTGTCAAATGCCTTACTAAAGTCTAAGTATACCACATCCACCACTTCTCCCTTATCCACAAGGCTTGATATCCTATCAAAGAAAGTTATCAGGTTGGTTTCACATGATTTATTCTTTACAAATCCATGCTGGTTTTACCTATCACCTTATTTTCTTCCAGAAGTTTGCAGATGGGTACTATATTTTTATAGTTGGGAAGTATGTTTGCCCTTTTCCAGTCTTCTGGAATCTCTCCCAACTTCCATGATTTTTCAAAGATGATAGCTCAAGGCTCAGATACCTCCTCTATCAGCTCCTTGAGTATTCTAGGGTGCATTTCATCAGGCCCTGGTGAATTGCAGACATCTAACTTTTTAAAGTAATTTTTAACTCTCAACCTTGGTGTGCATCAACACTCTGCATAGCCATACTCATTTGCTACACAGAGCAATGTCCAGCTCCCAGAAGCACAGCCAGCCTCCTGCTTTTCTATACCCTAAACCCACCTCTGTTCTCCACATCCCACAGCAACTTATCCAGTGTCTCATCTCGTGCTTCCTGATCCACAGAGGGCAGTTGCTGAGAGTGGCTAGGTACCTCAGGAAGTGGATAATAGCTCCTGGCTGCCTGCCCTAGAGGGGACTCATGCTGGGAGCTCCCCATACTCACCCCAGCTTTGTTATTTCATCCTCTGCATTGGGTCCTCTTTTTGCTGCCTCCACGGTCTGTGAAGTATATAGAGGGATCCTGCCGATGAAGGTGGGGTCACCACTGAGGATAGTGTCCAGCTCCTCATAGAAATGGCAGGTGTAAGGTGCAGTGCTGGAGTGCTGGTTTACCTCCCTCACTTTATGGTCACCTGCCTCAGCTCCTTTATCTTCACTCTGCACTGCAGCATGTCCCAATCATAGCCCTTTTCACATAAGGCTTGAGAAATCTCTCCATACATGTCCCAAGTTCTACAGGTCACTCACAGCTGAGATTGGACAGACTCTTTCCTCATATACTGATCAGATCCAACAGCTGCCTAGGAGTCCAAGCTGTAGACCGTCTGCTATGACAGACAGCCATCGTGACCTGGGAAGATGCCATGTGACCTCTCCATGCTGAGCCAGCAACCAGGAAATGGAATTTAAACATCTCGGGGCTTAAGGAGGAGGGGCAGATTGTTGTTTGGGCAGCAGAGTTCAAACTACTAACCAGAGTGGAAGCATGGGAACAATAAAATCAAACAAACAAACAAACAAAAGCCTTGTGGTGTCTACACTGGATGTTTGTCAACAATAAAACAAGAAGGAGAGAAAAAGGCAGTTTTTGGAGACAAAACTTGGCAGTGTTGACGAGGCCTCAGTCAATTGACTGTTGTACCCACTGTACATCAAGAGGAAAGCTTCAGGCTCTCTAAACATGCTTTGTAATGGCTCAGTGACATTAGTGCTCTACAAGGCTTCAAAAAATGTTCCCTTACTTACCCTGGGGGCTCTTTAAAAGGAGTGAGATGGTATACCAAATGATCAGATTGCTTACAATAAAGAAACCTTGATGAATTACTCTTGTGTGCATTTATATAGGAATGTGAGCCATTTGAAATTCCTATGCATGGAATGTGTCAGCCAAAGGATAAAAAAGAATAATCAGGATTAAGAAAGAATCTTTGTAAAGATGTGTAGCAGAAGGTGTGTTTTCTATACATACAGACTTCAAAGTGAGCTGATTTTAAAGGGGCTAGTTCTTGCAGGTTGTTCATATGACACAATGTAGATTTTGCTTAAAAAGTGCAATGAACTGCAGAGAACAAAAATATTTTGGCTAGTGCTGCATAACTCACTTTCTTACAGGTGATATTTTATTTATGATAAATAAAATCTTCATTGTAGACTGATGGTTAAAAATGAGCTAAAAATAGTTGTTAGTAAAACTGCATCTGCTAAACTACTTCCCTTAGGCCTTGTCTCCACTTACCAGGAGATTAACGCTGTGGAGACTGATCTCCTGGGGGTTGATTTAGTGGGTCTAGTAAGGACCCACTAAATTGACCATTGATTGTACTCTTATAGACTCCAGTACTCCACCAGGTTATGAGGAGTAAAGAAAGTGGGTGGGAGAGTTTCTCCCATCGACCCCCTACAGTGGGTATGCCATAGAAATTTGAAGCAACGTACATCATGTCCAGCTACACTAGTCATGTAGCTGGAGTTGTATAACTTAGTTCAACTTTGCTCCCTAGTGTAGACCTGACCTTAGTTTTAGAAGACCTGGACTCTATTCCCAGCTGTGCCATTTCCTCATTCTAACATCGCAGGTAAGTAACATTTTCCTGGGCCTCACTCACCCTACCTGTAAAAACAGGGCTAATGATTCTTACCCTCTAGAAAAGTGTAAATCTGCACCTTCGCTTCCTTTGGATGCAATTTGAAGCAATCTACATAAATGTGTCCTTCGGGTCAACCTGTGAGCAAATCCTGAAGTCCTGCAGGATTTTATTCAGTGAGTTCAAGTCTGGATAGCTCATGGGATTGCTTTTTCAATCTCTAGGTAATCAGATCCACCTCAAGTTGCTAGTGACCAAGAATTATTTTCTTCTGATGCTCATTTAAGAGTTATGCAATATGAACTGTTTATCTCATTCCAGTCCCTAGTGAACAGGTGTCCCCACCATGTGCACACACACACACAACTGGTTCTAATCTATGCCCTTGCTGGCTTCTCAGCAAAGATGTCAAAAGACGGATTGCACAACAACTTCTGCCTAGAGCAGGGCTCCCTTCAGGAAAGGCTGAGGCATAGTGATGGGTAAGTGAGCACTACTACTACCTGGTACCTGTTCTGTAGATTAACTGAAGACTTTGTATGCCAGTGCTGTTGGCACTAGGGTGACCAGGTCACAGCAGTAAAAGATTAGGACATATTGTGGTGCCATTGTCCTCACCCACATTCTACCCCCACTCAGCCCTTACCCCAATTCCCACTACCACTCTGCCCCAGATCCTGCCCCCTTATCCCTCTTCACCTGGCTTTCTGCATCCCTCCTCAGTCCCCCACCCGCCTGCTCACTCCCTTGCCAGACATCCCCCTGCCCACCACGAGAACCTCTGCTGATTGCTGGCTCACCATCACTCACATCTTCACTCCCCCATGAGCCCTCTTCCACCTGCCAACTCATCTCCTCACCTGAATATCAGGACAAACGATGTCCCGATTGTATATCAATCAGGATGTGGGTCAAAGAGTGACAGTCCCAATTTTATGAGACATCTGGTCACCCTAGTTGGCACTCTTCATTCATTCTATGTTTATTCACACAAAGGAATGGTACATTTTAAACGATAAAGAGGAAAACAAAAAGGTTTTCCTTATAGCCATTTAGACCCTCAGAGTAAGGTTACACAGCAAGACTGATGGTATGACATAAGCAAGATAATTCCATATTCCAAATGAAAACGTTATGTGGGCAAACTGTACAAAATACAGTTTAACATGGTTTTTCATGCTTTGTAAAGTACATGGAGATGTACCTACAATCAGCACTAGGTTACTGCTAATTATTATTATGATTGATTGAAATTCTCCATGTACCTCCAATAGGACTTTTTTTCTAGTGCTGGCATCATTTTCAAAACTTACCTTTTCAAAGACTCTATTCTGTATCATACATGAAAATGTATTCAGTCATTCTCTCTCACCATGGATGATTTAAATCCTTCTTTAGACGACTGTCTCTATAGAGATTAAATAAGACAGAAGAATAATATCCCTAAATGGATGGATCATATTTATTTATCCCTCTCCACATGACTGACATTATTACCATTTTCTTGCCGTAGATATTTACTGCAGATCCTCTGACTCCAGACTATTTCCCCAGACAAATTCAGCATTGACTATTTCAGACAGCATGATCTTAAAACTAGCATTCAATGACTAAGCATCTTGATAATTGGTGGTACCTATGGAAGCAATAATGTTATAAACCAAATGCAATGGTAAAATGCATATTTCCTGTATTACTTTTCTGAATCCAGCTATATTACTTCCTATGAGTCCATATTTCCTAGAGTCTCACCATCCCCTCCTCCCCCAATGACAGAACTCTAAAACAAGGTGGTGACATAAGGAATAAGCATGTACATCTGCTAATAACCTGTATCATAGCTAGTGGCTGCTATAGTCATTTCTCGGCAATACACAGAGACATAAACATTAATATAATTAGAAAATAGGATTTGACTTACTTGATATGTCACATGTTCAAGAATGGTAATATTCCAAAGGGAGACCTGCACTCTTCAGCATGGCTAACACATTTCAATGTAAGAAAAAGTCCCAGGACCAACACTTACTACTTAGCCTGACACGTCTGCTATAGTTATCACAGTCATTTCAGTGTACTTACGTAAAGTTGCTTGCACAAAGTACTCTATGCCAGATTGAAAACAATGTGTCCTTTAAAAGAGCAACATTAAAAACCAGCTCAAGGTATTTATCTTTAGAGGACAAAATCTGACATACAAAGTCAACAACTAGTTCATAATCTTGTGATTATATGTACTTACCAAGTTCTTTCAGTGTTGCACAGGGTCACAACTCCTTTCCCATTGCTTTTCCACTGCAATGGATATCCTAGAAAATACATGTTAGGGGACAATACACCAAAACCATCAGGAACCAAATTAGGTGCCTTAATTTTTCCCATCTCTAAATCAGATGATTAGGTGGAAGAGTGGGGAAAGGGTTATGGCAGGGGTGGGCAATAATTTTTGAAAGTGGGGGGCCAAACAATGCATTTTGCTATGTGGTCATGGGCTGGCTTCACACTTGGATGGGGAAGGGCCTGGGGAGGACGGGGTGGGGCTGGAGATTAGCCTCTCCCCAGAGTTGTCTGGGGTTGGAGGCTTTGAATTAAAAACACAGCAAAGGGTTCATGGCTCCCAGCCCCACTGCTACTGCATTGCCTAGTAGCCACCTGGGGTTGCTGCGGCTATTTAAATAGCTCCTGACTCCCAGCTGCATCGCAACTGCATTGCCTGGCAGCTGTCCGGGGTTCCTGCAGCTACAGGCAGACCCCCGGGTTACATGGATCTGACTTACAAACGGGGTAAGGCAACCCCGCACTAGCTGCTTCCCCCCAGCAGACCAGGGAGATGCGAAGCTAGCGCCCCCTCCCCCCCAGCAGACCAGGGAGACGCGGAGCAGCTTTTCTCAGCAGACACCTCAGCTTGAGAATAAAGGACTGAGGGAAGTGAGGTGTGGGAGAATAAAACTGAGCTCTGGAGAAATGTTTGGCTAGAGTTTCCCCTACAATATGTACCAGTTCCGACTTACATACAAATTCAACTTAAGAACAAATCTACAGTCCCTATCTTGTACGTAACCCGGGGACTGCCTCTACTTAAAAGGCTCACAGCTCCAACTCCTGCCAGGGTAGCGCTGCAGCCATGAGCCATTAAAATAGAATCCTGCTGCCTGAGCCACCACCTGGAAATTCAGTGGCACAGGCCTCAAGATATAAATAGAAAGTGGGCAGATGCCGTCTGCGGGCCAGATCAAAATGATAGGGAGACTGGATTCAGCCCCTGGGCCACATCTTGCACTGGGTTATGGGCCTTTCATTAGTATGTCATTTATTATTTTGCTAGTTTTCTTGGGTGTTTACTGGTGAACTTAAAAATGAGGTCCCCATTTAAAGGTAGATCAGAGATACAAGGAAAGAACAACAGACGTGAACAGTGTAGGAAGAACAACAGCAAACAAAATAAAGAGAAGAGAGTAGGAGGAACAGAAGGGACTAAATTGAGAAAGCTACTTTAAAAAATTTTCTGAAGCAATTGGCAGCTTAACAAAGATATAGGATACCTCAGGAACTTGGACTATATTTTCATATCTGCATGTTGCTACATGGTATTATGCTGCATATTAGTCATTGGAGTTTGTAGCATGTGCTATTTTCTAAGTGTGGCTGCAGTACAATCCATAAGCAACAAATTAGATTTCTAAGCCAGAATGAGAACATAGCAGACATTTGTGCTAATACTTAATTACATTACTAAATTAAAGGGACAGCACCACCTATACAAAGAAGCACTAGTGACGAAGAGGATGAAAATACAAAAATATTTAGGCAAGATAGGGGAAATGAACCTCATGTAAACACTAATAGAGTTAGACCTATATAGTAGCTCTATCCTAATGACCATACAGTACTATACAAACAATTTATTACTCATCACAACCTCCCATGAAGTAGGTATTATGTCCATTTTTCTTAAGAGTCAGAAGGGTTAAGTAAATTGCCCAAGTTTACACAGCTATTTCATTATAAACCAACTATATAGCTTGTTCGCACTTACACCAGTTTTACACTTGTGTAATTCTATTGGCTTTACTCACAAAGGATTTATACCAAAGTAAGTGAAATCAGTCTAAGGCTTTAAAGGTCTAATACAAAGCCCATTGAAGAGGTTAGGAGACTGTCCAGTAACCTCAAGTGGCTTTGGCTGAAGCCCTAAGTCTGTCATTTCTCAGTCCTGTTCTTTCATTACTAGGCAACGCTTTTTCCCTAGTGAATTCATTGTGTTGAATGTCTTTTGGAGATTATAGCATTTAAGGAATGGGCTACTATATGCTACATTTCATCTAATCTAATCCTAAAGAATGCCTTTTTCCCCCAAACAGTATCTGATCAAAATCTAACTCTAGTTCACATTAAATTTCAATTTCCAATGTATCACTTTATCCCAGGCTAGAAAGCTGACAGCATAAGTCTGAAGTTACATCAACCTGGAGGAGATAAGCATGGAACAACTGCAGATTCCACAGGGTTTCTAGAGTACAGCAAAAATTGCTGATCTAAATTTTGCACATGGAAAAGAAAGGTCATAAAACCCATTGTGGGCAAAAATACTGAATCTTACTTTGCCAAAATGTTCACAGCAAATCAGAATGTTTGGGGAGAATGGGATCCAATTTCACCCTCTGTAAAATGTCAGTCACTGAGCATGTTGGCTGTATTCTGTTGAGGGTGGGAGGAGGTAAGAAGGACCAAGACATTTTCCATATTGCCATGGATGAGCTTCCAATTTTGTTTCCAATTTTGTTTCCAATTTTAAAATAAAGTCTCATTGGTTTCAAGGTGTAATTAGAAGACATCTTCCATAAACTTTGCTTGGAAAATTTTTAAGGGTCTCGGAAACTTTAAAGATGGAGGATCAAAAAAGCAAGATGCTTATTCATCACTTTGTGTAATGTTAAGTATATGAGTAACACCAGTGATGTCAATAAGACCAAAGCAGACAGTGAAGAGCTTTAAAAACAGCTCCCAAAACTAAGTAATTGGGCAACAAAATGGCAAATGTGGAAGTCAAAAGTAGAAGTAAAATCCTAGTGAAGAAAATAGGAGAATAAACTTTGTCAAATTAAGTTTGAAAATATAATAAGAAAAGCCAAAAAGGAGTTTGAAGAACAGCTAGCCAAAGACTCAAAAAGTAATAACAAAATGCTTTTTAAGTACATCAGAAGCAGGAAGCTAGCTAAACAACCAGTGGGGCCCTTGGATGATCGAGATGCTAAAAGGAGCACTCAAAAATAATAAAGTTATTGCGGAGAAGCTAAATGAATTCTTTGTTTCTGTCTTTACGGCTGAGGAGAGGGAAATTCCCAAACCTGAGCCATTCTTTTAAGGTGACAAATCAGGATCACAAAGAAAAAACAGTTTCTTGCCATTTCAACCAGAAAGGACACTGTCTCAACGACTTAAATACCTGCATCCTGCTTCAGAAGCCTTTTAAATCTGCACTTAAAAGGGAATCCTCTGAACTGTCATTCATGCTAAAATTCAACACTCTACGCGGGGGGCTCAACAAAGACTCTAGCTATCTTACCCATTACAAAGATAGCCTCCCCAATTATCACCTCTAATACCATTAGCTCACAGACATTTACCTTTCCCCCCTCCCCTCCCGCATCCCCCTTCTGAAATTTGATTTGTCCTTTTCATATGTGTTCATTTTTTAACTGTATCCTTTGGTATATATGGTTGTGACTATTTTCTTCCACTATTTGATCTGAGGAAGTGGGTCTGGCCCATGAAAGCTCATCATCTAATAAACCATCTTGTTAGTCTTTAAAGTGCTACATAGACCTGTATTTTACCATGGGATAAGAGGGAAGATCCTTTCATGGACTGATAACTGGTTAAAAGACTGGAAACAAAGGGTAGGAATAAATGGTAAGTTTTCTTAATGAAGAGAGGTAACTAGAATGATCCCCAAGGGTCTGTCCTGGGACCAATCCTATTCAACTTGGCTACATCTACACTACAAGATTTTTGCACAAAAACCAGTGGACCGCAAGACAATCAACAGAACAGAGGGCGTTTGCTGGTAGAGTTATTCCTCTCCCCACAAGGAATAACTCCTTTGTTGTGCTTCAGCTTTTGCACAGAAAAGCATGTGTGGACGCTCCAGACAGGTTTTTGCACAAGAAACCCCTATTGGAAAAAGCACAGGTGCTCTGATGGCCATTCTGTGAATTCTGTGAATGGCCATCAGAGCTTTCTTGCGCAAATGTGTGTCCATGCAGTATGGACATTCTCTTGCACAAAAGCACATCGCTCTTGTGCTGCACTTTGAGGTGTGAATGCACTTTTGCGCAAGAAGTTTTTGCACAAAAACTCTTGCGCAAAAGGCTTCTTCTGCAAAAACTCTGCAGTGTAGATGAAGTCCTTATTTATAAATGATCTGGAGAAAGGGGTAAACAGTGGTGGCAACATTTGCAGATGATACCAAACTGCTCAAGACAGTTAAGACCAAAGCAGACTGTGAGGAGCTTCAAAAAGATCTCACCAAACTAAGTGACTGGGCAACAATATGGCAAATGAAATTTAATGTTGATAAATGTAAAGTAATGCACATTGGAAAAATAATCCCAACTATACGTACAATCTGATGGGAACTAATTTAGCTACAACTACTCAAGAGTGAGATCTTGGAGGCATTGTGGCTAGTTCTCTGAAAACATCCACTCATTTCGCAGTGGCAGTCAGAAAAGCAATTAGAATGTTGGGAGTCATTAAAAAAGGGATAGAAAATAAGATAGAAAATATCTTTTTGCCTCTATATAAAACCATGGTACGCCCACATCTTGAACACTGGATACAGATGTGGTCACCTCATCTCAAAATAGATTGGCATTGGAAAAGGTTCAGAAAAGGGCAACAAAAATGATTAGGGGTTTTTACGGGTCCCATATGAAGAGAGATTAAAAAGACTTGGACTTTTCACCTTAGAAGGGAGGCTACTAAGGGGCGGATATGATAGAGGTCTATTAAATCATGACTGGCATGGCAAAAGTGAATAAGGAAAAGTTAATTACTTATTCCCACAATAAAAGAACTAGGGGTCACCAAATGAAGTTAATAGGCAGCAGGTTAAAAACAAACAAAAGGAAGTTTTTCTTCACTCAGCATACAGTCAACCTGTGGAACTCCTTGCCAGAGGACGTGGTGAAGGCTAGGACTTTAATAGAGTTCAAAAAAGAGCTAGATAGATTCATAGAGATAAGGTCCATCAATGGCTATTAGCCAGGATGGGTAGGAATGGTGTCCCTAGCCCCTGTTTCTCTGGAGGTGGGTGACAGGGTAGGGATCACGTGTGGATCACCTGTTGTGTTTCCTCCCTCTTGGGCATCTGGTATTGGCCACTGTCAGCAGACAGGATACTGGGCTGGATGAACCATTGGTCTGACCCACTATGGCCATTCTTACGTTTTTTACGTTCTTCAGTAATAGGACATAATACCCACATGAACACTGGAATAAATTATTTAGGGAGGTTGGAGCAGGTTAGCTAGACATATATCAGGGATGATCTAGACGGTGCTTGGTCCTACTGTGAGGCCAGAGGACTGGACTTGATGTCCTCTCGAGGTCCCTTCCAGTTCTAGTGTTCTATGATTCTATGAATGATGAGGAAATTATCATCAAATTTACCATAACTGCAGTGAATCACAAGCAAATGTACACTAGAGGTAGGATCCTCAAAGCTCCTAAATGACTCAGGAGCACAATTCTCAATCTAATTTAAAGACAACCTTTGTGCCTAAGTCACTTAGGGTATGTCTACACTACCCCGCTAGTTCGAACTAGCGGGGTAATGTATGCATACCGCACTTGCTAATGAAGCCCGGGATTTGAATTTCCCGGGCTTCATTAGCATAAGCGGGGAGCCGCCATTTTTAAATCCCCGCTGCTTCGAACCCCATGTAGCGCGGCTACACGGGGCTCGAACTAGGTAGTTCGGACTAGGGTCCTATTCCGAACTACCGTTACTCCTCGTGAAACGGAATAGGCACCCTAGTCCGAACTACCTAGTTCGAGCCCCGTGTAGCCGCGCTACACGGGGTTCGAAGCAGCGGGGATTTAAAAATGGCGGCTCCCCGCTTATGCTAATGAAGCCCGGGAAATTCAAATCCCGGGCTTCATTAGCAAGTGCGGTATGCATACATTACCCCGCTAGTTCGAACTAGCGGGGTAGTGTAGACATACCCTTAGATATTTTTGAAAATCTCATCCTCAATATTTATTGGGCTATTTCTGAAAGCTTTTTTTTTCTTCTGATTGGCTAACAAAAATATTTATATCCATATCTGAATATGCATGAACTTTGGGGTACTTTGTGTTTTGGACCCACATTTTGCACCAGACCTATTTTTCTGTGAGAGCCTGAAAAAGATTTAGATTCAGACAATAATAGACTATGGAACGAACAGTTCAGAAATTTTGAAGCATGACTGTATTTCTAATTTTATTTTCCAAATATCCTTTTCCTATTATTGTACATAATGGCATCTGTGGCATGTTGAATTATTCTGGGATTTGCCAAAAATCTTACCATCCATTTCAGACAACACACTTATGAAGAAAGAATGACATGTTTATGACGATTCCTTAGATCTCTGCTAATCCTGCATTATAATTAGAGCCTTGCATGGATACAAAATTTGTATCCGGATGCACAAAAATGAGCCACAGATGTCCACATTGACAACTGTATATATAAAGCAGATAACCACAAATTTGCAGGGTTCTAGATACAAAATTTGAATCTGCATCTATATCCACAAAAATGACCTGCAGATATCCGCATCCACAGATGTGGATATCCGAGACTACAAAGCAGATATCCTCAGATTTGTAGGGCTCTAACTATAACCTATGATTCACTGTCCCCCCAGCCAGTCAAATCGAGATGGATTTAATTCATTTCCTTATTACAAAGGAAGACAATGCCCAACGGAACAAAAAGGTTTTAGTACAAGGACTTCAACATACAATATGGTTCTCTTTGAATAGATTTTTCATTCTATTAACTGACAATCCTGAGAGAAAGAGAGAGAGAGAGAGAGAGAGAGAGAGAGAGAAAGAAGTCCATTTGAAAAAAATACACTGCTGGATTACAAGAGTTGAAAGCTGGTATGTAACTTTGCTCCGGGTGATCAAACTGCTAATCAGGAATGCTGTCAGGAACAGAATGGAATTCCAAATAAATTAGCCATGTCCAAGAAGCCAATACAACACAGGATTAAGTCTTACAAAGAAAACAAATTTATTCAGCCTACTTTATCAGAATTCTTAATAACGTCCATTACGTTTTCTCATATAAGTCAGAATTCTTCCACTGAAATAGTTTTGAGAGAGGAAAAAAATGGGTCCCACTTCATAAATTATCTTATATTTGTATATGGTCTTTTAAAACTACTATGGAAAGCTATACACACATATACAACAATTATATAAAAATATAAACAAACATATGCATATACACATTAGATAGTTATTTGTTTTGCATATTTTTTTTTTTCCTCTTCCAAGGCACAAGGCTCTTTGACAAAAATGTACAAACCTAAAGGAAAAAGACAAACTGCAATGCCTTGCCCATCCAAACAAAGAAATAGCAGAATAAATCAGTTAAACAATCAACTACAAAATAAGTTTTATATTTCACCACCCCCATATTTCCTACATGTAGCAAAGAAGAGGAGGAAATTTGATGTTTCCATGCATCTCCACACACAAATAGAATGAGAACAGATTTATGGTTAAGCCACTCGACTAGGACTCTGATTATCTCTGTTCTATTTTCAACTCTGACAGAGTCTTCCAGTGTAACCTTGAATAAGTCACTTGTGCCATAATCATGGAAACACTTGCTCATGTGCTTAAATTTTAGTACATGGCCAGTCTCTTAATCTCTCTGTGACCTTAAACTCTCTAGTTATGTCTACACAGCAGCGTTAATTCGGAGTAACAGACATTATTTTGAAATACAGTGCGCGTCTACACCATAAGCTATTATTTTGAAATAATGTCAAGGTGAAGGACTTCTTACTCTGACTCCTGTAACCCTCATTTCACGAGGAGTAAGGGAAGTTGAAGGAAGAGTGTTCTTCCTTCAAGTTCCTGCTGTGTAGACAGAGGAATTAAGTTATTTCAACTTCAGCTACTCAATTGACATAGCTGAAGTTGCATAGCTTAATTCAACTTTTGCCCTGCTGTGTAGCTGTGCCCTCTGTGACTCACTTCTCCATCTGTAAAATGGAGCTCCTAATACCATCCGTTAAAGGGCATATTATTAGTATTTGCAAGGCACTCTGATACTATAATAATGGAGTCTATAAAAGTATGCAGTGTGTCATATTAACCAAAACCTCTTTGTGCATAGTGAAAAACAAAAATTGACTTGACTGTGGAAAATTCCTCTGAAGTCACAAAGATACTGTAAGTCCCGATCATTTTATATATTTATTTTGAGGTGTTTCAAAGAGTGGCCCTCCATAGCCCCGGGAGCACATACAAAGTTTACTGCCTAAAATCCACTGGAACTTAAACTGAAAGCACTACTGAAGGCATGTATGTGTCTGTCCAGTAGGACCCAAAAAACCATCTGCTGGTAAAAGCCTCTCTTGATAACAATCACCAAATTGAAAGGAGCAGTGGGTGCTGATTAGGGGTGATTTCCCTGCCTCTTCTGGACTCATCCCTTCTGTAGACTCTGTCCTACATGGCTTATCCCTGGTGCCAGAATTTATGATACAACTTTTCCATGTTTGTTCATGTTTAAAGCATTAGGGTTTTTGTCCTAGAACTCACAACCAGCACTCCCCTTCATCTCTGTTCCAGAAACAAACACAATATACCAATATAGTCATCAGGAACAAAGTTTAAACATTTCAAGCAAACAGCCCCATGATCTAAGATTCTTTGCCAATTATGTTTGCCTGCCTAGCAGAAAATATTTGTATAAATGGGAGAACAAATAAAGAGAGGATTTGGTCCCAGCCTCTCTCCTCTGCAAGGATATGCCCTCCATCCACACAAACACCGAGAGAAGCTAAGGGGGAAGACATTTCATCGAATCATGAAATAATAGAACTAGAAGGAACCTCAAGAAGTCATCAGATACTGATCTCTGTACTCAGGGGAACCAAGCACCATCTAGACCAGGGGTGGGGCACTTCATGAATTTTGGTACCTGGTCATAGTCTGACTCCGCTTCCTGCCTCTTCCAGGGACAGGGCCTCAGGCAGAAGGGGTGGTGCTGGGGGCTACAGAGAGAGCTATGGAGACTGTGAGAGTGTGAAAGAGACACTCTGTGTGTGACACAAACTTTGTGATACAGATTGAGTGTGTGTGGCACAGAGACTTGGAGATTGTGTGTGGCAGTGACTGTGTGATGCTAACTGGGTATGTGTGTGTGTGCTGGCTGCTGCTAGGTACGTTTCTGAGAGCAGCCACGCGCTATCTCTTTAAGACAGGGAAAGCTGCCCTGTTCAGTTGTCTCCCTCCTTCCCTAATTCTACAGAGATGTGGTATGTGTGGGGGAGGGAAGGTGGGGGGGGGAAGAGTGAGTGAGTGAGTGAGAGAGAGAGAGCATGATCACTGAACTCTTAGAAACCATGCACTGCCTCTTAAAACAGGCACTCCTCTGCATCACTTACCATCCATGCTTCAGACTGGAGCTCCTCCCACTATGTGCCTTCCTCTCCCTGATTGCAGCTCTGCAGAGGTGGGGTACAAGGGCAGGGGGACACCGTGATTTCTACTTTCCCTTTCCCCTCCACATTCCTTCCCACTATACAGCTAGCAGAAGAATCCTGGGAGCAGCTCAGCTACAGCATGGAGGAAGGGGGCAATGAGCAAGTGAACACATGCTGTGGCAGCCAGCTATAAGTATGAACCTCTGCTGGAGAGAAATGCTTGGCAAGCCGGATCTGGCCTCTAGGCAAAAGTTTGCCCACCACTGGTCTAGATCCTCCCTGACAGATGTCTGTCTACATGAGAAGTAATTCTTTCACTCTACTCTGTGCTGATTAGGCCTCATTTGGAATAATATGCCCAGTTCCTGATACTACACTTCAGGAAAAATGTGGACGAACTGGAGAAGGCCCAGAGAAGAGCAACAAAAATTATTAAAGGTCTGGAGAACATGACCTATGAAGGTAGATTGAAAGAACTGGGTTTGTTTAGTATGGAAAAGGAAGATTAAGAGGGGCAGGATAACAGGATACAAGAATCTAAAAGGTTGTTGAAAGGAGGAGGAAGAAAAAAATATTCTCCTTAACCTCTGAGGATAGGACAAGAAGCAGTGGCCTTAAATTGCAACAGGGGAGGTTTAGATTGGACATTAGAAAAAACTTCCTGTCAGGGTGGTTAAAAACTAGAATAAATTGCCTAGGGAGGTTGTGTAATTTTGTGAATCTTATTAAAATATCAAAAATACATCCCTGCAAATACTTATATATGTGCTCTCCCGTAATGTGCATGTGCATAAGAGTTAGCAGGATTTGGACTTTGGCTTTCTGTATTTTCCTATTTGTTCTGAATGAATGAAGGATGAAAATACTAGTAGTTAGGAGTACCACTCCATTCTACCACTTACAGTTGTGGAAAAAAAAATCCATGCAGCCTGATAAAACTCAAGTCATATGTTGGATTAAAACAAGAAATATCCAGGCTTATGAAATGGTGTCATACTTTTACCAGTAAGCCTCTTCTGTTGAGTCTCTGAAAAAAAGAATATACTTGAATTGCTTACAGCTGTTTTTCTTTTTAAAAAAAGAAAATACAAAAATACAAGTAGGTGAAAGGTAACTGTATCACTTTACAGACACAAGCTACCCTCTGATTACAACTAATTAAGATACTCAGTGGCCTAAAAACAATACCTTTTTTTTAAATCAATGAACCCAGACGGCATTCACAGCTTTCTGCTGTGACAAATGCCCTTTGAAAGAGTTAATAGGCAAAGATTTGTACTGGCAATGAATAGGGCTACCTTTAATTGATCCAAGAGCCTTAGAGAGGCGTCTTATAGCATGATGATGTATTTGGGTTGCAAATAGGCCAAAATAAGCATAAAGAAAATCTGTAAGACCATGGGACCTTTTATATTTCAATGAGGGGGGAGGATTGCTGTGGTAGTGGTGGGAAGTACAACGGAGTTATCTTTGTGTCAAGACATTTGAAAAAGATAAAACAACAGGAATTTTGAGAGGAAAGGAAAGGAAGTGATTGGGTCATAATTCTGAGAATAAATGTCATGATGCTCAAGAAATACACAAAACAAGGATTCTTCAGGGGGGAAAAAAGAGGAGATGACTTAATGGTATAAAGAAACACTGATTAAAGAAATACCCTGAGGGAGAAAGATAGTCCATCAGTTTTAACAGACACTGTGTGGCCTGCATTCCCTCTCTATTTCTTCAGTAAGAAAAGAAAAGTCACGTCTGGAGAAGACGCAGTCACATGGATCCATTTATAATTCTTTCCCTTCGTTCTTTATTAATCTTTTACAAGTTTTTGTTAAAAGATGAACAGGAAATTTGCAAATAAAGTGCCTCGCTAAACTAAATGAGAGAGCTAATACCAAGTGTTCCCCTCGGATAGTCAGACAAGATGCAAGATGATTGCAGTTTCATTAGAAAAATAAATTCGGTCTACTTGTAAAAGTTCTTTCTGGGTCTGATTATAAATTAATATTATGTAATAATTATGGAGAAATTAGAGTCTCTCCATATTCAACCAACTTTCCATTTTAAGTCTGACTCTAGCTCCTCTAACACAAGTATGAACTTATGCCAGTGTAGAATTTTTCTGGAAACTTTTAGGCAAATCAGACATGGAAATTCCTAGGTTAAAGACTCAGTTAAGATGGAATTACAGTCGTAAATACATTATCAATAATAATAGGATTGTTGTTATTTTAAAAAAGCAGATGGTTGAACACTAGGAAGAATTATTTCAATGTTAGTCTTTGAATAAAATAGAAAAGCAAATGTCAGATACATAAAACAACATTGTCTTCCCCACAAACTATGTTCAAAGGGCTATTCTAGCTAAGTTCTTAATATCCTCCTCACTATAGCACCTGAGTGCCTTCCAGCAGGACTCTGAAAATGAACCATCATGAAAATAAGGTGTGAGACCTTGGACTTGACTCAGTATTCTATGGGAAGCCAGTGTAGCAAGTGAGAAGACAGGTCTGATGTGCTCCATCCTGTGTTGCTAAGGAGATGCACTGAAACTTTATACAACATTGAAAAACTGAGCCATAACACTCCCAAATACTGTCCGGCATTCATCATATGGACTATGCAGCACCCAGCTCTTACATCTCCACCACTAACCTCCATTCAAAGGGCAAGCAACACTAATGGCTAGGCACAGAAAAGGAAGAGCAAGAGGAACTTGTCATTACTTGTAACCTGCAAAGGGAAGAATAAATTGAGTTGTGCCCTATTTTATTTCTTTCTGTGGTATTAGAGACGGTTTCTTATAAGCAATCATCATATAGTACAAATATAAAGAGTCATCAGAAAACGTCAGTTTTTTTGCTGAGGTCTTTTAAATCAGCTGATTTTTGGAAACAAAGCCAAATAGCCTTTTTTCCTAAAACACACCGTATTTCATGTACATGTTTTCTAAATACCTCAGTACAACAACATACACATTCATAGGAAGCCATGGGCCAGACTGCTTTCATATCCACTGCTGCCAGGAGATAAGGAAAACAGCGAATAGTGACTTCAGGACTACCTGCCCCACTATCCCCAGGCTGGTGGCCGGTGGGACCTCAGGCATCTATGGGAGAATCTCACCAGAAGAATACAGCCTCTTCAAGGCTACCTAGCCTGCACTCCTCTGTAGCCAAAACAGATTTGGAAGGAACGAGGGCGTCCGCTAGAGGAAACTGAATGATGGCAGATAGCTGTAGGGAAAGAGTTACTTCTAAGATGTATGGTTGGGAACCTATTGATATATTATCCTACTCCCTTATGTTGCTGGAATTCCAGACTGAGACAGCTCACATGATCACCATGGTAGCCTCTGCAGTAAACTTTTTCTCCAACAAATGACATAAGCAGCCAGTTTGTGGGAAATGTGTATTGTCCTGGTTCATGTATACCACTGCCTCCCTTGTGGTTGGCCTACAGAAAAGAAAAGCTCAAATGTGAATCTTGTAAGCAGGTACAAGCCCACTAAATTCCACATTTAGATGTCTTTATGGCAAATCAAGCCCCGAACGTATCTATAGATCACATCACACACCAATAGAATGCATCCCATCTGGGGCTGCATTCAACAGCGGTTGAACAAGGCACACCAAAACTACACTACAGTTAAGGATAGGAAGTAAAGGAGATTCCTGCATTCACATGGAATTACACAGAGACTATATGTAGGTATAGTCCTAAAACTGCCAGCATTATATTATGAGCTACATTAATGAGCACTGGCAGCTCTCCTTGCATATTATTGAGCAACTCCGTGTGCTACATCGTACTATATTTTTTACTCTGTGCGTCAAATTGACTAATACAGTCATTACGTTCACCATGAACGTGAGTGTCTCTCTCAGTTCTTAGATGTTCCCCATCACCACAGTATTTGCACATCTATCATGTGTTAATGAATTTATCCTTACAATTGTCTTGGGAGATAGATACACTTCTTCATGTTACAGATGCACCAAGGTTTAAATGACTTGCCCAAGAGGAGACAGGAAGTTTATAGCAGATCTGTGAATTGAATTAAGGGGACTGATTCCCAGTTCAGTTTCTTAACCACAAGGACATCCTTCCCCACATAATCGACATTGGTATTTCTGCCTCTAACAATGACACATTACAATCATTCTTTAGTAACATATAGCACTAAACAAGTATTAACCTGCTAATCTTCACAACCAATGTTCCCTTTAAGCTGGCATTTGGGCGGCCACCCAGGAGAGATTCAAATGCTGCCCAACTAATCTGCATAGCACTCAGAGTGCCCACAGCTAGCAATGTGTGTTTCTATTGATGATGCACATCTGCATATGCCTCAATCTGCATAGCAAAATTTATTTGACGTAGAGTGAAGGATATAATGCAGGTCTGAGGAAAAGATGGTCAGAGAGGGAGTCCACATCAGAGCCAGAGTTAAAACTCAGTCGCTCCTGGTTCCCATTGCAGTGTTCAGTCCAGTCCTCTTCCAATTTATTTCTGAACCAAAGACATTCATCTATATTTCACAGTCACTTGTTTCCAAAATTAATCCCATTTGATCTCTAGCCCTAAGCTAGTCGAGTTCTTAGTAAGAAATTTGCTGTTTAACTGTGTTAGTTGTTCTCCTTCACCTGAAAGGGACCCATTTCCAGAATCCTGAAACCGAGACTAAATAAGCGAGGGGGCAAAGAGCTACAATGAGCAGAATAGGGTGGGCAGAAGAAGGTTTCATTCTGTAGTATAAAAAGCAATGGGCCAAACTGTGATCTGAGTCACACTGTTGAAAATGCTGCATGACTCCAGTGTTTTCGATAGAACCACTCCAAATTTACACAAATCCCAAGTAAGTAAGAGGGCACTAACTACCACAGTCTTCAGAGAAAAGAATTTGATCCTTTATGAGAGAATCTGTTTCATGATTCAACAACAATTTTTATGTAAATTGTTTAAAGCAATGGGGTGGCAGCCTTCCTGCCCATGAGTAACTGTTGAGAGGTAGGTTAATCGCTTCGGGCATGGACTCAAATTCAGTTCTGTGCCAGGTCTTCCCGGGAATTGCTTTGCTGTCATAGCCTCCCTGAACTGGATGGCTCATCCTTATCCTTCTACCAAAGACAGTTATGCAGTAGACACATGACAGACTGCCTGGGAGAAATGAAAAGATAATCACATAATTAACTTATATGGGTAAAATATGAAATAAGCAGAGGGAGCCTTTAAGTTTCTTTGCCTTGGGAGAGAGATAAATTTGCCGTACATGCAGCTATAAAGAACGGGGAGGGAGGGAGGGAGCAGGAATTTGGACCTTCCCAAGATGGGGATTGCAGCACTGAGGCAGCCGTGAGTCTAAACAAGGCTAGAGTTAGCATTCAGAGCACACAGGGCAGCAGAGTATGGGAAAGGGATAGAGCAGCCCAAAGAGCTGGCGCCACTAACTGACGAGCAGAGCGCAAGTGATAAAGATTTACTGCAAGAGAGGAGGAAACAGTCCGCTGGCCCGATTAGAGCTGTGAATACAGAGTTGTTCAGGGAGGATTTTGCAGCTGACTGATCACAGGCTGTCGGAGCAGGCCCCGGACAACAGCTGCAAGGCTTGCTGGGCTGCAAAAACAAAGGGCGCCTAGCACGGTGCAAAGAAAGAGTTGACAGGTTGTTGTTAGCAGTGGCAAATGTGTGAGGTATGTCACTGTGTGTGAGACGGGGTGGGTTGGGTTGGTGGCAAGGAAATAGGGCAAGAAGCACAGGCTGTGCTCAGAAAAGTGGGGGAGGGGGGCAAGACTTGGTCAAAGTGTTTTGCTAAAATCAGGCTGGTATTTGTAAGGAAGGCAATCACAAGGGCTGTTTACTGCTGCCAAGATAAATTAGCCCATCGTTTCATTTATAGGACAAATCCGGTGGCATAGATTATAAGGTGCATGGCGCTAAAGGAACTAATTAGACTATTCCGGCAAATCTGAATTAAGACCCCCTTTTCTTTCTTTGAAAGTTGGAAAGTATTTTTCAGGACTCTAGTCAGATGGTTTGGTGCTCTTTTTTCCCTTTTCTTTTTCCGTCCTAAGTAAAAGGCTTGTGCAACTGTTCCCAAGACACAATGGTTTGGTTTCTTTTCTACCCTAAACCCTGCTGGTGTTTACCTCATATAAAAAGATAGGCCCAAACCTAAATTCTGGGGGCATTTGGCTCCTACTCCTGATAAAAGCTTTGCAGCTGGTCCCTCCTGTCATAATGTGAACATCCTGGGCTTTGAGAAAGTTCCGAGCTGAATTCTGTATCATTCATTCATCAAAGCACAACAGACAACAAAAGCCAGATTTTCAAAAGCACCCATTTTGCCTGTGCAATTCTCGGCTTCCTGGAGTCTTGTCCACACAATTTGCGAGTGCAGCATAGACATGTATCTCTGACATAGGCGTGTATTGTCACAAGGAGTAAAAATACTTGAGATTGTGAAGCACAGTAACTGTAGGGTAGCGAACCCCTCTATCTGTCTCATTACATGGGACATTTACAACTAGATTCTCGAAAACTGATATTTTACTCTGATCGTTTTGAAGACAAAAAGCAATGAGCACTTCTGAGCCAATGTTGGAGCTGTGAGGAGCACCCATTACATTACAGTGGTCACTATTAAAATGCTTTGCAGATAGTTAATGTCGCCACAATGTTCACAGTGCACGGAGAATACCATACAAATCACAACATTCAATATATGCAAGCAATAAATGTCAAGCTTTTCACCAATACATTTACTAAGTTACAGGCTCCTTTATTTTTTGTATACAGTATCTAACAATATTACATTGCAAATAATAAGAATTATGAAGAATGCAATGCCTTTTAGTTCATAGTCCCCAAATTTATTATACGTGCAAGCCCTATTCTGGATTTCCTCTTCTCAAAGGTCTTAGGGAGCCAGTTATTCATTGGTAAACAGTAAGGGGAATTGAGAACAAGAGATATTTCAAGGCTTCTAACACATAGCTCCATTCTCCCAAAATATCAAAATTACCAATGTGCAGAATACTCCATCTAGGGGCAGAAATTTCATCCAAAGTTTCCTTAGCCTTTACTTTGACATATGTTAACCTTGTTCTAGCAGGACTGAATGCATGAGAAATTATCAGACATTTCCCAGAGGTCCTAAAAAATTGTTCTTCAGTACAAACTCACAGCAGCGTTTTGTTTTGTTTTTTAAATTCAAGACTCTCAGTTTAGATACAAAACTTTTATGTCTACTAACAACTGGATTGTATTTTAAACAAAAATTATCCTTGGGAATTAATAATCCACCTTGTCAATATGGGAAGAAATTTTAGCTGAACTAGGAAATAGTTCAACTCCAAAGAATAAAGACAAGTCTGATGGACAATTTAAGTAACTACAGTACTGGTCACAGTCCTGCTGCTGCTACAGTCAAAAGGAGGTTTGAATCTGACTTCATAGGGAGCAGCATTTGATTCATGACATAGGCATCTTCTTACACAGGAATGGCTTTGTGGACTTGAATAGAACAACATCATGCAATATTCCCATTTAGCATTAGTATATGCACTTTATTCACTAAGTGCTAAGTTCCAGTGGATCTGAGTGCAATATACACTGTACTGATATAGAAGTACAATGTTTGACATTGCAGAATATTGATATTATGCAATTATGCTATTTTTTATTAGGGGGAGGAAATAAAATAACAAACTTATCTACCTTTCTATGCAATATTTATTTTCAATTCAAAAGTTCACTCTCGAGTGACAACTTAACTTCCTTGAGCGAGCAATGGGTTACATTTTGCCTATGACATTTCAGCCTTCCATCATAACATTATCATCTTCTTTGTCTCTTCCTTCTCCAGGGCAGGGAAGCTAGTTCCGAGGCCAATTGTAATCTTCTTGCAAGGAATCAAATTACATCCTAGAGTCGCTCATCCAAACTCCCATGCAAACAGCCTGTTTGGTCACCTCCATTCTGCATGCTCAGCCTACTCAACTGCAAACTTCATACATTAATGCAAAGGTTAGAATTTTCTAGACACCACTTCCATTTTTCAAATAGCAATCCAATTACTGTGCAAACTGGCACAAAGTGCTTAGTTACATAGTGACTTGGCACTGCCTCCACTCGCTTCTGGCAATGATGAATGTGTTCCCCTTAGCCCTCCTCCTCTATCTGCTCCAGCCTCAGAGCCAACACCAGTGACCACATAAGGAGAGTGCCTGGCAGCTGCAAGATCTAGGTGCCAAGAGGCAGATTGTATTTTGTAGCAGCAGGCTCTGGGTCTGTGACTGGCTTCCTGGCTAGTCTTTTGTAAGACCTTTTCCATGGCCTCTTGGTTGGCTCTAACTGCATCTGTAGAAATGCCTGTGTGGAGCCGGCAGAAACGTGGATAGTCAAAGATTTAATTTGGTTTACAAAGTGATGTGATCGTAGTTTGCCCTTCACTCTGCTCCCCTGAAATTATGATCCTATGAGGAGGTGGGTATGAGGAACTGCAGTATTAAAAAAGTCAAGGCAGTGAGCTCCAAATGCTCGTAGGTGTTGGGTAGCAATTTGCTGACCGTTCTACAAACTCATTACATAAGTGTGAAAGTAGAAAGGTTACGGGGAAGGCGGCAGTAGATCTATTTGGTTCAAGACCTTGTCTACACAGGAATTTATGCTGCAATTGTTATTCCTGATTAATTTAATGTGTGGATGCTTTTTTTCAGGAATAAAAGTGCCTTATTCCAGTTTAGTTTAATCACCTCTGGACATAGCTAACTCATGCTAGCACTCTGGATGTGCACTGTCCCCCTCTGCCCTGGTCAAAACTTGTATTGTTAAAAAGGGTGCCTCTGCAAGCACCAGTTACTTATACCTCTGGATAATAATTCTGAATAATACATTCTTACTCTGGAATGAAAACACCCACACATGGAGCTATTCAGGAATAGCAAGTCTTCAAAATTCAAACGCAAATTGCGCATCTTATTTTGACTGTATTTCAAAATAGCTTATTTCGAAATTTTGTGTGTCTATACAGCACCCAATTTCAAACTCACACATATTTCAACACATTCCTTAGCTCTCGTGAAATGAGAATTAAGGGGATGCTGAAATCACACACCCGTTATTTTGAAAAATATTTCAAAATAACAGGTTCATTTAAAAGACGTGGGGTAGCTATTTCGGAATATCTCCAGTATCTTGAAATAGCCCTGTTATCTAAATGTACTCTAAGTGTCTTATAGTAATGCATTAAACATCATGGCTATCATCTGTCAAGTATGGTTCTCGCTCTCTCTCTTCCTGTTGACAGATGAAATAGATCTTTCTTTATAAACTTGCATTTTTGATGTTTAACTTTTTTGATTTGGGGGGCCAAATTATCTGAGCCCAAAAGGCCCAGGTCTTTGGCCTGTTTCATAAACCATTTTAACATATTTAAATGTGGGAAATGAGCATTTTTTCCACAGAAGAATTTTTCCCCCCTATACCTTTTGTACTCGGGTTAATCAATAAATTACTTAAAACAAAACAAAATAAAAGTACCCACGTCTAGGAATGCATTCTGATCCTAATCAAACAAACAGGATTTTAAGAAGAAAACAACAGCCAGTCATTTCTTTTTTGGAACCCCATCCCAGGCATACCATGAAACTACTGGAGAGAATCAGAATCATTTGACCAGCAGCTTTCCGATGCGGATGGTAGTCTCAAAAATATCTGAGTGGACTCTGAACAGCACACGCTAGAATATCTTTCAGGGCTCATTCACTTGGACTTTACCTGTGAATACAGTTTGTCACAGATGAAATTTTTCTCATGCCCCTTTATTCTCCTTTTGCATGATATGTGGTAGACAGACACTGAAATTACTTAGACTATGTCTACACAGCAGCGCTATTTCAGAATAACGTTAGTTATTCCGAAATAATGTAGTGCGCGTCTATACAGCAAGCCCCTTATTTTGAAATAAATTCAAAATAACGGGCTTCTTACTCAGACTCCTGTAACCCTCATTGTATGAGGAGTAAGAGAAGTCAAGGGAAGAGTGCTCTGTTTTGGAATAACTGCTGTATAGACGGCGCCAAAAGCCGAAATAAGCTATTTTGACTTAAGCTACGCAATTAGTGTCGCTCAAGTTGCGTAGCTTATTTTGAGTTTAGCCCTGCTGTGTAGACACACTCTTAGTATCAGAGTTGATCTGTTACACTATGACCATGAAATTATATTCACAATTTGGGGGATCCTCTACATCTAACATTGAAGAGCGCTAATAACTGTACTGCAAAGACTCAAAGAATCAATAAGACTACTCATATGACATATACGTGGATGTCATATACCTAGACTTTAGTAAGGCATTTGATACAGTCTAGCGTGATATTCTTATTGATAAACTAGGCAAATATAACTAAAGGCCACGATAAGGTGGGTGCATAATTGGCTGGATAACCGTAGTCAGAGAGTTGTTGTTAACGGTGCTAAATCCTGCTGGAAAGGGATAACAAGTGGAGTTCCGCAAGGGTCTGTTTTGGGACCCGTACTGTTCAATATCTTCATCAATGATGTAGATATTGGGATAGAGAGTACACTTATTAAGTTTGCAGATGATACCAAACTGGGTGGGGTTGCAACTTCTTTGGAGGCTAGGGACATAATTCAAAATGACCTTAGCAAGTTAGAGAAATGGTCAGAGGTAAACAGGATGAAGTTTAATAAAGAGAAATGCAAAGTGCTCCACTTAGGAAGGAACAATCAGTTCCATACATACAAGATGGGAAGCGACTGTCTAGGAAGGAGCATGGCGGAAAGGGATCTAGGGGTCATAGTGGACCACAAGTTGAATATGAGTCAACAGTGTGATGCTGCTGCAAAAAAAGCAAATATGATTCTAGGTTGTATCAACAGGTGTGTTGTAAGCAAAACTCGTGAAGTCATTCTGCCGCTCTACTCTGCACTAGTTAGGCCTCAGCTGGAGTACTGTGTCCAGTTCTGGGCACCACATTTCAAGAAAGATGTGGAGAAATTGGAAAGGGTACAGAGAA
This sequence comes from Pelodiscus sinensis, assembly GCF_049634645.1. Taxonomy (NCBI): domain Eukaryota; kingdom Metazoa; phylum Chordata; order Testudines; family Trionychidae; genus Pelodiscus; species Pelodiscus sinensis. The sequence goes on from NC_134714.1 coordinate 89,344,993, forward strand.
GAGCAACAAGAATGATTAAAGGTCTAGAGAACATGACCTATGAAGCCAGGCTTCATGAACTGGGCTTGTTTAGTTTGGAAAAACGAAGATTAAGGGGGGACATGATAGCGCTTTTCAAATATCTAAAAGGGTGTCACAAGGAGGAAGGAGAAAATTTGTTCCTCTTAGTTTCTGAGGACAGGACAAGGAGTAATGGGCTTAAAGTGCAGCAAGGGAGGTTTAGATTGGACATTAGGAAAAAATTCCTAACTGTCAGGGTGGTCAAATATTGGAATAAATTGCCAAGGGAGGTGGTGGAATCTCCCTCTCTGGAGATATTTAAGAACAGGTTAGATAGACATCTGTCAGGGATGGTGTAGACAGAGCTTGGTCCCGCCTTGAGGGCTCTGTCTTGATGGCCTCTCGAGGTCCCTTCCAGTCCTATGATTCTATGATTCTATGACATGGGCACAAGTTGCATAAGAGAGCCCTAACATCTATGGAATGTAAAATCTCAAGAAGTATGAAGGGGTACTAAAGTTGCTGTACCCCTTCCCCAAATCTAAGCCTCCGAATAATGTCCATGATTCCATTTTGACATATCATGATGCAAAGATATGACATTGTTTTGCTTCAGTGCGGCATCTGCAATTAATTCAGGACTGTAATTGCCCTACTGGGCATGGTTTGGATCCATGGGAACTGGAACTGTCCTTCAAAATTCCAAAGGAATGGAGAAGGGTATTGGGAGTGCCTACAGCCAGCACCAATTCCATAGGCAGACAACGTGCAGCTGTCCAGGAACAATATCATTTTGGTGGACTGGCTATGCTGTATAATCCCCTCAGCTAGAATAGTGAGCACAAGTGGAAATGAACTGGACACCACCCTGTGCTTTCCAGGTGAATGTGCTACCCCTAAGCCACTCCAGAGCTGAGCCCATGGCACCTCCCTACTTTGGTGGGTTCTGTATCCTGTGTTGGCTGTCTGGTTGCTCCCAGGGTGGGCAGGGCTTGGGGCTGCTGGGTGGAGGCTCCAACCCACAGCCTTGTCCTCCTCAGGCAAGTACTATATCTTCTAGTCCATTCAAGACCCTATCCAGGGAAGCAGGTACTCAACTTTATACATTGTCTGCTTCTGCCACAATTAACACATTACTGTGTCAAAATAAAGAAGTGCAATCCCATAGCCTCAGTTGAGGGTCTGATCCAAACCCCATTGCACTCAATGGAAGTCTCCATTCAATGGTCTTGAATTTGAATTAGCCCCTTATTGACTACTAGGAGTGTAACGTGATGGTGCCAACTAATTGCACTATTAGAAAAGTAATGCCAAATACCACTTCTGCAAATCCAGCAAAAATGCCAAATATATACTTGTAAAGTGCTTTGTGTTTTACATTTGCAATTTCAAGTCATCCTGTTCCAGATGAACTATTACGGCACTTATGGTTCCATTCTCCCTAGCATATTATTAAAACAACTTCTTGCCGGTCAACAGTCACATGTCCTAGAGGTGCCAAGCTGCCAAAGATCTTCTTCCAGCATTTGGTATCTAAACTCCTGGCAAACTCCTCAGCAGTTGTGCCTGGCAGCATTTGCATCCGTCATGTGGTTAGGCTGCTGATAGCATATCAGGAGCCTTCATACTCTGGGCACCATTTCACTTTAACACCTGTCTGACTCAGAGGAATGTGTGCACTCGGAGAGTAAGATCGCAGCACAAATCCTTCCAGAGGCCCAGAGCACATGCTCCATTTGTTACTGAAAGAGGTCATTTCCTCAGACCCACAAATGCTTTTCTTCACAGATCTGTATACAACTCTTAAAGGGACCCACATCCTGCTACACATTCCGCATGTGTTGGATGTTTGCTTTGTGGACCAGGAATAAAAGCCATAGCCAACCTCCCCCCCCCCCCCTTCTTTTTTTTTTTTTTTTTTTTTTTTTGGACTAATGAAATCTCATATTTTACTATGCTCACCTAAAGCCATTTCTTTGTGACTCAGGCTTTTTTTTGGGGGGGTGGAGGGGGTTGTGACATTTTAACTACTTACAAATGTTTGGTACAGATGAAAGGAAATCATTATTTCCAGGTCATCATGCAGTAATGCTTTCTGATGGGCACTATAATTCCCATTAAACTATAGTATAAGGGACAAAAAAACCCCAAACATTTAAGATGCCATTGAAGCAAGAAGGTTTCAAAAGAAAAGAAAATCAAACATATGTCACAAAATACCAAAGTGGATAGATAAGGAAACTGAAAGGCCCTATGTCTTCTGGGAGCAGGTTTAAACCCCAATTATTATGATGAGATATTGATCAGGAATACATAATCACACTTCAATCCCCTCACAGTATGCACCCCCTTCGTAAATACACTGGCTTTTCATGTCATTGACTTAAATTAGTCTCAACGAGCAAAAATCTCAGTCTACTCCCTAAAAGGAACTTGTCCAAATCACAACTACTCCTACAGCACGGTGTTCTAAACAAAGTCCAAAAACTGGACAGTAGAAGTGGTGTGGCTTTGGGTTGAGGTGCGCTGGAAAACTTGCATAGTATTATCTGAAACTGCGCCTGCCCAAAGGCAATATAATCAGTCTTTCCACTTGCATAAACAACATCCACTAATTTATCCGGTGACTAGTCTCAAAGTATCAAAAATTATCTTTGGATCAGATAATCTTTAAAGCCTCTGAAATGAATGCAGTTCCTACAGCTCAGTTATCAGTGTAAGTGCATAATCAGAAAAGAACGGCTATTGTTTGTTCAAATAGGAAGGACGAGTATACCCATCTTGCCCACTGCAGATTATACAAGTGAGAACCAGGACTTTTGAGTTCTAGTTCCAGCTGTGCTGCCCTCAAGTTATGCTCTAGTCATGGATCCAAACCCATTGTGCCAGGAAGCACCATCTGGGTTGGGCATCTTTAATGAAGGTTTCTAAAGTGCTTTGAGATCTTCAGATGTCAGGTGATCTAAGTGCAAACATGGCCATTAGAATCTATCTGGAGACACTGAGGGCACATGCACACAGCCGGGCAAAAGCTGAAAAAAGCTATGCAACTTCAGCTATGTCAATTGCGCAGCTTAAGTCGAAATAGCTTATTTTGGCTTTTGGTGCTATCTACACTGCAGGAAGTCCGAGAAAGAGCACTCTTCCTCTGACTTCCCTTACTCCTTGTACAATGGGGCTATGTCTACACTGCCCCAGTTTTGCACAAAAAATATGCAAATGAGGCGAAGCATGGACTATCACCACGCATCATTTGCATAATTAATGAAGCTTCATTTTTGTTCAAGAGGCTTTTGTGCAAAAAGCCCCTCTTGTGCAAGAGCCATTCTTCCACATTTTTTTCAGGGTTACAGGAATAGGAATAAGAAGTCCTTCAGCTCGCCATTATTTTGACATTATGTGAAAATAACTCCTTGTAAAGTCAACGCAGAGTATGTTATTTCGGAATAATGTCAGTTATTTCAAAATAACACTGCTGTGTAGACATAGCCTAACTTCCAGATGTAAAGGAATTTTAATGTCAATTGTACAAGCATTAGTGAAAAGGGGGATTAAATTGCTCCTCCTAAAGGCTTATTCAAATGTCACAATGAAACTTGTTTTCAAGCAAATTACTAAAGAAGGACTTCCTTTCCTCTTCAACCCCCAAAATTACACAGGTTTGAAGGACAGGGAAATGACCATAACATGTTTACAATCCAATGTCTTATAATCCATGATGGCTAGAAATGGAAGCTTTATAGTACTGGAAGGAGATATTCCCAATCTTTTAGTGGGTCACACAGCATCTAAGCCTTGAAAGATATCCCTTAATTGTGACTTTGTTAGCTATAAAAAAGTTATTTCAAGTTATTTTTAGAAGTTTCTGTGAATATATTATTTCCAATTTCTCTTTTTCTCTGAGGTCTGGACAGTAGGATTCATTCCCACTGAAGCAAAACAGTCATATCCACATTTATAAAGCTCTCTACAGCATCCCTAAAGCAGTTTTCCTGTAGCATATGTGGCATATACAGAACACATGAGGCCTTGGTATAAAGATTTTATTAGCCACATATAACTTATTGTGGCTTTACCACACATAATGGGGTCATCTCAGACTCATAACAGGTTGGACCTCTCTAGTCCAGCATCCTTGAGGGGTTCCTCTTACTGGTTGTCTTGCCACTGCCAGCCCCACTGACTCTGAGGGTTCCCCGGCTAAGGCTCCCTGGCCACCATCTGGCCTCACTATCACCAGAGGTTTCCTACTGTCACTGGGGATCCCCAGCTGCCACCAGGCCCTGCTGCTGCTATGAGTTTCCCATGGTTCCCTAGCCAGGGCCACCTACTGATGGGGATTCCCTGGCTGAGCTGGGGCCTCCCTGACCACCTGGCCCCCACTGACACTGGGGTTCCTCAGTCCAGCTGCTGCTGGCCTGGCCAGGACTCCCCAGCCCCCATGTTCTCCCGTCGGGCTCCCCCTCCTAGCTTCCGGGGCTATTTAGTCCATCAACAGCTGTGGCCCTGATGGACCATGGATATTGCCGGATCAGAGAATCCCAGATTTGGGAGGCTCAACCTGTACCTAGAAAACCTTTTAACCATACCATAACCCTATTTCTTTTCTCTCTCTCTCTAGGTACGGCTAGATTATAAGTTTGTCGGAAAAAGGTACGCAAAAGGGGGAGCACATTTTGAGTACCTTTTTCCGATTCTTTTGTTGGAAGAGGCTTTTCAGATATTTGGCCATTCTAGACGGTGCCAAATGTTGGGAAAATACCCTCTTTCAGAAGCCCCTTTCTTCCTTGTAGAACAAGGAATACAGGGACTTCTGAAAAAGCGCATTTGCTCTTCCACAAAAAAAAGCGGGTGAGCAAACACATTCCCTGGACACAGTGGAGTCCTGAAAAATCCCCGCAGTCTAGCCATACCCTCTGTCTGTGTGTGTATATATTGTGTTAACAGAAAACTAATTTAACAGATTTAGCTCATGCGTATTTACTAAATAAATTAGGAATTTGCCCATCACCAACTTAATTGTGTGTGTACAGGCAGTCCCCGGGTTACGTACAAGATAGGGACTGTAGGTTTGTTCTTAAGTTGAATCTGTATGTAAGTCGGAACTGGCGTCAGCCGCTGCTGAAACTGATCAGTTTCAACCACGGCTGAATCTGGACGCCAGTTCTGACTTACATACAGATTCAACTTAAGAAACCCAGGCGTCCCCAAGTCAGCTGCTGCTGAAACTGATCAGCGGCTGATTCCAGGAAGCCTGAGGCAGAGCAACTCTGCCTCGGGCTTCCTGTAGTCAGCTGCTGGTCAGTTTCAGCAGCGGCTGAATCAGGACGCCTGGGGCAGAGCAGCTGGGGTGCTGCTGGGTTGGTCCGGAGCGGCGCTGCGGGACCAACCCGGCAGCCCCCAGCTGCTCTACCCCAGGGGTAGGCAAGAAAAGCCTGATGTGCTGGGGGGGGCACTAGCTGCACCCCCCCCCCCAGCAGACCAGGGAGATGGGGGTGGCGGGACCGCCCAAGTCCTCCACGGCTTTGCTCCGTCTCCCTGCTCTGCTGACCTGGGAGACGCGGAGCAAAGCCGCAGAGCACGCGGGCAGCGGGACAGTCCTGCAGACCAGGGAGACCAGGGAGCAAAGCCGCGCCCTGCAGACCAGGGAGACGGGGAGCAAAGCCGTGGAGCACGCCCGCAGGGGGACAGCCCAAGAGCACCTGGGCTGTCCCGCTGCGGGCCTGCTCCAAGGCTTTGCTCCCTGTCTCCCAGCAGACTAGGGAGACGGGGAGCAGCTTTTCTCGCCCCGGAGGACGGGGGCAGCGGACCGCGGTGCATCTGGGCGTCCCACCGCTCCCGTCCTCCGGGGCGAGAAAAGCCCCGTTCGTAACTGCAGATCCGACATAAATCGGATCCGCGTAACTCGGGGACTGCCTGTATGTACGCATGCCTACATATGTTTGTGCACATGCACAGACACACACAATTCAGTCGGTGATGGGCAAATTCCTAATTTATTTAACAAATGCATGAGCTAAATCTGTTAAATTACTTTTCCTTCAACATGATACCCTGAGAACAGAGCACTGGATGCTACTCTGAGCAAATAAATTTGGAACAATCAGGTACTGAACTTCAGGCTGACAAAAACTAATGCCTGGGACTAAGGACCTGCTTCTGAAAGGTACCTGGCACCTTCTTTCCACGAGGATTTGATACTTAGCACTTTCTATAATCAGACCCAACACCAATGAAAGTCTCATTTAGATTGGATCCCTGAAGGAATGTACCGGATTGGGAATCTGATATCCTCATTGTCTGAATTGTGAGTAAGATCACAGAATAGAGAAATAGAAATTATAGGTGTGGAATACAGAAAAAAACTCCACTTATAATTTTGCATACACAAAACTTTGACTTCTAATTCAGCCCTGCCAGCTGTTATCTTGTCATAATGCATTCTCATTACTAAATACATAAAATTTACCCGAACGCCTTACTGAGAGCCTAACTCTTGAAGTTAATGAACTTCACTGATTTTATTTTCTCATTTCAATAATCATATAAAAGGTAAGTGAATGTGAAAGTTTATTACTTCCTCATTATATTTTCATTGTTTTGGGGGTTTGTCTGTTTTTTTAAACAGAAATAGTTATTGTGCCATGATGCAGGAATAAAATGTTTAAAAGGGCTGCTGACTCTGGCCAATTTATATGCTAATTTGAGAAATGAGCCTTCCTACATTAAATAGGGAGCTAAGGAATGTTCCAAAGGTCTAGATGGACCACACCATTAACAGATTGGGTAAATCAACGTTAATACTGCCCACAGGACATTTCACCGTGTGAACTTTCTTCACTGCACTCACTTTACTAATTTTAGTTCCACGTGGTTCTTCAGCTGACTTGCCAAAATATAAAAGTTACTCTAACTTCTAAAGCCTGCCTGTGCCCATCTTGACCTTGGACTTGTCTTTAATATTAACCTTGAAGGAAAAATTAAATGGAGGCTTTTTTATTAAGGGTTCTTTTATAAATGGTTTATAAAGGGTTAATAAATGATTAATTGATGCTGAAATACATTGATAGTATTTGTTATGGGTGGATATAGGACATGATTATAAGCAATCTATTGACTTAGACTAACAATTGATTAATCTATCAAAATATCCAGTACATTAGATAAACCTCTGGGTGGGAAGATCATGAAAGACAAACCAAGTATTCTCAAACTCACTTGTCTGAGGGCTGGCAACTCCTTCAGCTACTCATTAACAGCTAGAAAATTCCCTAGAAGTCATTACTGCTTTAAAGAGCAACTCGTATTTGGCCTCAAATTTCATTTTTGGAAAAACAAGTTCTGGAAAACTTAAAAATAACAAATATTTCTCTCTGTATGTTTTTAAATTCCAACCAAAACAGTTTTAAAAGTTTCGCTACAGTGTTTGCAAACCAAACATTGCAGAACTGAGAATCCCAAAGTGAAAGGGATACTATCAAGTTCCATCAACCAGGGAGGCAGAGAGAGAAAATAAGGGCACAAAGGAGCAAGTAAATTATATTTTTCAATGTCTTCATATTTTAATAGTCTATGGTATTATTGGTAACTAAATAAAACAATGTGTTTTTACAACATATGATTTCAGATTCCAGTGACCTTTTAATTTTGAATGCTAAATTGCTATAGAATAACTATTGCTAATCATGGTCAGTTATTGGATCTTATTAATTGATACAGATTAATCTTTAGAATCTTTGCAGCACCTTCTTCATCAACATTAAATGGTCCCCCTTTATCAGCCTAGCAACTGGGTGGATTGTTAAACCACATCAGAGAGTTAAACACATCAGTGAATTATAAGAAGGCACAAGAGTATTAAGGCATTTTCGCGTGTCTGTTGAAGGCTTATTTCATGCCAAGAAATGGGTATTTTCTTTACACTGTGGGTTATAGAAGCTTACCTCTCAACTGATCAATTTTATACTCTAATTGCATTACAGGAGCTATCCTCTCTCAGCAAAATATATCATGAAGAAAAGCCTTAAGGGAAACAAAATAGACAAGAGGAGAATTTGGTCCTAAACTGTGCAAATGCTAAAATATTACATATAGCCAAGAACATGCCTTGCTATATACCAGATACTTCAGTCAAATGAATACTGATAATGATCAATGATGGTAAGTTGGCAGCTAGTTTTCTGGAAAAAATCCAAATTTTACCTTCAAGCTACAGGAATGAGGAGGATCATATATGTGAATCTGATCTTTGGCAGGGAAAAGGTACATTGTTTCAGTGCTGTGGGAAAATGCTTAATGCTCATACATTTCCTTAAAATAAGATTACAATGAAACATTAGAAGTTGCGTTATTAAAGATAATCAACTTTGCTGGCTGGATGGAAAAAAATGCCAAACCCATCGCTCCAACCCCGATCTGCAGAACAAATCTAGTATTTCATGCCTTCATGTTTTACCTGAGTGCTGGATAGAAGATATTTGCTGAAAAGAGAATAGGCCCTTGTGTGTTTGAGGTTTTGAAACTCAAGAAAATTCCCAAATTACTTGGGTTTTCTTCCAAATGAAAGAAGGAGCAATTAAAAATAATTGTGCCAGGGTCAGACTGTAACAATGGTGAGATATTGAAAACATTAACCTTGTTCTCAAACTATTCCTGAATGGAGAAAAAGATTCAGGAAATAAACAGTTATAGGTAGAGATACTATGATTATTCAAAAAATTATTAAGATTTTGGGCTCAAATTGCTACTGAACTTAGGAAATCTGAATTCATTTTTATTCTTAGGGTGAGATCCTTGCTCCTTTGAAGTCACTTGCATAACTCCCGTTGACTTCAATAGAGTCAGGATTTCAACCCAAGACTAAGGGGTATTTTGCCATCAACTTGCTGACTTGAGGGACTTTTGATATTGACCTCGCTGGGTCAAAATTCCACTGTGCACACCAGGGAATGGGAGAGTGGAGGAAGAGCTATGTTTTTGACAACTATGATTAAATATGTTGGACTTTGCAGATATCTTTGCTAGTTTTACGGGGTGAAAATATTAAAGATGTAATACTCATGTTACAATGATGTACGGCATGTATTCAATAGCTAGAAAGACAGATATGTTCACCTAGAAATCAGGAAAACAGTAAAACACCATTCACCAGAAGTGAAGAATGAAATAAGTTACCTTTGCTGTAGTTAAAAACTCTCTAGAAGGGAGATAATCCCACTTAACCACTTTTGCCAATGAAATCCTTAAAAGAAATGTATTATATAGATGCAAAATATATTATGAAATATATTACCTTGGAAAAAGTTTAAATTTTCATTATGTATATAATTTCAGTAACAAGTGCTGGTGGCATGTGTCTTTTTATCAAAGCCTTGCTCATATTTGTTTGCTCAGAGAACCAAAAGATTCAGCCATGCTAGCTGTTCTTAGGATGACTGGAAAAAAAAATTGGAAGCTTTTGTGCAATTTTTAAGTGTTAAATGCCCAAATAATTTTTACTATTAACATTAGTTTTGTTTGCACTGTACAGGTTGTACCTCCCTGGTCTGGCACCCTTGGAACCTGACGAGTCCTGAACCAGGAAATTTGCCGGACCAGGGGAGGTCAATGCTGCAGGGTTTCATTCCAGTGGCAGCAAAGGGGCTAACATCAACCAGGCAGGGACTGAGATGCTGGTGCTTGAGGGACGGGGCAGGGTGGATGTGGAGCCCCATGGCCAGTGCCAGACGCACAGCCCTGCAGAAGCCAACCTTCCACTGCAGTCGCTGGGCTGAACTCCTGGGCCCCAGCCTTAGGGCTCCGTAGCCACCCTGCCTCTTCCCCATTTGTCCCTGAGCTTGTGCACCACACATTAGCTATTTGCAGTACTCTGAAGCTTGGGGTGATGGGAGTGCCTAGCTTTTCCCCGTGAGCACTGTACACCGTGACCACTCACAGGGACACCAGACTACAGATGTTGCTGGATGACAGAAAACCGGACTCCAGAGGTTCAACCTGTACTTTGCAATTGTTAACAGCATCTAATGGGTTACACTGCCAGCTTGTTTTATTCTTCCATGAAGTTTGAACCCGAGAAGTCCACTACTCTTTTAACATTTCAGCAACAGTCTGCTCTCAAGACCCCTGAAGTCATAGGGTGTCTTTCATTTGGCCTTAATGAACTTACAAGCAGGGACCAAATCTGTCCCAGATCTTAAGAATCAACTAAAAGCCACTTAATTGTGAATGATGCATTCTGTAGGGCTACATGTACACTGCAATGCTATTTCGGGATACCAGAGTATCTATTCCGAATCTTCACAGCAAGCCCATTATTTCGGGCTCGCTATTCTGACATTCCTGTAGACCTCATTCCATGAGGAGTAAGGGACATTTCAGAATAGCGGGATATTTCAAAATAAATGATGAAATAACATCAAAATAAGATACACAATTTGCGTAGCTCATGTTGCATATCTTATTTCGAGCTACAGTTCAGAGTAGACGCACCCAAAAATAATATTCAAATTATTTCTAAGGCAGAAGACTCAATCGAAATTCAGAATCCCAACTTTCTATGGAGAAGCTCAGCTAGACTGCAGCGAGAACTAAACCTCACTGAGGAGTGAAAAAGATGTTTTCTTTTCCATAAAGCCCAAATGTGTGGTTTTGGTTATGATCTCACAGTATACAGGCCTCTAACCTAGCCTGCTATAACATACAGCAAGGAGTGTGCCAGAACTAACCTATATGAGCAAAAACCAGGAATAACCATGCATTGTAGAGAGATACATAGATTTTATAGCCAAAAACAATCATTATCAACTTATCTCCATCAGACAAACCACAGAATTTCACCCAGAAATTCCTGCATCTAGTTGATTCTTTTTTTAAAAGTATCTAATCTTGCTCAATAAGACTAACAACAAAACCGCTGCATCCCCTATGTCTTTAAAAAGCTGACACCAGATGTTTCTGTGAGCACTACTCAGAATTTGAAGAGGACACACGTATACATATAGTATAAGATGGTACAGGCAGTCCCCGGGTTACGTACAAGATAGGGACTATAGGTTTGTTCTTAAGTTGAATTTGTATGTAAGTCGGAACTGGCTCCAGATTCAGCTGCTGCCACTGAAACTGACCAGGGGCTGACTACAGGAAGCCGGAGGCAGAGTTGCTCTGCCCCCAGCTTCCTGGAATCAGCCTGATCAGTTTCAACAGCTGCTGAATCTGGAGCCTGGGACAGAACAGCTGGGGCACTGCCCGGTAGGTTCCCACAGGACCAACCCGGCAGCACCCCAGCTGCTCTACCCGAAGCGTCCCGCAACAAAAGCCTGGTCTGCTGGGGGGGGGGGGGGCGGAGGGACCCCGCTGCCCGTGCGGCTTTGCTCCTGTCTCCCTGGCGTGCTGGGGGGAGTCCCCCCCAGCACACCAGGGAGATCCGAGCAAAGCCGCACAGGCGGAGGGACCCCGCCGCCCGTGTGGCTTTGCTCCTGTTTTCCTGGTGTGCTGGGGGGGGGGTCCAGAAAAGCCGCTGGACCCCCCCAGCAGACCAGGGACACCCAAGCAAAGCCGCCGTCTGGGTGGCTTTATGAGCAAAGCCACCCAGGCGGCGGCTTTGCTCGGGTGTTCCTGGTCTGCTGGGGGGGTCCAGCAGCGTTGCTGGACCCCCCCCAGAAGACCAGGGAGACTGGGAGAAGCTTTTCTTGCCCCAGAGGACACGGGTGGCGACCCGCCGCCCGTGAGCTCCAGGGCGAGAAAAGCCCCGTTCGTAAGTGCGGATCCGACATAAGTCCGATCCGCGTAAGTCGGGGACTGCCTGTATACAGTGCTTCAGAACAATGCACTGGGGTTAGACATATGGCCCAGAATTATTTTAACCCTTTGGTTTTCAATTTATGGAAAGGAAAGTGATTCATATGGGGAATGGTGTAAATTATGTTATTCACAGTAACAGTCCATATAAGCTACTAATTTCTAAGGAACTCTGCTGCATTTGAAAATAAGATATTAAAACCATGATTTTTTAAAGTGCATCTCTTCAGCCATAGGATGGGGGTAACAAGTCAGATAAAATGATTCATAAGGTTGAAGAATGCAGTTGGTGAAGCTTCTAGGGTTTCTTGCATGCCAGTTCGTACAGCTATTTGAAATCCTGCAGTTTGCTTCATGCCAGCACTTGGGGTGTTAGGGCAACACGTGTTATCAATAGATACTTATGATTTGCGTTGCTATCTGTGTGCACTTCTCCACACAGTGTGTACATATTCATGCTGCGCGAGAGTTGTAACTTCTGCATGTTTCCATTTTTCTAAGAAGTCAGTATCACCCATATGGAACAGTGCCTAGAACACATAGGATACATCAATGCTGTCCAGAAATCCCCTCGCAGCAAATCTCAGAGCCCTCGTCATCTGACCCGTGTGGCTAGGCTCAAAATGGCAGTGTGGACATTCTAACTCTGGCTGGAAGCTTGCTTGGTTTCAGAGTTCAGGCTCCAGCATAAGGGGTAATGGCTACACTTCTATTTTGTAGCCCCATAGGCTTGTCAAGCTCCTGGGCAAGGAGGGGAAGGCTGGCTCCTCACTCCAGGAAGGGGCAAGGCCTCAGGTGGGACAGGGCTGGGGGACATCCAGCCTGAGTGCTGCCCAGAGTGTGTGTCCCCCCCCCCCCCCCCCAGCCCTCAGAGCCATCCAGTGCACCCCATGCAGCATTCTGGCCATGTTTTAAAGAGCCCAGGGCTCCAGAACAGCTGGGAGCACCGGCCCCTTTTGAATTGCTGGGCCCCAGAGCAACTACCCCTTTACCCCTCCCATGGAAGCATATTACACCATTTGATCATTAAAACCTTAAATCAGGCATGGGGAACCTCTGGCCCCCGATCCCAAAAAGGTTCCCCACCCTTCCCTTAAATAGCTTGGGTCCTTGACACCTCTTTCCACGTATTACCATGACAGTTGCAATCCTCTCCGACACTTCAGCTAACATCTCCTCCACCCAGTTTAAATCAAAAAAGAGCTGGACAGAGTGCTTCCTGCCTAGGTTTTCCAGGGTCTGGAGTCTGCTGACCTGCAGGTCACAATGTAAGGCCCCATTTGTTCTCCAGGGCTTTTTCTGGGTGAGAAGAAAAGTTGAGGTTGTTGGGGTGGGGCAGGGCACTGAAAATTTGTGGAATCTGAAGCGCTTACTATTGTTCATAGAGTTTTGTTGAATAGTTGTTTTAATTGTAGTATTTATACAGGATGAGCTCATGCTTGCGTGGGATGAGTGAATACATCTAAACCAAACTAATCCCATCCCATCCCTTATCTGAAATGTTCTGCTGAGTCCTGTCTTGCCTGACTTAAGTTTGTAAGCTCTTCAGGGCAGGGACGTCTTCCTGATTGCTTATAAATTGTGTTTTTAATTTATAGCATTATATATTCATCTTCTATAATATTACATGGAGATAACACATTTTACACACAGCTATTTAAAATGGTTCTCAGAGAGAGCTGTTTTTCTTACTGTATGAATTTTATGTTAGGCCTCCCAACCAGAGCAAAATCCAAAGCTCTCTAGCAAACTGTTGCATTCTTACAGCATTTATGGGCTAGTGAGACAGCAGAGAGAAGCTCAATTAATTCCTTTCAGTCATTGAGTTTCCAGCCATTAAGAAGGCAGCTTCAACACCTACAGTGGTGGTGCATATAAAGTACTCAGCTGATCACATTTCTTCAGAGTAAAAAGTGATGGGTAGGTAGACAGCTTAAGCAGCCATAAATTGAAATCTTTATTTATAATTAAAGCAGCTCAAAGAGTTAGCAAAAGCAAGCAGGTAGGCAGACATATATTTGTGTTTTGATGGAAAAGAAATGCACTGATGTATCTTACACACTGTAGAGCTATATTTTTAAGTTCTTAATCCTGTAATACATTTTCTATGAGCAACACCAATGGGTACTGCATCTGCATTCTTCAGTCAACACATACAAATGGTTTTAAAAAGTGAACACAAAGGAAAAAAAGTGGAGATTCTTTCCTGCTTTCTAGCAGGGGAAGGGTGGAAGTACCATATTTATGTGTGATCTAAAAGTTTTGTTTGCTTTATATATATCCAATAGACACACATGTAGGAAAGAGAAGCTCCTAACTTCCAGCTGCAGAATGGAGTCTCTCATTATCCAAGATCTTCAAACATTGGCAAAGTCCTCCAGCAAAAAAAGAGAGCTGATATTTATAACGCAAAGCAAATATTGATGTTGTATTTCTACTTCCTAAAGGATCAAAGGGCACAAACGTTCTTGCTTTTGAAAAGACTGAGCTCTATAAAGTAGACATCTTCACATTAGTTCAAAATATTAGGAGTTGGGAACTGAAACTAACAAATGTTGGACATAATTACAAATGCACCCCAACATGTGGTTCTCTCTAATGGAGATGTAATCCAGAACTATAATATCAGGGGCAACAAACAGGATTAGATGCACTGGCAAGCTAGTTTAGTAGCTAGGGACATTTTTAAATGTTCAGCTAACTCTAGCTACAGGTGCTTCGCTCTAGATCTCCATCTAAAGGCTAATCTAACCTAGGGGAAATTATCTAGAATAGCGTATTCTGTAATAATCAACCTAATTGTGGCCATATTGGTCCCAAAACATTAGAGACAAGGTGGGTGAGGTCATGTCTTTTATTGGACCAAGTGTGTTGGAGAGAGATACAAGCTTTTGAGCTTATACAAAGCTTTTCTTGTGCGAAGAAGAATCTACCAACTCTTCCACAATAGCTATTCCAGATTAGCTTCATGTACAGACCATATTCTGAAATTAAAAAGTCACTTTATTCCAGAGCTATTGCTCCTCTCACTAAACTGATTCCCCAACAACTATGCAAGTCAATTTTCCAGTGTAGACAAGGCCTTAGTAGTCCTTTTCCTTGTAATAACTTCTCCATTTGAAATTAAGCAACGCTTATACAAATCAAATCCCTGATTGGCTGATTGCCTTCCCCTCACTGATCACTTCCTGTCCACTTACTCAGCAGTGGAAGCTGCTGTGGGCACACAATACCTGCTTATTGTACTACTCTGGAAACCTAACGTGCTTAGGCCACATAGGATCTAGGCGTGTGCACATGTAGGAATGGCAGGGAACTCTTCCTGAGGCTCCTCTCAGTATATAGTCCATGCTGAAGTCTTGTCCTGACCTAGACTGTTCCCAGCTACCTGCATTAACATTATGCCCAGCTACCCTTCTTCTGGCTTAGAAGCATTACTAATCACAACATCCACTGATAAATGCTTTGCTGCCATCCAATGACTTTTCTTGGTACTGCCCATTTCTTAAGCCTCCCCCACTTCCATAACTGGCCAGGTAAACCACTCTCCCAAGTTAATTAAAAGACAGTGCTCACAGCTGGAGGCACTTTGCATACTTGCAGTGACTTGGTCTCCATGGCACATTGCAGCCTCTCCTCACCTGTATGCAAATACCTCTGTTCTTTGTATCAATCTGCCAACACAAGCAAAACTTTATCTGAATTCCTCGTCACAAAACCAGCATTGTATTCTGGCAGTTAATTTTTACTGGTTTACAATGTACTTACTTTACACAAGAGATAATGCCAGCTAACCACAGCAAACCTTGCACACAGCTGTTACGCTTTATAGTTGATCAAAGCATTGATTTCGCAGTATTATGTCAATGCCAGACACATTGATTCCCTCGCTGTTTTCACTTAGGCCCTGTTCAGTTTCTTTCTCTGGTTTCTTTACAAAGCACAACTTGTCTGAGTCCTTATTACTGCATCTAAATTAAGTTGGCAATGTTATATGACTGCAAGTAGTATCCTGCGAGATGTAAGGGACAAAAGGAAAACCCCACCGGTTGTGTTTTGGGAGTAACCTCAAATCATTTTTAAGGACAATCTTCAAAAGCTGTTAGGAAGAGTTTGGCTTTGTTAATAATAAAAATCACACCAAAAATTAAAGTACCAATGAAAAATATATTTAAAGACATCTAAATAACTGGCAAAGAAATGTTATCTTAATACATATACACATCGAGAAAATGAACCAGTAATTCATATTTGAATATGAACAAGTTATTCATATTGTAAGTCATTTTCTTTCTGCAAGGTTTGTGGTACGTTTGCATAATGCTGGCATATACATATCTGCTCAAATAGTGTACTTTAAAATGTACAAGATTATACATTAATTTAGATTATTTTCTAAGAAGTTATCAAAAGTGAGTTATTTTTTATGGTCTCGATTCTTGGCTGCTCAGCTTGAGGCATTTTAAAAAGTGCTTGGTTTTCAGAGGGCAGAATGCACCACAATGGAGTTGCCTCAAGCTGAGTATCCAAAAACATGGTAACAATAATCGTTAGTCATTATGGAAAATGTAGGCCAATACATTTAAATATGGCTTTAAAGTGCTTGATTCCTCTTTAAGCAAATTTTTCATTACTGTTTTTTTCAGCAGCACCTAAAATACGCTGCATATTTCCAAACTTAACCGAGAGACCAGTTCCCTAGGGCACTTGCTGTGTTTTTCCCAAAAGTATGGATTGAAATCTATATCCATAAAAAAAAAAACACAAAATAAAATTGCTCATTTCTCTAAAACTATCCACAAAGTGAAGACTACTTGCTCTTTTATCTGTGATGCTAATATTTTAGATTCTTGAAAATGGAAGATTGTTTTACCCTTAAGCCTCATTTACTTTTCACAGTTTCTGCTGTTTGTTTACATTATACTCCGCTAGGGCTATCTTCTACCTTACAGTTTATGTCAGGAAAATTTGTCATTCAGAAAAGGTGAATAAATCACCCCCCGAAGCAACATAAGTTACACCAACACAAATGCCGGTGTGGACAGCATTATTAGATTGGCAGGAGAGCTGTCTCCTATCAGTGTAGAGTGGCTACATTCCAGAGTTTACAATAGCATAGTGAAGCTGCGTTGCTGAAAACTGTCTAGTGTTACCATGCCCCTAGGATAGTGAAATTATACCAGGCTGTTGACTGTGGGGTTCATTTTTGTTGGTTTTTATACCGCATGCAGTATTTGGACTAGAAAGGCTTCAGCAGAAATAGACACTTTTTAGGACTGATATTTTCAGAACTGTGTGAAAACATTCCTATTAAGATTTGACTTGATAAAACTTTAACTGTTGTGTTACCCTGAACTCCAGTTTGGAGCCTCAGCACCTAAT
Organism: Pelodiscus sinensis; assembly: GCF_049634645.1. Classification (NCBI taxonomy): domain Eukaryota; kingdom Metazoa; phylum Chordata; order Testudines; family Trionychidae; genus Pelodiscus; species Pelodiscus sinensis. Next base: position 89,362,171 of record NC_134714.1, read on the forward strand.
AGTGTTGATAGCGTTCCAATAAGCATAGTCATATAGATTGATCAAACAGCTGAACATCAGGAGAATACATTGCCTGTGAAGGGTCCAAGATGGGGTCTTGAACTCCCTCTGCTGACAGGAGACACAAATGCACAGGAAAGCACAGCCTTGACAATCACGAGAGCATAAATCCACAAGCCAAAATCCAAGTGTGTGTGTGTGTGTGTGTGTGTGTGTGTGTGTGTGTGTGTGTGTGTGTGTGTGTGCGCGTGCGTACTTTGTCTTCCAATTCCCCATTTCTCCAGCATGTGTGGAATAGGTAGGATTGAAAATTCAACCATAAAGTGCTCACAGAAAGTTGCCCACGCAAATGCTGGTCCTGGCTCATACAACCCTCTATTCCCCCCAGAAAGCTGAGGCACTCATCTACTCCGGCAGGCTCTCATCACAATTTTGTCTCTGTGCAGCATAGCGTCCTCTAGTGACCAAAAAGGGGGAAATTATGGAGCCACCTGATTACTTGCAAAAACCTCCCATGCTCTCATAAAAGGCTTGAAATTGCTCAAAACTGGAAATTGGTCAGTCCCTCATGAGCAGCCCCCTCTGCCCATTCACTGATGGGCCCCAAAGGACAGCATGCCTAGTTCTCCTGGACTAGACTGTCAGTTGAGCATTGAGTACATTTTTAAGAAAAGAAGCAAAAATGCTGTCAAATACACCAAGACTACATCTAGACTACATTCCTCTGTCGGCAGGGGCATGTAAATGAAGCACTTAGAAATTGCAAATGAAACTGGGATTTAAATATCCTGCACTTCATTTGCATAATAATGTAATGGCACTCTTTCAAAAAAGCGCTATTTCAAAATTGAAACCGTGGTCTACACGCGGTTCTTTCAAAAACGGGGCGCTTTTTTGAAAGATCCCGTAAACCTCATTTTTTGTAAAGTGCCCCGTTTCGAAAGAACCGCATCTAGACTGAGGTTTCAATTTTGAAATAGCGCTTTTTCAAAAGAGAGCCATTACATGATTATGCAAATGAAGCGCAGGATATTTAAATCCCAGTTTCATTTGCAATTTCAAAGTGCTTCATTTACAACCCTCTGCCGACAGAGGGATGTAGTCTAGATGTAGCCCAACACTGACAGAACTGACAGAAAAGACAGACATGTTAAGAGGGGACATTACATCACAAATGTGGATTGATCTCTTCTCAGGGGTTTTATGAGACTCCAGCCATCTGACTTCATTACCCACTTTAGCAACAGCCTTCCTGTGTGTGACCTCGGGTAAATCACCTAGTTTTCCTGTGCTTCAAAACCCTATTTATAAAACAGGATAATATGCCGTTCCCTTTTACCACCTTTTGTCTATTTAGACTGTCATCATTTTATACATACCTGGCACAGGGGTAAGTGACAACACAAGGTGCAAGTTACATGAGAATCAGGCCTAATAACAAAATAATCCTCACAGTATCCCTAAGCAGGGTACGCATTTACCCCTATTTTACAGGGGGAGACACTGAGGGACTGATTTCCAAAGGCTATAAAAATCAATAGGAGAGTGGTGTTGAAATGCTTGTGTGCAAGGCTCTCAGTTTTGAGCCCTTAAAAAGATGTGGTTAACTCCAGATAAGGAAATTAGAACAATAAGATGCAAACAAAATCTGCTGGGAGCAGAGAATGGATACTCGTCATCTGATGATCCCTCTGATGACCCCAAAGACAAAAGTGGGAGAGTGTGAACGTATCCGTTTTCCTGCTCCACTTCACAGTACTCATCCACACAGGGCAATGCATCTGATTTCCCATTCTTAGTCACTGAACATAATTGTGAAGTCAAATCGAATTGACATTGATTTTATTGTATTATGTACGGATGCTACAAATTCTTGTGCTCTGTCCAAACAGGGGCATAAAGAAGATGATGCCATTCCTCAAAAGACAGCCCTGATGACCAGGGGCTCCGTGTCTTATAAGTCATAATTTTTCTCTGCAAGAATCACTTTTCAAAAGACGATGGCACAGGGAAAGAGTGGCTGGTAAGCACCTGTGAAAAGACGCCTTTTACAAAAGTCCAAGGAGTAAATCTCAACTAAGATGACCTTTGTGGTGTTCAGATGAGTTCAGTGGGGCTTTAGTGAATGCCTTTTTCCAAGCAGCCAAAGGCCACTTGGTTACCAGTGGTCCAGGTTCCCAAAGCCCTTTTTTTGAGTAGGAACGTGAGAGGAATGACAAGGTTGTAGAAGCCTTTGAGGAATCATCAATAAAAATTTGCAAACCCAAGGAACTACTGCACCTTCAAGAGACATAACATGGCCCAGAAACTCCACTGTATCCTTGTCAAAATGTGCATTTCTCAGGTTTTACATAGTTGATTTCGGTGAAGCCAATCAAACTATATGAACATCGGGCCATAGAGCTCTTGATTCTAGAAAAAGCATGAGAATATCATTTGAATTATAGAAGATCACAAATTGGTTAACAATATTTCCAAAGACATCATTCATAAAATGCTGGAAGATAGAAGGGGAGTTACATGGGTCAATCAGCATAACAAGTATTCAAAATGGCCATGTCTGGTTTAAAATGCTGTCTTCCATTCATCCTTCAGCTGGATTCTGACGAGGCCATACACTCTGCACAGGCCTAGCTTTATGAAGACCAAGCTGAACAGAGTTTGTTTATGAGTGGGAGAGATATTGATTGTGGACAGTGAGCTCATTGGAGGCTCAAGAATGGACACAAGGTCAGAGGGAGCCATCTTGCTTAGCTATGAAGAAGAAAGGTGCCACTCGGGACTGATCCATGTGGTACACTTATAGCCACAACATAAACAGGAGACAGCGCTGCTTAAAAGGAGCCAGTGGCATCTGACACAGAGTCCTGAGAATGGCCTGTTGGGTTTGTGGGAATGTGAGAACAGGAGAGACTGCCCGGATGTGTGCCTGCATCTGAAGAACCGCGTTCTGGTCACACAGCATGGCAACCTGGGTCTACAAATCCTGTGGGACTCCCAACAACTTCTGAAAGCGTGAGTTGGGTTCCTACTGGGACCCTTCCAGAGGGGATTTCTGTCCCACCAGGTGATGTCTCATCTTATCTCTTAGTGCACTGCTCAAACTGTCACACACCAGGATGTAGGCAGTGCACTCAAGGGTTTGGAACAGGAGTCAGTCTAGAGACCAGCAGAGCCAAAAGGAACTCAGTTGTGGTCAGCAAACAAGCCAATAGTTAGGTTAAGGAATCAGACCAGATCTGGAGTCATGGGGTCAGGAAACAAGCCAGCGGTCACAGCCAGGAGTTGAGGGTTGACTGGGAACAGGCAGAGGTTGGAACAAGGACCAGTGCAGGAAACAAGTCTGGTGCAGCTGTTGTCACAGAGTGCCCTGATCAACTTCTACCCTGCTGTTGCTATGACGTTTGAATGATGATCTATTGGCTCTTCCATCCAATCAGGAAGCATAGCCACTTGGTGAATGCTCTAGTGGTTCAGCTAAGCTCACTGGATTGCCATGCAACTGTGCCTGGAGCCAGCAGAGTTCCTGACACTGAAGACCTTTTTAACGTTGGAGAAGCTCAGAACCTAATCACAGAAGTATCCAATCTATGGCTACATCTACACTACAAGCCTCTTCCGCAAGAGGAAATGTAAATGTATCGCTCATTTGCATATGTCGTGCTCATTTGCATTTCCTCCTCTGATCCCTTTTGCACAAGGTTTTTGTGCAAAAAAGCTGTGTCGACGGCTCCTTTTTACACAAAAAAACCCTTTTGCGCAAGAGCCATTCTTCCTCAACAAATGATGAAATAAGCTAATAGAGAAAGGGAGGGGTTGTGCAAAAAAGAGCCATCTAAACAGCGCTTTTTTAAGCAAAAACCTCTTGTGCAAAAGCGATCCGAGGAGGAAATGCAAATGAGAGCACAACATATGCCAATGAACGCTCCATTTGCATTTCCTCTTGCGGAAGAGGCTCGTAGTGTAGACGTAGCATCTGAGACAAACCAAATCACGCTGAAAGCTTTAGAAAATTTGATTCAGGATGTGAACTCTCAGCTACACTTCGCTTTCCAATATCACTGCACAAACAGGTAGCACAGCAACCTATTCTACAGATCCCAGGACAATTATCAAATCACTCAGGAGGGCAGAGAAGAAGCAGGGATTTTGGAATATGACTCAGATGAAGGTTTAACTAGCACTGCGGAGGGTTTCGAACATGCAGCTGCTTCAAATGTGTGCCTAATTTAACAGTACAGTACTCGATGGCAGTAGACATTACAACCACCCAGAATGGAGGCAGGAGGAAGGGCCAGTGGACGAAGGAGGGATAAACACGGAAAAAAGCCTTTTGAAATTTTTTGAAGAGTGTTCTCTATCAGCTTATTTCATCTAGCCACAGAGAGCAAGTTAACTTCAAATCTCAGTTACAGCATGTGAGCAATTTTTATTGCTCAACAAAAAGGACATTAGACATTTATGATCTCATTTTATTAAATACTCCTACTCATGATGATCACCATCAGGCACGCGCATGTGTTTAATGTAAAAAAAAAAAAAGCCAAAAAGGTGCATGATATTTGGGCATTAATAAGGTTAAACACTCACCTGGATGACAGGTGTTGTTGGGGCCACATGCCTGGGTTATGGATTAACCAACTGCTATCAGACAACCAGGATCTGTCATCCAAACCTAAAGCAAGCAAGGCAGGTGCTTTTCTTGCTGATCCAGCCAGGGGCGCCGATTGAATTACATTAGGAAAGAATAGCTTTGCGTTTTCATGAAACTTGATTAGAGAGAGAGAGAGAGGTAGCACCTTGCACAACATGGTGAAGTTTAAAGGACAATCTGCTCTTCTTATGGCCCCTTCTGTTGGCTACTTTGATCTGAGTTTCATTGTCTGAGTTTAACACCTTCATCTTTAATTTTACTGAGAAGTTCTTTAGAGTTGTTTTTCTATAGCAACCGATTGTTCAAGTCTTTTAATAGGAACCCTCAATTATCCAGGATGCTGGAAACTGAATACATGCAGTTTTGGTGAAATATAAGATTATTCTCACCGGTATTAAAACATGTAGGAGAGGCCACATTAAAGAATCAGGTTTTACTTTCCAAGACCATTACTTAATAAAATGAACACTGGCAACAGCTCAGCCCATTAGGTTTGGAACCAGTTCAACCCAAAATGCAGAAAAGAGACTTAATGAAGCAAAATAATACAGGTTAGCCTGGCTGTCCTGCTCACTTCAATAGGATCTTTATTATAGAGAATCCTGCCATATTGGCATGGCCCAATACTGCAGGAGTTCAATGCCACAGCATTACAAATTTGATAGAACAAAATCAGACTCCTCTTTGGGAGGGTAACAGAATCTACTCTTGTCAACCATTAGCCTGTTTTTAAGTCCAGAAGCAACTATTATGAGCATGTAGTGTGATATTCTGCATAACGCAGACATTAGAATTTCACACAGCAGTTCCTGCAGCCACTCCATGTGGTCAAATTAGCACATACGTTTTAGAAAGGCATCCAATCTGGTATTGCCCTAGCTGTTAACGTGCTTATTTCCAATTTGAACTCTGCTTATTTAAGCTTCCAGCCATGAGATCTTGTTGTGTTCTAGATTTTGCAGAAGAATTCAACTATTTGGATGAGAGCACAGACCAGCACAGAGCAAGTTTCCATTGATTGACTTCTATTTTCAGGTGGCTCAGGGCTTCTGAAAAAAGCAGATCCTTTGCTTTTATGCCCCACGTGTTAAGACTGTGAAAGCTGAATTTTAAGAATATAACAGAATATCAATTGCATAAATGCAGATGAGTCTGGCCCACAGCTTACAGAAGTGGATCTATGTGTTCCTAAAGTGAATGTGATGGGTTGAGAAAGGGGGGTAGACTTAGAAAAATATTTGTGTTGGGTGGTATTCAACCTTTTTTAACATTTGCATAAATGACTGAATCCTGGCTATGTGCTAAGTTCTAGGATATGGGGATCTGGTGTGCCCATCTGCATTCAAAAGCCTAAATGTTTGTAAACCAGATGATAAATCTTTAAAATTCTCCCTTTGATAGAACAAGCACAACTCATACTTGAAGTTTGGATATTCCAAAATATTTCTGCCAGATTTCCTTCTATTGTCTAAAAACTGAGGTTCATCTTGGGAAGGACTTAAAAATAGAACAACAACATGCGACACAAAAATAAACAAGAGTAGCATGGAAGAGATAAGTATGCATGGTGGCAAAATCATGAACCAGTTAAAATGGAAATATCAACGTGTTTTTACAACATATACCTGAAATTCACAGCTAACTGAAAAGAAAGAAGGTTAGTAATAAACTCCCACCTCACAAAGATGTTTTGAGGAAACTCCATATGTAGCTGGGAGGTGCTGGGATACTGCTGTGAAGAGGGCCATTCATGTATCCACAGAGAACAAGGCCAAGATACCTGCCCTGCTAGCTTACTGCAACATAGATGACCCAATATTTTTTAAAGAAATGCGTCACACTGAAATTAAAAAAATGTAACAGGACAGTCTGGGATATTTCTTTGTGCAATCTCTGTTTTAAATTACAAAAATTCATGTCTTAATTCAGAGCAAACTTTCTAATATGCTTAGTATGAAAATGTCAAAGTTTAAAATTCAATATGAATCCAGGCAAAAAAACCTTCTTGAAAACATGAGATTCTGACAAGTCCAATTTAATAAAACCACTGACATGCCTGATTTCTGGCCAGCTTGTTTCTTCTAGCATTTGCATTAATATGACTTTGGGACTGCAGTATTGTCTGTCTCACTGAAACCACAGAGCTAAAATCTAAATGACTGGAATGTTTGAGACTGTGTGTTTCATTTTGTACTTGCAAGTAAATATTTTTGTTGGTTGGAATCATAACTGTGAGCCATAGCAGACATTTTGGTTTTCCCACATAAGTAACATGGATAATTCATGACACAGCATAAGTCCCATCTTTGGCAGCCACATGCACGCCCAGTGGCGGCAACTGCACACCATCATTTTTCTCTAGGAATGTAATAGTTTGTTAGCTCACTAAGGCACTATTTTAAAAACCCACACTCACTTATTATACCTAGCAACTACATTTTATATTCAGTCTTGACATTCTTCACATACTCTGCAAAGGAGATAATTATAGGGGGCCATTTAAATAGTTGGCTACATACATCACTATATATTTAGTCTTAAAAAAATAATCTCTAAGACTTGTGTTTTCTGAACATTTTCCCTAGTTTCATGTTGAGAAAACAACAGCTCTGCAAACACAAAGAATAATTCTGGCTCATACACTCCACTCTACAGGGAGAAAGGCTAGGTTTGTGGTTAAGGATGTCAGGGCATTTAGGATCTATTCCCACCTCAGCCACAGACTTGCCATGTGACCTTGGGCTAATTACTTAATCTCTCCTGCCTCAATTTATCTGTAACACGGGGAAAGTAGCTTACAGAGAAGTTGTGACACTTGACTAATTTTTATGATTGTTAACCTAGATTTTCACAAATGACTAACAATTTTGAGTGTCTCAACTTTTAGGCATGCTCAACCTGTAAGAGAATAAAAGGGGAATGATTTTAAAAGGTTGTTTATGCACAACAATTCCTGAAAATCAAGTTGACAGTCCCAGGCATCTATAAGCATTCATCATTCTTGGCTACTGAGATATGTATTAACAGGAAAACACAAAAAAATGCATATAAATGAAAAAAAGCATTAAGGGGTAAAGCTTTCAAAAATGCCTACGTGCCTAATTTTCAGGCGCGTCTCAGGTTCCTGATGTGCTTAGTTCCCATTTCCAGTTCAGGAAACAAAGTTTTATCTTAAGTCTAAATTTGGTTATCATCAAATCACTGATGATTTTTGTAGGGTTTCATTGTGTAAAAACGTACACATTTCACTTTGGAAGAACAAACATCAATAAATTGGGGAACCAATGAACAATTGGGAGACTGGGAGCAGACAAAACAGAAACAAACCATTCAAAACAAATTTACAGAATCACCCAACTGCACTCCACAGGATTAAGGAAGGATGTGAGAAAATGCTCATTTAGAGCACTCCCATTGCTACTGACAGTTCATGTAAAATGTCTGTGTGTGACTTTGTGAAATATGAGATAGAAACAAAGGTAAATGAATTACCAGTAAACAGAAGACTTATTTACAGCAGGTAGCATTAAGTTAAGCAAAAACAGGATATGTAATGTTGAATTTAAAAAGCTCAGAATTGAAATATTCACAAAGCCCGCTGCCCACACTACCATCTCACTCTCATACCCCCCAAATCCTCCTCCTTTCCAGCATTTAAAGGTTTACACTGAAAGCTCTGTTTCGCCTAAGGCAGCAGCTATCGGATCTGAGCTAACATCCTTTAAAATCAAATCAGTACACTTACACCAAATTTCAACAGGCTTTGAACTGAGCCCATATACCGTCAAGATATCATGGTGAAAACCTATAGAAACTGGAAGAGGAGGTTGACACATTCTGCTCTTATTTTGGTTGGTTGATTTTAATGAAAAGCAAAGATACAGGGGGATGGAATTCTGAAACAGTCGCTATTTCAGCAGTTTTCACGCTTTTAGGGGCTGAGTTCTCAAATCTTTTGAGTCGCAATTTTTGGTTGCATCTTCCCAATCCAGACAAAAATAGACATGCAAAGGTATGCTTGGTGGCCTACTCATCAATCTAACAGAAATGTTGATACAGCTTTAATTAAATTATCTACACCTGTAAGTTTCAGAAACACAGATACTTACCAATGGCACAGTCAAGGCTTCCTCAGCAGCATGGCTACTTTTATCTTGCAGCCAGACTATGCTGCTAGGGCTGGGACAACACCCGCCCCTCCTCCACAGGGTTCTCAAAGTGGAGAAAGGCACATGCAGTGGTCTCTGGGGTGCAAAGGCTGCTGGGAGTGGAAACTGGTGTGGTCATGGCAAATGTTGACACTGACCCACATGGCAGGGTAGCACTCTCTGAGATGAGTCGGGGGGGGGGGTCAAGGTGGTGCTCCCTGCCCTACACCACAATGGGACCTGGCCCAGGTCCTTCTGTGCAGGGATGGCATGAGCTGCTTAGCTTCAGCGCTTGCCCCCTCCCCGAATGCTTGGTTTGGATAAAGGAATGTTAAGCCGCGGTATGAGCTTAACAGTATGCACAGCTGCCACCGCATGTGATCTATCAGCAGGTGAAAAGATAAACCCTGTAAACATACACAAGATAAAAGACAGCACCATACTTGAGTGTTTAAACTAACCTGACCTTGCAGCTTGAGAATAACTAATGGACCCTGGATAATTTTTCTATTGCTCTAAAAACCTAGAAAACAAATGTTTGCAAAAGCAGCAATTGCCAGCACACCATGCACACAGATTTACACACAGCAGCACATTACAGATATTAATACAAATGCAGAGAAAATATAAAGTCTGTTTTCCCCATTTCATTCAATTAAATTTGCACCTGACTTTGCCTGCTAATGACAGGCTTTCCTCTATGCATTGTAACATGTGCATAGTAATGGAATTATAATGTCTACCTCATTTGCAGTTTTGAACACTTATCTTCATACATTTCTCCATTGAACAGTATGCTTGTGTGGTCTCTGTCTACTGAATAGAGTCATAACACCTCAGCTTTATTCCCCAAACTGTAGCTATACAGAGGTTTCTCCTTTAGTGAGAGGGGTTTGTGATTTTGGAATAGGAAGATCTGGGGTACAATCCAGATGTCACTAAAAAGTTTTGCATGGCAACAGTAATATATGTAAGCACACTGTGAAGTTCTGTGTGGTCATGGATGATGGTTTGGGTTGGGGGTTGTTGTTTTTTTCATTTCTACAGAACAGCTTTTTCCTAGAAAGCAACCCTTAAGAAAAAAAATCCTCTGAAGATACAGCAACAAATCTGGTTTTCTAGCTTCATATGAGAATCAAGCTATGGTTTCAAAGCATTTTTCCAAAGTTTTCAGATGGTCATTTCTTCCAGGTGTTGTGTCTGTATGTGTCTCATCTAACCACCCTCAGCAAGAGAAATCACCATCTTGTGTCCAGATTACACAACACAGCATAAATAGTAAATCCACATAGGTTTGATCAAAATAAGTGCTGACCACTTAGCACTCAACTCTCACTGAAATCGATGGGTGTGGAAAGTGCACAGCATGTCATAAGAAGAGCTCAGCACCTCAGATGACCAAACTACATATGGAGGTCCTTCAACATTTAAAACATGTAAATGGAAGAAAGGAATAAAAGTGACATTTTTATCAATTAAGCCTTCTATTTTACTCCTACTCATAATTGCATACACTCCTGTTCGTGTCTCTGTGCATTTAAAACGTAACAATTGCATCAGTCATTTACTGCTTACAGTACAATTTATATTAGACATACTATTCCATGCATGTAGTTCTGCATTACATTCCCAGTCCAACATAGAAACAATAAACAAACAATCACTAAAACAGATTGTTCTCTGCACATCTATTCACATGTAAGGATTGCATACAGGAGACGTGATTTATGAAGATCATTTGACTATCACACCAAGTCATGCTGCTGGGGCAGACAATGGAATATCATGGTCAAATAAAAATGAAGAGCTAAAACAGAATGGCAAACATCTCAGGCCAACAGCGACTGGCAGCCTCATTTGGCAGGATGATCACACTTAATTCATCAACTAGATAGATGATAAAAACAGCAAGGAGAAAAGCTGTTTAAGGAGGTTAAGGACTCTAATAACCAGGACTCAGAGTAACTGGCTTACACTAAACTAAGAAAAAATTGTGCTATCTTCCTACTGCATCAGACTAGGGGGGACCTAGTCAACTGTGCAAGAGTCTTGCTGTGGAAGACTGGGGAAAAAAACTTAGAAAAAAGGGGATAATCCTGGGATTCCAAAGGGACAGAGTAGACGACCTAATATGCTCTCTGCCCCTCCCTCATTTCTGATACAATAAGTTTAACCAGCACTGGAAAGCACCACAAAGACGACATCCCATGAAAAAAGGGAGTATAGAAATGGGGCAGACAGTAGGTTTAGACTGTATAAAAATAAAAGAAAGCTTCTGATGCCACAGAGTGCACAATGAATTAATTAAAAGGTGGGCTAGTAGGAAACACACAGGTGATAGCATGTGAGGTGACCACACAGACACATAATGATTTTGTGAGTGACTTAAAGATCAACTTACATTTGTTCCACAAGTTCAACTACACAATGGGCGAGAAAATTCTTTGCTCCCAAAGCATGTTCTAGACAACATTGGAAAGTGGATGGTACAGACACATGCTATTGAGATCAAATGCCCCAAACTCCAGACAAATTCTGCTTCAGCTGCCAGCATTAGAGAGAAAACAGGAAAGAAAAAAAACTATTCAGGAAAGGGAATGACAATTGCAGAGCTACTTAAAATCCTTTGTTGACTAAATGGATCAGGGAAATTAGAAACAGAAGCAACCTACTATATCAAATAATCTGATCCTTGCCATTGTCACTGCAGGATGGATCCTGCCAGTGTATTTGGGGCTGATTTTATCTATTCTAGTTATAAAGCTCTCAAGTAAGGGACTTGACATGTGTTAAACATCCATCACAAATGTGTTAGGTGATTTAATGGTGACCTGATCTGAAAAGTCCAGTGAAATGCCTTGTTAGGAGTGATACTAAGGTATAAATGGGACACACAGTCACCACTTACCACATCTTTTAGGATTTATGTATGTATTATGAAAAAGTTATTTACCCAAGAGTTAGGTGGGTCACCAAAGCAAGTGGTACCATGTGAGACCTATAATTGTTAAAATGCATTTATTTAGGTAAGTGTGTGACCACTGAAAATTTCAGCGATTACACGCTTACATGCAAGGGGAAGTGGCTCCTGCCTGCCCTTCTCCCCACACTGCTTCCTTTGATACAGAGGAAGCCAGGGAAGGGGAGGGCAGTCTTCATGTAACTATGCATGTTAACCAATGAGCACATGCTCATATTAACCGTGTACACGTTTATTCTTTCACATCCCTAGTGTATCACAATAATTTGACGGGAAAAAGTACACGGGCTATGATAGTGACCAATAGAACGTATACTCAAGCTTCTATGGATTACGGTAAGAACTGAGAGGGGCCCAGCACCTTGCAGGATTGATCCCACCCAGCTCAAATGAAAGTGAAATGATCCCCAATGATTTTGGTGCCACATCCTATCCCACATCCACTCCCTTGAATTTAAACACAATTTATTATATCCGGGTACAGTTTATGAGGGGAAGCCTGAACATGATTGCTTGCTTTCCATCTACCCAAAATGGATAAATGACTACATGTTGCACTGGGGTTTCCACTAAAATTCTTGCAAAGATAAACAAACTCTGGCTCGGTGTGAACCAACAGCTTCTACCCACATTTACTACAGGAGAAGGGAAAACAAGGCTTGTCAGAATGCAACAGAAGAGCTCATTTTCAAAGCAAGATGATGATATTGTGTCTGAAGCAGAGCTTAATTATTCCAGATTGCAAAACAAAGGCACGATTGTTCCATCCAAAATTATACTGACCTTGATAATGTTATCAATATCATACAACCACAACATGGACACAGCCCTTAGCACTCACCAACAAAAGGAAATTGTCTGTATCACAATCTCCAGCTTTGACCTGAATTTAAATAAGTAGTTTTGAATAGGAATGTATCATTATGAACATTTAGTAAATACAACAATGTTGGCATCATATTTCAATAAAAATAGTGTTTCATCTTCCCTTATTACAAAAAGGCTGAGCATCTAGAGCACGAGTGCCTAATTCATTCAAGAATTTCAAGGCACTGATCTTGGCACGCACGGAAAGCCAGAATAGGCAGTTCCATTATTTATGGTGCAAAAGAGCAGCAAGCACAATGGTTATAAGTGTTTGCATTTTAAAGTGCACTGTCGTCTTAATACTCCCTTCCTTCTTAAAAAATTAAATAAAATTATAACTCCTTGCCCTGATATAATTAATAAAAGTAACAACTGCATATTCCTATCAAACAATTCTAAAAATCAAGTCAAATTAGAAGAATTTAAATATTTTTAAAAGGGGTTGATTATAAAAAAAAATCCCTGTACAAGTCCTCTGTATTGTAAGTGGTGTTCAAAAGTAAAATCGAAACGTCAACCAAAATGTTATATGCTTTGTTATAAATTTTCAGGTTAGTAGTACTTTACAGAAAATCCATTCCACTTCACTGCAGCATCAGCCCGCCAGCTGATAACCTTATTGCAAAAAATGGTATGAAAAAAATTAGTCCTCGCGTATGTCTGTCATCTACACAGTTGCAGGTGTGGATGCTGGTGCAGCTTTTCTATCAGCTCTTCCTCTGTAGGTTCTTGCAAAACATCCCTACAAAGCAAAAAGCTTAAGTTGCTTAGGGCAGCAAAGGAAATTTTTCAATATTTTTTGCAACATAAGTACTGAGATATAATGTGCTTATTTCAAGACTGGAGCAAAGAATTGAAATTAAAACAGGCTGATGCTCCCTAATGATACATCTAGTTGTGAGTGATCCATCCTTCTACAGATGTGTCATAGAAAGCCAGCAACTGTTTTCCCATAAGGAGAAGGGAAGCAATTTCCTGCACACACTGCAACATAATTGAGGTCAATAGATGAGTTTCCCTGAAAAAGCTTGTCAAATGAGAACATGCTCCCAGTCCCAACGCTGCCATTGCACATTACATTTGTATGACAACGTCTACTTATGCAACATGATCAACTCTCCACCCAGAGCTTAACATAAAGCCAAGAATCTGGATCATTTTATCCTTCCCAACTAGAATAGTTTTTCATTACTAGCACCTCTTCTCCCAACATCATAGGAGTGGAAGTTTCTTGGCAGGCATAAGTAAAGCATCTTCAGGACTGCTCCAGGTGAACAATTGAAAGATTTCCACTCTTACTTAACATGCTTGAAGCAAACCTCACATCTTGTTCCTGTCTGGGACAAGGTCTTTGAAAAAGGAGATTAGCAGCCTTAAAAATAGGTTCTCATTAGCCACATACTCCCAGTGTGACTCACCTGAACATTAATTCCACCGTGGTCTGGTATTCAATTTCTGAGAGAGACCGCCGATGGGAGTGACGGTCCCACTTGTGAATAAAGTTCTGCAATTGGAAGGAGAAAGGGAAATAAAAGGCTAGTTTCAGTATCTTTAGATATAAGGTTTAGGTTTTATATTTTCTGCATGGTTGAGATGTATAAATCTAAATAAAGTCCAGAACAGGAATGTTCTTAGAAACGAAGCCTTCAGTACGGTTCCTCTTTATGAATACAAAACAGACAGCAATGCATCCACATGCAGTTGCCTATGCATACCAATAAACCAAAATAATACTAATACACCAAATAATAAACCATAATAATAAACCAAAATACTACTTCTACACTTCACTGAATTAACATAACACTTCAACACATCCCTTCAAGGTAAATCACTGCTTATGTTTCTGTGCCTCAGATAGGGATGAGTAACTTTGTTCATGGTCACACAGTGAGAGAATGGTGGAAGTAAAAATAGAGCAAAACAACTTCAGGACTCCTGCTTTCTATGCAATGTACAAATTGCATTTCCTGATTTTAATATCCACATTTTTTAAATGTTCACATTTCTAAAGTGCTCCTGCAAGCATTCACCAGTTGAGGTTCCCCCCCCCCCCGCTTCCCCGCCCCTCAGCCATTTCTTTTACATACTCCAAGTTAAAATGTCACGGCTTTATCAAAGAAAGAATACATTTTCTTGCTTGTCTGCTTGCTTTGATTTATACAGTAAAACTACAGTGGTCCAGCATCCAATGGTCAAGCACTCCTGCACAATCTGGAACCCGGAAGTGCTCCGGGCAGCCGGACAATTGGAGCTGCTCTGCCCCCGGCTTCCCCGATTCAGCCGCTGCTGAAATTGACCGGGTTGGTCCCGTAGCATCGCCCCTTGGCGCTGTGGGACCAACCCGACAGCACCCCATCTACTCTGCCCCAGACTTCCCCAAGTCAGCCGCTGCTGAAACTGACCAGCGGCTGACTCCAGGAAGCCCAGGGCAGAGCACTCCAGCTGCTCTGCCCTGGGCTTCCTGGAGTCAGCTGCTGGTCAGTTTCAGCTGCTGGTCAGTTTCAGCAGTGACTGAGTTGGGGAAGTCTGGGGCAGAGCAGATGGGGTGCTTCCAGGTTGGTCCCGTAGCGCCAAGGGGTGCACCCCCCTCACTCCATCCCAGACCCCTCATAGGCCCCCCCCCCCCGGGTCCTAAAGGTGCCAGATTATCTGAAGTTTACTGTACAATGGCAAGAGGTAGATGGACAATTCATGCAGGAACTAAGTTTCCTGCCACACAGACCCACATCCAAGCCACCATGCCAGATATAGGCAGCAAATCTGCAGAAAGAAGTCAATGGATCTCTCTGTACATCTGGTCCCAAAATGTGGAAGATCTTCCACTAATAGAGAAAGTTTGGAACTGAAGTCAGTAGTCCAGAATCTATTTTGTAGTTATTGAGACTTTCAGAGAGGATGCAGAGACATGTGACTGGTGAAGCTGTAGGTTTGTCGTGGCAATGTTTTTATACACTAATTTCAGCACCATGTTTAAAACCTGTTTCATCATGACCATACTCTAAACACCAGTGGTTTTCAAACTATGGGTCGTGACCCAGCACTGGGTTGCATAATGTCAGACACTGGGTCACCTTGCTTGTAGGGTTATCCGATGACTAGTGTGGGGTGGTAGGCAGGCTTCCTGCCTGTCCTGGCACCATGCATTACGCTGCAAATCTGTAGGAGGCAGCAAGGAGGGAGACAGCTGGAACCGCAGGAGCCAATATGCATGGGTAAGCTGGCTTGAAAGCAAACAGTGTAGCATACAATAACAAGGGAGCAGGAAAAATGCTGTCCAAATGATCCTGGGATAAATACCTTGCAATGAATGCTCTGGAGTCTTTAATGGCTACACAAAACTGGCAGGACCTTGGTATGTGTGGCCTCATCCAAAAAATGCATATTCCCTCTTAATACAGTTATTGTGTGCCAAAGGTGATCAGACATACACAAGAACATTTGGGATACTTCATGCTAATAGTAATATTCTCTTTTCATTTCCCATTAGAGGATATTGGATGGACAATGTTCTCTAAAGCTATTTTAATTATTATGTCCATAGACGCTTACCACTAGATGTCCTCTTAAGCCTGGACAAGTTTAGAATTGAATCCATCACTAGATTCTCAATTTGGCATAAGGGCAAAACTCTACCTCCAATAGATCTGCATAAAAACACTCACACTTTTCAAGAACTGACAGCTAAAACGGATTCCCTTACCTCCAGAAGTAAGGCCACGAACAAATTGACCCAGATGACAGAGGAAATTAGCCACCAGGCCACAAAATAGATCTTTGACCACCTGAAGAAGGATATTAAAGACAAGAAAAATAAAAATACAAACAATAGTAGGAGACTGACAATTTCACCTTCTAATGAAAATTATTATCCACCACCTTCATCCCTTAGATAGAGCCAGGAATATGCATTGCTATGGACTTACATTTTTTTCTGTAAAAAGCTGCACTATTTTCATAAATAAAACCATAGTCTGAGAGAAACCATTTGTTAAGTTTGGATTGCAATCAGCAGAGGGATAAATGTACTATCCCTCCTCAGAATCCACCCCCAAACACTCCTCACACAAAAACACACTCATATCAGACCGGTGTCACAGTATGAATTCTGAAAAATATGGAGTAAAATATTGGCTCCACCAAAACTGCCAGGGTATAAAGTTCATTGTGCTTTAACCAACTAAGTTTAAGATACCAAAGGAAAAATTAACTTAAAGAAAATCAAGATTCTTAAACTTTATCAATGCCTACTTGATGCAAATAAAATATGCTAGACTGAAACCAGAGGAGACTGAATGCTTCCATTTATGCACAGAATGGATAAAAACAGTAGTACACGCTTCTCCACAATGATCTACTCACACACCTTTAAGTAGGCCTTGAATTCGTACAATGTGTGGAAGCAAACTCATATGGAGTTCAATCTCCCTGGTCAATTCAATTCTGGGTTAAATCAACTGCTAGTAAAGATTCCAAATTATTGCTAAATATGACGCCCACTGGGTACTGGACTACTAGTTTACATACACACATAGTTGTCCATTAAGCAGCAAATTTTGGTTACTAATACTTCGGGGGATTTGAAGAGAAGCAGCTCCATAGTAGCAAGCAGACAATAGTTTCACTCCCAGATCATAAGATGTGTGGTTTCTTTAGGTACCAGCTTTATTACTTACGGACTTGAATATCTTGAAAATGCATCCAAGAAAACTTGCCAATTATTCACCACCATGACATCCCAGAGAGTCACTACTGCAGCCTAAGGAACAAGATGAAACAGAGGTTGAGTGCTCTATTGCACTATCAGTAGCTGTTGGAAAACACAGAACACAATCCACTAGCAACCAGACTCACAGCAAAGTCATCAAAGTTGTTTGGCCAATACTCCAACTGCTCGTAGGTCCCACACTGAAAGGTGCTGTTACCGGAAGTTGCATTGACAACACTACAGTGAAATTAGAGTGCAAAGTTATTATAGCATGCTATAGACACTTCCTTTGGTAGAATGCTTCTACTGAGTTGAGTACCTTCCACTGAGTATAGGCAGAAACGGAGCACTAGTTACAGAGAAAGCAGAAAAGGAGCCTGAAAATTTCCAAGAGGGGATGAGCATTCCTGGAGATGCAAAATAGTGGTTGGAAGTTGGAAAGATAGAATAATGGGGGGAGGGGAGGAGAGACACCTGAAAGATTTAAGAGATTAGTGATAGACTGGAGAAAAAGGAAGAGAAAGAGAAGGAAGAAAAACCAAAAGACTCAGAGTGCGAGTCCAAGAATCTTGTCCCAACACAAATTAAAGAGGTACTATAATCAGAAGAGGATACTGAGGATTGAGATACTTATCAAAGAGTCCAGAGAGATAAGAGCAGAGTTATACAGTGGATTTTCAAAAACCAAGAGAATTTTTCCAAATACCACACATTTAGAATAAAATCTTACCTAATATTTCCCATAGGAACAACAGCGCCTTTAAATAGCACTATTCCAGTTATAGCAAATGCATAGAAAACTACCTGGAAAGGAATACACATTAACATTAGTCACTAAAAGGCTCAAAAACTAAATCTGAGTACTGTAAGATAAGCTCCTCAGAGACTGTACAATGTTCAAAAGAAATAGAGTCAATCTAAAATCGTGGGCTGCGTCTAGACTGGCAAGTTTTTCCACAAAAGCGGGTGCTTTTGCGGAAAAACTTGCCAGCTGTCTACACTGGCCGCTTGATTTTGCACAAAAGCACTGACTTTCTACTGTCTGAAATCAGTGCTTCTTGCACAAATGCTTTGACGTTCCCGTTCGGACAAAAGCCCTTTTCCGGAAATGTTTTTGCACAAGAGGGCCAGTATAGACAGCTAAAAACTGTTTTGTGCAAAAAAGCCCCAATGGCAAAAATGGCGATCGGGGCTTTCTTGCGCAAAACTGCGTCTAGATTGGCATGGACGCTTTTCCGCAAAAAGTGCTTTTGCGGAAAAGCGTCCGTGCCAATCTAGATGCTCTTTTCTGCAAATGCTTTTAACTGAAAGGTTTTTCCGTTAAAAGCATTTGCAGAAAATCATGCCAGTCTAGACGTAGCCATGGTATAACAGAGGTAAGGAAATCTGTTTAAAACAAAGCAATGAGTTATTAGAGGTGTAAGAATTTTTAAAGCCCACTCATTTTTTTGATCTACGCTGTATGCTTTCTTTTCTGTAGTCCATTCAGCTAGGAACTGTTAAAAAAACCTGATGAAGTCACTTTTCTTCATAAGAAGTTTCATTTTTTGGTTCTCAGAGCTGTGATAGCTGAACTACAAACACCACAGAGGAGTGACTGTTAAAAAAATCTTTCTATTGGGATTTTTAAAAAGTTATGGGAAGATTGCTGTTGGACTCTGGGCAATTTCCTAAAAGCAAGCTTCTACCAAACATAAACTCTGACCAAATTTAAATCAGCTATTTCAATTTAACCAGAAACATTTGTAATAGCACAGATGCAATCATGATAAAGTTAAATTTTCAAAAGTGCTTCAGTGCTTTCAAAGCATTTTCCCAATTTTGAAAAAGGACCAACTCCCATTGATTATCAATGAGCAGGGGAGCAGACAGCCTCAACAGGCTCGTGGGCGGGTGGGGGTGCAGCTCCACACCATGAAAAGGGAAGGACTTCAGATGGAAGGAACAAAGCCAGGGCAGGCAGCCCATAGCACCACCTAGACCACCCCACCTCCCCCCGCCTTTAGAGCTGTTTGGAGCGTACAATGTGGTGCTCCAGTGGGGATTTAAAGGGCTTGGGTTTCCGGGAACCACTGCTACTACAGTGGCATTGCTGGGAGACCTGGGGCAGGGGCCTGTTAAGTCCAAAAACAAGACTTACATTTTGAAATCAACTCATGCACTTTTGAAAATTTTAATCACATATCAGGGCTTGCCCTAGAATAACCTTCAAAGAGTTGTCAATGCTTCACAAGTCTTACTGAAGAAAGTATCATTTCCTCCTAGGCTGGCCTGAAATAACATGAGCTTTCTAGAAAAAATGCCAGGATAATTCCAGGTCTCATGTTTCTATATTGTTATTCTAAAAGTCCCAGGAAGGAAAAGGGGATTATACTGAGCTACACACAAGAGGATTTTATGTTGACTACAATTGACTGATATAGCTCCACAATCTGCCAGTAGGTGGGGCATCTGGGTTAGTAATGATAAACCTGTTTTATTCCTTGTAACACCAACTATAAAATTAAGGCGAGCATACACATTCAACAGTTAAAAGAGAAGCTGGCCAATAGATAATTAACATTATAATATTCATAATATATGTTGCAGACTAACATTGGAATAAAATAATTCTCAGATCAACAATAAATATAATAAGGCTTTATCATTCAAGATCAAGTGAACTTAAACTCCAACTTTAACAAAAATATTTGAAATTAGTGACAGTTGAGTGTGCTCAGCCTATTTCCAAAACCGGTCTCAGACTGTACCCACTTGCATGGTCTAGTACAGCCAGGGACGGCTGTTGGCAAGCCTGGTGCCTTCCTAAGTGGGCAGGGCTGTGGATAGTACAGACATGCCACAGAAGCTGCTTGGGCTGTGCACTGGCTCCTAGAAGCTGTGGCCTGACATACGGCTGCTTTCCTGGTAGAGCTCCGCTGCTCCGTGGATACCCACATTATAGCTGCGGATATAAATTTTGAATCTGCTCAGAGCTCCAGCTGTTTAGGGCTTTTTTTCCAACAGAGGAAAAATATATTTCCTTAACATTCTTAATGGGCATGGCTGAACTGTTTTAGCTGAAATTTAAAAGAGAGCCTGAGGCAAAAACACTGGACAGGAAATTTCAGCCTGAAGGCTTACAGACTGGTAAAAGTTATAAGCAACTGAAAACATGGTCTTATAATGGAAAGTTGCTACTAGCTCCACATATAATAATAAATGAGGGTGTTGATCACTTAGGAAGGATTGAACTGTTAGGGGGCAAGAAAAAAAACAGCTACTGTGCTGTTTGATGGACAAAAGACATATAGCTTCTGCCATTGTTAGTGGAAACAGTGTATGTACTATTCCCTGGCTTTCTCTATTGAAAGTGTACCCTTTATTATAGCATAATATAGAAAGAGTGGTAATCTCGGGAAGAGGGATAGCTCAGTGGTTTGAGCATTAGCCTACTAAACCAGGGTTATGAGTTCAATCCTTGAGGAGGCCACTTAGGGATTTGGGGCAAAAATTGTCAGGGATGGTACTTAGTCCTGCTGTGAAGGCAGGGGATTGTACTCTATGACCTTTCAAGGTCCCTTCCAGTTCTAGGAGATAGGCAATCTCCATTAATTTAATTGAATGGTAACTCACCACCAACACCCCTGCAAAGGCTCGTAAGTTTTTCACCAGATCCAGCAGTGTACTAGCAACCAAGGCCATGAACTAAAACAAAACACAGAATTCTTAACAATATTTTATGATACAATATATTAGCAGGGCTTAAAACTGTAACAAAAATGATACAAAATGATGGCAGGCTGGGAAAATAAAGCACAGTTTAATACTTTGCACTTCTAGTACAGTGTCTAGTGTGGCAAGGTCCTGACTCATGCCTGGGCTCCTACCTGCTACAATAATACAAGTAATAGCAGAGATTTACACCGATGGATTTCCACATACTGAGTACAGTTAACGAACAAAGCTATACATCCTTGGGAAGTGAATGCCAGGGCTGGCCTTACCATGAGGTGAACTGTGGCGGCCACTAGAACCCAGAGAATTGAGACCTTTCAAAGTTTTGGCCCAAACAAAGGGGGCATGGGGGCGTCATTTGAGCTCCCCTCCACTTAAAGTTTTCAAGCTCCCAGCCTTCATCTCTCTTGAGCAGATTCGCTTTTTTCTTTCTCCCTGCTGAATGGGAGCTTCAAGGCTGCACAGCTCCTTGGGTAACACTGAAATATCCTCAGCAAATCCAGTATCTGCACTTTGCTTTCTTTCTGAAGAGCACTGCTACTTGTATGTCTGCACATGGCTCATTCTAAGTAAACACATTTATTCTTAAGGTAAAAGGATTACAGAGAAAACATATCAATGAAAGAACTTCACGCATGCTAAAAAGCTTATCCTCGGTCACTCCCAGCCCCAGCCAAAGGCTCTGGTAGGTTTACTTCAGTCTTCAAAACCCACAGTAGGTTTTTCCCTCCATGGTTACAAGTTAAGATCTCTTTTCTATCCAGAACAAGAATGCAGACTGGGCAGAAATGGCTTAGACCTTTTACCCTGGCCTTCAATAACAGATAAATCAGCAGACAAACATTAAGTCAGGGCAAAACTGTAAAAGACCAGGGTTTTACATAACCAGAGTTAGGGAACTTGAGTAATCCTCTCCTCCTGAATCTCTAAGAAATCCACTTAACTCTGATTGTCCCAAAATTGCACACTTGTCTGGCACATTTTCAATACAGACTTTTTAAGTCCCAGGAGTTGCTCTTCTTCAGCTAAGAGTACCTTTCCCAGATCACTCCCATGTGGCTTAGATATTTGTCTCTCTTACCAACAGAAGGTGGGCCAATAAAAGATATTACCTCACCCCATCTGGTTTCTCTAATATTCTGAGATATTAGACACAGCCACAGTTTCACTGCAAGCTTGAAACAAGTCATATTTTTTCACTTTTAATGGGAAAATTCCCATATACAGAATCAGTTCTTCAAATATGGGGTGAAACTGGGCTTGTGTTGTAAGCAGGTTGGTCTTCATAAGAGAATGTAGGAAGTCATTTCAGCCACAAAGAAAAGTGCCCGGGCATTTCACCTTTGTGAATCTGGGTTCAAACTCTGACCTAGATTGCAAGTGAAAATGAAGCTATTGTCTCATCCTCAGTAGTTATTTACACAAATGACAAAAACCCCATTCGATGCCCTCCAAACACAGGACTTGTTCTAGAAATTGGGTGGGAAAGCTTGCACAGCACCTGGCAACAATTGTAAGTTCCTCACTCAGCTGCTCAAGAGGGAGAGCATTAGACTAAAGGTCAGCTACAGGGCAAGCGTACACTGCAGCGGGAATTTCCAGCTTGAGCAGACAGACATGTGCTAGCTGTCATCAAACTAGCGTCCTACCAACAGCAGTGTGGCCTCAGCAACTTGGGTGGCAGCTTTGGCCAGCTGCCAGAGAACATCCCTAGGCTGTTGCACAGGATGTGCTTGGGTGGCTAGCCCATGCTGCTGCAGCTACACTTGGGCCCATATTAACCAATATGCAACTTGGTACTTTTGCACCAATCCCTATTTTGGGCAGGGCATGACCATTGGCATAAAGAGATGGGCAACTGGTAGCTGCAGGGCCACATCTGAACCACCAGGTCATTTTATATGGTCTGCCATCCCCTCAATCAAAGCTAGTATATGTACACCTATGCATGCTGGAATTACAGCTCACATCCGTATCCAGGCGTATCCAAAGACTTCCCAGAGTTTTGAAGAGTTTCCGCCACAGATGGGCATGTTGTTGCAAGCATGAATGCACTCATTTCTCTCACAGCAGTGCTGTTCCGAGAGTTCTGGGAACACAATGGCTATGTCAAGACAACAGAGTTTTTCAAAACTCCACCGCATCCAGGAAATGCATCTGCTCTTCTGATATTTTTGCGGAACAGCAGATGCACTCTTTCAGAAGCCCTGTCTTCCTCGTTTCATGAGGAAGAGGGGCTCTACAAAAAGAGGAGGTTTTTCCAAAATTTGGCACAGTGTAGACGGGCCAAATTTTGGAAAAGCCTCTTCCAAAAAAATAATCGGAAAAAGGTACACAAATTGTGGCGCGCAATTTGCATACCTTTTTCTGACAAAAATTGGCAGTCTAGATATAGTCAATGAAAGCTTCATGCATGCTACTGAATGTACAGACTCCATGTTTTAAAACAGTGAAGTCAGTTCCAATAGCATCAGCAACTTTCCCTGCTGCTTGACCACAGAAAACTAGATGCACGAAGAAAGCAATGACAAGAAAGAGAGCTGCAGTTTAATGGCCTGGAAAAAGGACTAGGAGCCAGGAGTTTCCAAGCTGTAAACCCAACTCAGGTGCTCTTCAATGCAATCCATCTGAAGATGAAAAGGGTTATTGTTCTGAGAAGATTCTAGGAAGTTTATAATCATTTGCCTAGTTGAGAATTGAGGAAGTAAGTAAAAGCAAGGTACACTTACCTTCATATTAGGGATAATCCGCAGAAATCTAAATACAATTAGCATATTCACCAGGCGCACCATATCCCACAGAGACAGCAACCCCATCATTTCAGGTCTCCTAGGAAAGACACATGAATAACGCAATAAATTAAAGAAATAGTTAATGACACAAAAAACCAAAAGAGAAGCGACTGCTATTAATTTTGTATTTGTTCTTCACAAATTTTGCTCAGCATCTATGGGTAAATCATTTGTAGAAAAAGGAAGGTCTATTTCATCATGTAGGCTCAGCCGCAGGAAATGCTAATGACTGACAAGAAAGGAGAAACTCATAACTGCCATCACATAAGCTACAGTTTTAAATGTGGATAGGACATACAGGCATCTCCAGCTGAAGTCTGAACTGAAATGCCTGGTCAACTGCTCTTGCTTCTAATAGACTGCCCCTCTCCTGTCTCTTCCAAGGAGACTGAATCCTCAGAAGGGAAGTTTGAATCCTCTGAAAGTTGGATGTAAGTCCTTGTGGAAATTTAAACCTGTGTAGGTGTAGGCTGCATCCATGATGGGCCAGGCTACTACTAATTCATAAGGAGACAAGTTCGGAGTCACAGTGGTGCATTTCATTACTGAAAGGCTGGCAGAATGCCCTACCTGTTTAGATCCCTTTTTTAAAGTCCATTTAAAAATGTGTGGAGATATACAAGATTTGATGTGATATATTAATTGAAATATTCCAAGAAAAAAGAAAAGTATTGCTCACACACAAACACTTTTCTACTTTTTTCATTGATCATAAGTATTTCTTTTTATTTTCCCAAGTGGAAACTGATTTTCACAGTAAATGAATTAGCAATGAAAAATACGAAGAGTGTTTAAGTGCAGTTAAAGAAGGGATGCACATTACTGGCTACTATTACATTAGCAAAATTGATTTTGCTGCACTCAGGCATCAAACTGCACACTAAATTCAGACAAATCTCGTATGTTCAGCCATGCCGTACAGCTTAACTGAAACAGCATTCTGTACATTACAGGATTGCATCTGAAAACTCAGTGCTAATAATAGTCGTCTTTTTCACTGGAACATTGTGAGTTCTCTTGCTAAGAGGGAAAAGTCTTTTGGAAAACGGGAAACTCCCCAACAAATAAGTGAAAATTCCAAAGCCATGATTCAGGGGTGCCAGAATACTCAATCCAAATATTAGAGCAAGAACTAAGAAATCACAACACAGGAGACATACTCTGGAAACCTTTTAATAAATACACTACCACTTATGATATGTTTATACTGTGATAAAACCCCACAGCACCAAGGGTATGTCTAGACTACATACCTCTGGCGACAGAGGCATGTAGATTAGGCTACCCGGCATAGGAAAATGAAGCAGCTATGCTTCATTTACATTTAAATGGCTGCCGCGCTGTGCCGATCATCTGTTTGTCGGCTCAGCGAGCTAGTCTGGACGCTCCGCAGTCGACATCAAAGGCATTTGTCAACCTCCCCGGTAAACCTCATCCCACGAGGCATACCGGAGAGGTCGACAAATGCCTTTGATGTCGACCATAGAGCATCCAGACTAGCGCGCTGAGCCGACAAACAGCTGATCGGCACAGCGCGGCAGCCATTTAATCGCTGCTTCATTTAAATTTATTTAAATCCCCGCTTCATTTCCCTATGCCGGGTAGCCTAATCTACATGCCTCTGTCGCTAGAGGCATGGAGTCTAGACATACCCCAAGTGTGCATCAGGCTGAGGGGGGCTACAAAATTGCAGTGTAGATGTTCAGACTCAGGCCGGAGCCTGGGTTCTAAGACCTCCACAAGTGGGGAGGGTCCCAAAGCCCAGGCTCCAACCTGAGACTGAACATTTGCACTGCAATTTTATATCCTCTTAGCCCTAATCAGCTGACTTGGGCCAGACATGTTCATGCCGTGGGTCTTTTATTGCAATGTAGATATATTCAACAGAGCCAACAATCGGCTAATACATTGTAACTGGCATCACAAGATTCATTCTGATCTCCCTGAACGGTAAACAGTTTGGGGCAGGGACATTCTTTTCACTTTCTAAGTGTGTTAGTGCCTTTCACAATAGGGTGCAAGATCCCCCACTGGTACCTGTGGATGCTACTGCAATACAAATAGGATATCAAATAATAAAGATGTGCATTCACAAATCAAAGGGCAAAGTTAAGCCCAAATTTGTCAGAGGCATTTGTGTGGAAAACTAATTAAATTCAGAGACGTCACTGTAAACAGCTTGTTCATAGCCATTAACAGCCTTTTGACAGAGCCTATTCAACCCCAATATGTTATTCGAAATGCATTCCGTATGAAACGGTTTCATAGAATCATAGAATACTAGGACTGGAAGGGACCTCGAAAGGTCATCGAGTCCAGGCCCCTGCCTTCATGGCAGGACCCAGTACTGTCTAAACCATCCCTGATAGACATTTATCTAACCTACTCTTAAATATTTCCACAGATGGAGATTCCACAACCTCCCTGGACAATTTATTCCAGTGTTTAACCACCCTAACAGTTAGGAAGTTTTTCCTAACGTCCAACCTAAGCCTCCCTTAATGCAGTTTAAGCCCATTGCTTCTTGTTTTATCCTCAGTTTCTTTATTTATGACAGCTAACTACCGGGTATCTTGTGCCACTCAAAGATGGGTGTATAAAATAAGACTCAGAACATACTGACCTTAAAGTGGGATATAATTCAGAAGAAAATGGCTTTAAAAAAATTGGCCCTTCAGCTCAGAGAAACAAAATTACATGCCAGAGCCCATTACGAAGGACTCTCACAATACGATGGAGGACATACTCTTTTTCCAAAAGCAAATGGAAGTAGATACCTTGTCTGACTGTTTAAAGCAGGAATCATCTGTTTACCTATCTATGTGGAGAGCTGCTGCAGCATGTCACTTTAAAAATTTTATCTATGATTCTTTTTGTTCTACTTCAAGGAAAAGAGCCACTGAAAGGTCAATTTCTGAGCTATGAGAAGCAAAGAGCAGTAATTAAACTACTGGTTGGTTACTGTGTGCATATATCTGAAAATTCTTTTACCCCAATAGAGAGCTATGGGAGAAATTCTGTATCTACATCAACTTATTTCTACAGCAAAACTCAAACTTAAAGCTACAGTGAAAATTGTTGTATGAGTCTATACAGCTAGGTTTAACTGTACAAAACAAGGTTAGCATGAGCTAATATGTACATTACATTAAATTTAATTTCATACACTTTTAGAAAAGCACTAAAAAGGGACACAAGCTATTTCTCCAAGTCTGTTCTGCTTTCATTCTAAGACAGACCCCCCAAGGTACACGTCTTCTCTCAGAACAGCAGACAAAATATTCTGTCAGATATCTAACAGCAGTATTCTCCCAGTTCTCTGTATTGCCTGACCTCTAGTGACTGCAGAGGTGAATTATTGACATTGCTTTTAATAGGTGCGGCAAGTTGTAGTAGGCAGTTGTTTTTAATAGGTTTGGCAGCAAGCATATATAGACAAACACCTAATGGGCATCATGTTTGAAAAATAAGAACAATTGCTATTTTATAAACAGTTGTCCCTGGTTGTTGAACCAATGAAAATACATGTGAGTCACTATATTATTGCCATGTAAATTTTTAGCCAGGGTTTTTTAAGTCCCAACATCAGTTGTTTCCTTATGCTACAATTTTTAGAGGAGCTATAAATGCTTACGAAAATACATACCAGCCTGGATGAGGAAATCCATACACCGCAAATGTTGAGACCTCCAAAACCTTTTATTACAAAAGAAGAGAGGCAAAACTGCAGCAACTCTAATGTCAGTTTGGTGAACTAAAATCAAGAATTTGATTTCAAACTTCTTCCAAATGGACAGTGACGAGAGTTCTAGTTAGTAATTTGACCCATTGTAAAGCTAGGTAATTGTCACTTTCTGCTATCGGATTGCAAAATTACTCCTGCTTCCCTACCCAAATCCAGTGGTGGGAAGTAACACCTTACTACTTCAACAGAAATAAGTTAGAGCGCATGCAGGCTTTTATTTAGGTTTAGGACCTAGTAGCAGGCAAGTGAGTAGTTTCAGAACTCCAATAATTTCAGAGAAACTAATTCTATGGAATCCAAATTGAAAATGGCAACTTATAGAATTTAGAATAAATTAGAATTTTTCTTGTAAAGTTACAAGAATATCATGAGTGAAACAACTTTAAAATATAAACAAAATGAAAGCTTGTATTGCTGTTCTATGAAAGCATTTTTACAGGGTATTGAGAATTGGAGGTTTTCACAGAAGCCTAAGGAAAGTGCCCACATTCTACTGCATTTAAATTGGATTTAAGCCCTAACTCCCTACATCTTCCCAGTCTGAGTGATTACAAAAAGCAATGTTCTCCATTCAAATCCAGCATGTATGGATAATTATTTTCCCTCCCTCACATTAAACTGGAAAAGGCTTCTTGGTTTAAACCCAGAAACTTTTCTCTTGGGCGAAAACTAAACAAACATACTTTGCTAGTTGGGAAAAAAGGAGAAAAAGCAACTGGTGGCTCTTAAGTGGGCACAGAATATTGAATTTAGACCTGGTCTAAGGAAGTATTAATACATTACACCAGGCTTGAAACTGGTCTCAGATGACCAGCGAATTCTCTTATTTCATCAAATAACTACATTAATTATTAGTCTGCTACTCCTGGCCCAAATGGTAGGGTTATTGCAGATTATGTAAAATGCAATACCTCCTCTTATTGTAATTGTTGTTTGAGAGACTTGAGCTCTTCCGATTTAACACTGAGGCAGTGTGTGGAGAAGCTTATCCCTCCAAACATCTATCTCCAAAATGAGGGGTAAAACATATCTACTGATATTCAAAGATCAAGACTAAATTTAATTTCAATATATATTGATCAGTTTCTTACATGTGCCAAATCATTATCTTATTGACTCAACCAAATAATTCTGATCTTAGATCTGGGTTATCCTAGAAACTCACTTTCACGAACACAGTGGAAGTTATCCAATGACTTACCAAAAGAATTACAGTCAAAAGTCCATCAAATCTATTGCTTGGGTATGATAAGTATCTTTTAAATCCCATTGCCAATATTTTCAGCAGCATTTCCAGCAGATAGTACAGGATAAAAAAACAATTTATAGCCTTGAAGGTGTAAAATAAAGAACATCATTAGCATTAAGCTTTGAGGACCAACAGCAACCACATAGGACAATGATATTTCTTACCCCCAAGAAGTAGTCATCTCGTTCAGAAGGCTGCTTATCTGCATCCATTACCAAAACCACCTGGAAACAAAAAAAACCTCTGGTCAATCACCAGTTGGCTGATGAACACTGGAGCACACATCAAATCAAAGTGCCACATCAGATCAAGACTGTCTCCTGATATAGTAGGGCAAGTTAAACACCTGAAAAAACAGAATTGCTTTTTCACCTCTCTGACCCTCAGTTTCTCCATCTGTAAAATGGGAACAATGACATTGTTCTCCTTTGCAAAGCACTTTGAGATCTACTTTGAAATCTGCTGTATGCTGCAGAGAAATTATTCTTTTCCAGAGAAATTATGCCTTAGTTTTAAATATTAAATTTAATTTAATAAATATTAAATATAATATGCAGGATTAAACAATGCTTAATAGAGACCTCTATAGAAGGTGGTGGTAAGAATGCAGAATAATATTCAAAACAATCCTATTTTGATTCTGATGCAAAAATCAATACTTACACAGATAGAAACAATGTTTGCTAGTGCTACAAAGTTTCCTAAGTAGCCAAAGAAGCGATGGCCCACAGCAAATTGCACTTTCTGCAGAAAAAGAGACTGGTACTCTGGTTTGGGAGGGTGCTGAAAAGAAAAGAACAGTCATTTTTGAGATTCAGGGTCTAAATTCTTTGTTAGGAGTGGGCAAGTACACAAGATGAAAGGAGAAACTAAACCCCAATATAAGCAGGGAGCAAAACTCAAATTCCAGAGACATTGGATAAATTGATGGTAGGACTGAATTTATTCCTAAAACCTAGTTTACACATACAGTTGCTTCATCTTAACTAAAGGTGTGATTTTTAAACCAATTCAGGGATATTGGTGCCAAAAACTATGTAAAAACTATTATTTTGGCCTAAGACAAATTTATTTTGATTTAGTTTATTCAGATTAGGAATTAGTTTAACCTAAACCAAAGCATGCCCCCTTAAACCGAAATAAAAATATCCAGGCAAGGGTTTGTACCAATTTATAATCAGTTTTTAAAACCAGTTTTAGTTAAAATCAATGCAACTAAAATCAATGCAACTTAAAGCTCTTTTAAGACTGTATGTTTCACTGGTGGCAAAGAAGCAAAACTTCGACGTCATTCAAAGACTGAGAGACTTTGACATTGTCTGCCAAAAAATAAACATATGGGGAAAATGAATTACCTCAAAATGGGACTCTCTCATGGTGGAAAATATTTTAAAAATACCTCACACATTTCATTAGAACCCTATTTACCATGGTGTTTTGGTTTTTGTTTGTTTCCTCTACATATTTCTAATGATCAAAAATGGTTTTTAAGCAAGCAAGCACTGAATACTTATCCTCTCTTTAATCCTCCATGGAAACAATAATTATAAATTTGCAGTATTGTTCCTTTCCAGTGTATTTTTGGTCTAGAGACCAACTGATGATATTCTACTCCGCAAGCAACATAAATTATCAATTTTCTTTTTTTAAATGTGAAATGGATTAATTCTTCTAGCACAGTCGAGTCACTTAAACATAAAGTTTACATATAGTAGTTTCAGTTTTCAGCACTTATGAGAATAGCTAACTTACAAATGAACTTTTGGGGAAATGTAGTCTCTCGCCAACTCATCTTTCATTTGCTTATTACTAATCATATCTTCTAATAAAGGAAAATTTACACACATTTTATCTAGTCAAAGCACTTAAGAATTCCCAAGATAAGAAGCATTACAAATATTTTTGTTTGAATATTTTTAGAAGGTATTTAATGTTTAAAGGCTCAACTAGGGATGTTAAATATTGGATAATTGATTAGTCGATTAACCTCATGAATTCTTATCGGTTAGTTGACTATTCTATAGTCCTCAGGGGTGGGGCCGGAAGCCAATGCGCTCTGGCCCCACTCCCAAGGTGCTCCCTGACACTCCACACTGCCGCCTCTGTATCAGAGGCAGCAGCATGGGGTACCAGGAGGAAGCTGGTCCGCAAGGAGAGCCAATATAAAAAACAGCTCCCCTCGCAAGCCAGCTGCCTGTTGCCCTACGCTGCTGCCTCTGATACAGATGCAGCAGCACAGGGTGGCAGCAGCCCCTGTGCAGGGGAGGGGCTGAGCTCCCAGACTGGGCATGAGCTAGAACTGAACCAGGTTGCCTGCCCATCTGGCTCCTAATACACTTTAAATGCAGAGCCACAGTGGGGGTAGGCTCTGGACCCAGCCCAAGCCAGGACTGAGCTGGGCTGCTGGCCAGCCTCATAAAAAATTTACTGGCAGGTGGGGGCGGGGGAGAATGTGTGTAGTCTATAGCATTAACCTAGGTGTTGCTTATCAGTTAATCGATTACACTTACATCCCTAGGCTCGACCCTTTAAAAAAAAGGACATAAGACTGAAGAGCAATGGACCTTGCCAAGATTAAAACCATTTATGAATAATACAGTGAATATAACATGTAATCAATTAACCCTCATGACTCTATTGTCTGCTCAATATCATATCTTCACAGTCAAAGCCTGCTATTTACTGTTGTACCAAACTGCATGGTTTAAAAGTGCTATTTAAATAGTTCGCATGCACTTACCTGTTTAACAGGATCTTTTTCGAGTTCATCAAAGAGCTTCTGAAATGAGGCAGCTGACAGTATGCCACGAGGGCATGACCGAAGTGTCTTTACATATAAGAGAAACAGTAATCAACCTCTGCGTTTAATACATCTTTAGATGCCTAAAGACTATATCAGTACTCAGTGAGGAAGCAGGCTCCAGGAGATCCAGGGTCTAGTCCTTACGTGGCCACTGACCTGCTGTGTGACCTTGGACAAGTCACTTCTTTCATTTCTCCTCCCACCAACAGGCTATGTCTACACACTACCACTTATGTGGAAAAAACTGATGTAATTCACAAGGGCATGAAAATTCCACTCCACGAGCAACAAAAGTTATGCCGGTATAAGGGCTAGTGTGGACAGTCACACAACACATAAAGAGCTGTATATGCTTCCCACAATGGTAAACAGGTTGAGAACAACTGTCTTTGACGCTAAGCTGTCAAAACACAGGTGTCTAGAATTAGCCACTTAAACAATACCATTTTTATATAGCTTCCTTTTTATATAGTTTCCCTTTCCCTTTTTACCAGACAAGGTTTAAAAATGGAATTTACAATAAAAACGCAAAAGAATGTGCAAAAAAAATGCTTAATGAAAACAAAATAGAATCACACCAAGAAGAGGCTGAATGGCTCTGGGAGTTTATAATGAGACATGAAACCTTCTACCCCTGGTTCAAACTCTGAGTTTGCCAGTAGTGACTCTCATTCAGCGAGGTTTCCGATATTGCCAGGACAGTGGGAAGAAATTACTGCTGATGTGACCACTCCCAGACCGGCTACAGGATTAAACAGAAGTTCGCAGTCCATAGAGCTATTAGGCAGAACCTTAAACAAGCACTAACATGAATTTAATCAAATGAAATCAAATTCCTACCCTTGAGATGGCTTGCTTGCAGCAAGGGTCCATTTCAACTTTTTGAAGCACTTGTAGCAATGTATTAGCATTGACAAACAACCTGTTTACAAATAAATTTTTTTAAAAGGAGACAACTAGCTCTCACAACTATCTTGAAACATAATCTGTCTCCTGCCTCTCATGAAAGGCACCATCGAAATGCTGATCTTCACTCCAGCCCTGTGCTTATTTTTTCAAGCATTTTCAACAGACATAGAAGATCGGATGCGAAAGCAAGAACCAGCGTGCATCCTCCCCCCTCTCTACCCATTTATAAGACAGACAAAAACGAGAGCCTCAGAACAGTGTTTACATTATATGGCTATGGCTGTTATAAGGAGAGGGTAGAAGAGGTGGCAGGAAGAAAAAAGAGTCATTAAATAAACAGATGGGTGATAATGTGCCTGGCCCCAAAAAAGGGAACCTCAGGAGCAGTAACAGACATGATTGGAGGAAAAATATTACTCTCTTCCCCAGCAGCAGCATGCACTGTGGCATTCTTCACTTACTCGTGTGTATTGACAGAACTTTCTTTCATGGAGCACAGCACTTCGAATGCAGCTCGGATTCCTAAACGTCTCCTCAAGAGCGAGGACTGGACCGATTTCTATATAGTGACAATACCGCAGAGAAGAGAAGTTACCTTTCAGTAGCTATTACAGGAGGAGTGGGACAATGAGCCTCCGCGAGACAGATTTAGCCCACCAAGTGGGTTGATTCGGCCCATGGAGGCCCTGCTGTTCCCTTGCCCCAAGACCAATTAGGGCCTGGGGGCACGGGAAAGCACATGAAGTTTCCTCCGCCCTGCCAGAAGCACGCAGCACTTTGAAATGCCACCTGCTACTGGCAGGGCGGGAGGAGACTTTGCGCACTCCCCACCCCCCAAGTCAATTGGCCTGGGGGGGGCGGGAGGAGCATGCAAAGTTTCCTCCACCCTACCCCCACCCTGAGAGGTGTGCATGGCACTTAGAAGTGCTGAGCGCTCCTGGCAGGGCAGAAGGAGGCTTCGCACGCTTCCCCATCCCCAGACCAATCATGGTCTGTGGGTGGGGAAGCCCGGAGGTATCCTTCCCCTGCCCCTTCCATTTGAGGCCCTACCCCTTCCGGTGTAGCCCGGTTTTTGAAGCGGTCCCCAACAAAAAATTATTGCCCACCCCTGTATTAGAGAGACAACTCTCTCAGCTGAAGTGAAGAGTGCCCCAAGTCACTGCCTCCCTCTCAAACCAAAGCAAAAAGGGCTATTTCAGTTCAGTTAAGGGTAATTTCAGGAAAGGCAAGATGCCCTTCACCTCCCTCTTTTCCAATTCCCCCACCCCCAGTCATCAGCAGTCCATTAACAGGGTCCAACTACATATTTTCTCTGCAGTTTAAAGGGTAACTTAAAAGTGTCTAAGGCTAAGCTCAGGGGAGCCCAAGAGAAGACATATTGCTGAGAGAGAGCAAGAAGATGTATAAGTCCCACTAATGCCACCCAGTCTCCCTACAGGACCAAGACTTCTGGTTTTAGTGATTTCCTATGCACGCTTCTTTGGGACAGGGCAGTAGAACTACAAGGGAAAGAAAATGGAGGCCTGTCTGAGCTCACATATACATCCAGGGCTGATATTCAAACCCTGGCTCCCACTGATGTGGGCACACTTTTGGGAACAAATCCCAGAAAGTACAGTTTATGACTGGTATTAGAGTATCCAAAAGCATCAATGTGTACCACAATCCATGCATCTGATTCATCATAATCTGATGAAGTGGGTTTTACCCACAAAACGTTATGCCCTAATAAATCTGTTAGCCTGTAAGGTACCACAGGTCTCCTTCTCTAACAAATCTGTTAGTCTCTAAGGACTCCTTGTTGTTTTACTGATTTTTTTTTAATTTTATTCTTATCTATTAAAATAGCACCTAAAAGCCCCAACCAAGAGAGGGGACCTATTGTACTAGGCACCATAAACAGTAATACACCTGCAACTGAGCCACACATTTTTTTTGTTATGATATAGCTATTTTGGTTAGGATTGTAGGTTTTTTACAAGTTAAATCGATGCAAATTCTAGTGTAAGAAGAGTTACACTGATACAGTTTATTCCTCTTCCCTTACAGAAAGGCACCATACTAGTAGAAATGCCTTTATATATTGTAACTGTGGCCCTAGTTGAAGAGCACATGAGCTGCTTTGACTATATCATTAATGCAAATTCCTCTCTCGTGCATTTCAGACTTAGAGCTACCTTGAGAAGCTATAAATTTATGGCTCACCAATAGTGAAATTAGCACTTATCAGCACACATATACATGTTTTACTCACTAGAAGGTATCCTCGAAACTGATTGTATATTATTGCTGTCAGCAAGTTCATCAGAAACAAGTTTCCTTTAAGGAAAGAAATACACACAGTGAGATCCACTGCACATTTAGTTCTGTTTCTTTGACTCGTATCACGTTTGCCTGAGTATAAGCCACACAATCAATAATTTGGACCTAAACACAGTCATTTTTGGTGAAATAATAGTCCTATAGGATTTGAATATTTCTAGCTTATAAAAAGGAGCCATTTTTACAATAGTCACCAAGAAAGAAATCAAAATTAATATTTCTATTTCTCATTCAGAACAATATCAGGAAGCCAGTTTTTAGGATAAAAGTATTGATAAATGAATAAGCTAATGAAGATTTTTTTGAACTGAATAGAAGCCATCAACACTTAGATAGAAAAAAATTAAGAATTAAAATTACAGCCACATTTGTGTATGTTGCATAATAAGCTGCTAAAGTAAATCTGAAAGTCAACATAATTAGTTTCCTCACAATAAATATCTGATTATTGCCCTCCCTGACAGTCTTGTTCATGTAATTTGCCAATAGTTGGTAGGTACAATTCCACAAAATTTTGAACTATTAACAGATCATAGGCTAAAAATGAGTAAAATTGCTGTAAGTATCTTTCACAAAAAGTAAACTGCAAGATACTTCAGAGAATTAAATAGAACTGCAAAGTTGAAGTGAAAAGAAACACAAAGCAGGAAGTCTCTTATACAGGCAGTCCCCGACTTACGCGGATCCGACTTACGTCGGATCCGCACTTACGAACGGGGCTTTTCTCGCCCCGGAGCTCACGGGCGGCAAGTCGCCACCCGTGTACTCCAGGGCGAAAAAAGCTTCTCCCGGTCTCCCTGGTCTGCTGGGGGGGTCCAGCAAAGCCGCTGGACTCCCCCGGCAGACCAGGGACACCAGAGCAAAGCCGCCCAGACGCCGGGAGTCCCGCTGCCTGGGCGGCTTTGCTCGTTTGCCCCGGAGCAAAGCCGCCCAGGCAGTGGGACTCCCGCCGCCTGGGCGGCTTTGCTCCTATCCCCCTGGTCTGCTGGGGGGGGTCCAGCGGCTTTGCTGGACCCGCCCCCCCACAGACCAGGGGGACAGGAGCAAAGCCACGGAGCATGCCCGCAGCGGGACAGCCCAAGCGCGCCCGGGCTGTCCCGCTGCAGGCATGCTCAGCGGCTTTGCTCCTGTCCCCCTGGTCTGCTGGGGGGGGGTGCAGCTAGTGCCCCCCCCCCTCAGCAGGCCAGGCTTTTCTTGCCTACCCCTGGGGTAGAGCAGCTGGGGGCTGCCGGGTTGGTCCCGCAGCGCCGCTCCGGACCAACCCGGCAGCACCCCAGCTGCTCTGCCCCAGGCGTCATGATTCAGCCACTGCTGGTTAGTTTCAGCAGCAGCTGAATCAGGACGCCTGGGGCAGCGCAGCTGGGGTGCTGCTGGGTTGCTCCAGTAGCGCCGAGGAGCCGTGCTACTGGAGCAACCCAGCAGCACCCCAGCTGCTCTGCCCCAGGCGTCCCCAAGTCAGCCGCTGCTGAAACTGACCAGCGGCTGACTACAGGAAGCCCGAGGCAGAGTTGCTCTGCCCCGGGCTTCCTGGAATCAGCCGCTGATCAGTTTCAGCAGCAGCTGACTTGGGGACGCCTGGGGTTCTTACGTTGAATCTGTATGTAAGTCAGAACTGGCATCCAGATTCAGCCACGGTTGAAACTGATCAGTTTCAGCAACGGCTGACGCCAGTTCCGACTTACATACAGATTCAACTTAAGAACAAACCTACAGTCCCTATCTTGTACGTAACCCGGGGACTGCCTGTAGTTCTAAATCTTCAGAAACAATGAAAACAGCTTTTCCAAACTCTAATTCTAAAATTCCTTAATCAGAGTATGATGATTAACAAGTAACTTTGTATGCTACAGGACAGTATACACTAGAAGTGCTGCAGCTGTGTGACTGTAGCATGTCTGGTGAAGATACTCTATACCAATAGGCAAGAACTCTCCTGTCTACATAAAAAAAAAGCACCTCCATAAGAAGTGTTAGCTATGTTGGTGGAAGAACTTCTCCCATCAAGAGCTTAATCCACACCAGTGGGCAACATAAATTATACTGACACAAGTGGTAGTGTGTGTACAAGTCCTACATTACTAAAGAGAACAGGTGACTTACCCAACACAGTGAAGAGTATGAAGAAGATCGAATAGGCTCGATTAATAGAATATGCAGGAATCATCACTGTATAAAAGTTTTAAAACAAATGGGAATTAGGAATGTTGAGCCTGAAAGAAACAAACATTTAATACTTAAAATCCTTGGTACTAATGGAGACCATGGGGCAGAGTAGCTGGGGTAATTGTCATAGCTTAAGTCAACCCAACTTCGACAGCTTAAATTGTGTCAGTGGGGCAGAAGTTGGAAAAATCTTTAAAGGCTTTAAAAAGAGTTAAAAGGACACAAATGTGGAACAATCCATACATAGTTTTCTCACTGAAGGCACAATTATAGGAAACAACAACAAGAATGTTAAAGATCATTTAACAGAAGTCAGACAGTAAACTAAGGAGAGCAATGGAATCTATTCCATCAATTATTTTATATTGTTAATAAAAGAGAGGAGATGAGAATGATTTTGGAATGGATTGCTCACCATCAGGGTTATTTGCAGTAGTCAGCAGCACCAGCAACGAAGTCAGTGAATCTGGCAAATTGTGAAAATATCCCACCCATTCCTTCTCCTGCTGCTTATCCTAAGCAAAGAGATCCATGTTATTACCAAAGCAACACAAAGTTGTCAACAAGCATCTCTCGTCAGGGAAAATCTGTTAAGAAACACTCAAGAACCTTTGTCACTGCTTGATACAATGTAGACAGACAAGTCCACCAAACAAGGTAGAAGAGAGCTGTGAGAATAGTGTAGAAGATGTAGACGACATACATGCAAGCTTCTGATACAATCAGTTAGTTATGCTTCTCTAGCATTTTCAAGCAGACAACCGACTGACTAATAATCATTAAAACACACGACAGAGCATATTTTAAAATGGAAAGATGTAGAAGTGTTAATACAGGATTTAGATCTGGCCAAATCGATGGACACGAGAGAAAAAATAATGCCACAAGGAGGGAGTGTAACAATTTAAAGCACTTCTGAAAATGGCACAAAGTTGTAAAGAGCATCCCCTCCACGCTGAGAGAACAGCTGGTGCATCAGAGAGAATGGGATTCAGAGTATGATAAAAATCACTAACATAAGAGACTGTAATGCATATAGGCCCCTACCTACACTGTGAAAGTCAAGCCTGGAAGGGAAGTTCATTACCACATAGTCCACAGACACTAACACAGTTCTATCTTACAGTGAAGATGGAAAAATAACCCATCTTCCAAACTAAGATACAGCATCTTTTCCAAATTCCAATTCTGAGATTCCTCTGTCAAGGTATTGTAAAATGATTAACAAGTAACTTAGCATTCTATTGCAAAGCTGTAGAACAATTTGCAGATATGATTAAAAAAGATTCTATCTATAATATGAAGCAGAAACAGGTGTTACAAGTTACAGACAGCTGCAGGGGCTCTATCAGCATGCAGAGGCTCTATCAGCACTGAAGAACAAGCCATGGTAGTGACAACTGTGTTTAAAACAGGCCCTCAACCGCAGCCTGAGAACTATTTGTAAACACAGTTGTCATTTGTTCACAGAGGAGGAAGCCCTGATGGTCTTGCACTGAGACCTCTTGACATTTCCAAGTCCTTCTGCCAAACAGCATCTTCCACTGCTAGAAATAAGCCTGCTGGCACTCTTCCTCCTGGAGACAAGGCACTTCCTTTCCAAACGAACTCAAATAAGCTCAAGAACATATTTACTCAGGACATAATTAGTGAGACAACTTTTAAGACAGTTTGTGGTGTTGAACATCAAAAGCTTCAAAAGTCTGAAAAAGGGAGACTATTCCCTGCTTTATTTTCCCTTATTTTAGAGAAGGTGAAGGAGAAACACAAGGGGGGGAGTCATGGGAGAAGAAATTCTTGATCACTAGAAGTGGTTACTGTTTAGTATAGGAAACTTTACAGCTTTACTAATATGAAGCATATAGAGTAGGGGGGCTCAGAGTGCCTGATACCCATGTACAAAATGACAGATAACTATTTTAAAGAACT
Organism: Pelodiscus sinensis; assembly: GCF_049634645.1. Taxonomy (NCBI): domain Eukaryota; kingdom Metazoa; phylum Chordata; order Testudines; family Trionychidae; genus Pelodiscus; species Pelodiscus sinensis. The sequence continues at coordinate 89,401,157 of NC_134714.1, forward strand.
TGAAAATTCCAGGAGATAGTCATTGAAATTGTTTTTTTTGGCTCAGTAAAGCCAGCAGCTGATCTGCAGGTAAAGCAGCTAATTACAGATGGTTTTGTGTTTTAAATACAATAGTGTGACCCACAAAACAGCTATGCAAACGAAGAACCATTAAAAAGGAAATGCAGACATGAACTTAACTATTAGACTCATTAACTTCCACCGACTGTGCTTGGAAGATAAAGAATGCGTTTTAAGCTTCCAGGGGCTGTGTTTGATCCCCGGACCACACTTTGGGTTCCTTTAACTGACTACAGAATTATTAATTCTGATGTTATCAGGATTACTACCAAGAAACAAGTGGGGAGGCAGACATTGAGTGTGTTTACTGAATAGAATCAGAACTGGAATGGACCTTGAGAGATCATCAAGTCCAGTCCCCTGCCCTCATGGCAGGGCCAAGCGCAGTCCATATCGGGGTGGGCAAAGGACCCTTCGTGGGCCGGATTCGGCCTGCTAAGCTGGTGGATCTGGCCTGCGGCCGCCCTGCCACTACACAACCGCTAGGCCAATCAGGGTCTGACAGCGGGGGAGCGCACAAAGTCTCCTCGACCCCACAAAAGCGTGCGGCAGCTAGAGACACACACCGGCTGTTTTAAAACAGACAGTGTTTATCTCTAGCTGCTGCATGCCTTTGGCGGGGTGGGGGGTGAGTTGTGTGTGCTCCCCACTCCCATGCCAAGCAGGGCCTGGGGCGGGGAGCATGCGAAATATCCCGCATGCTGTCCCTGCCTTGCCAGGGGCACGCAACAGCAAAAGACACACACCGGCAGCCAGCATGACTCTCTAGCTGTGCACTCTAGCAGGAGCAAGGGGACTATGCGCACTCCCCCACCCCCAAGCCCTGACTGGCCTGGGGAAAGGGAGATCACACAAGATCTCTTTCCACTAGGTGCCTTGAGGGAACCGCCAGCTGTTTTAAAACAGCTGGCATTTCGCTCTGAGGGGGGAGGAAAGAGGAAGACTTCTCATGCTCCCCCACCCCCAGGCCAATCAGAGTGGGGGGGGAAGCACAAGAAGTCTCCTGGCCCCACCCCTTCTGCCTGAGGCCCTACCCCATCCGGGGTGTCCCAGAGCCTCTTCAGAATTTTCTAAAGTGGCCACCTTTTAAAAATTATTGCCCACCCCTGGTCTATATCATCTCTGACAGGTGTCTATCTAACCTGCGCTTAAATATCCCCAGTGATGGAGATTCCACAACCTCCCTAGGCAATTTATTCCAGTGTTTAACCAACCTGACAGTTAGGAAGGTTTTCCTAATGTCCAACCTAAACCTCCCTTGCTGCAATTTAAGCTTCTTGTCCTATCCTCAGAGGCCAAGGAGAACAATTTTCCCCCTTCTTCCCTGTGACATCCTTTTAGATACCTGAAAACTGCTATCATGTGCCCTTTCAGTCTTCTCTTTTACCAACTAAACAAGCCCAATTCTTTCAGTCTTCCTTCGTAGGCCATGTTTTCTAGACCTTTAAACATTTTTGTTGCTCTTCTCTGGACCTTCTCCAATTTGTCCATATCTTTCTTGAAATATGGTACCTACAACTGGACTCAACACTCCAGTTATCAGAGGGGTAGCCGTGTTAGTCTGAATCTGCAAAAGCAACAAGGAGTCCATTGGCACCTTATAGACCCGTGGTCCCCAACACATTTGTCTGCGCCCGCCAAGTGCTCAGGGCTGGCCTGGCCCCGGGCACGTGGCGCACGCGCGGTGCCGGAGCCAGCCCCGGGCGCGTGGCGCACGGTGAGCGCCGGCCCGGGGGCGCCGCGGATTCACCCCCCGAGGCGCATGGGGGGGGAAGAGTGCCAGCGCCGGCCCCGGGCACGCGGCACTTGGGGGCGGGGGGAGAGGAAGCGCTAGCGCCGGCCCTGGGCACGCGGCGCTTGGGGAGAGAGCGCTAGCGCCGGCCAGGGCGCGCGGCGCTTGGGGGAAGGAGGGGGGAGAGAGCGCCGGCCCCGGGCGCACGGTGCTTGGGGAAGGGAGGGGGGAGAGAGCGCTGGCCCCGGGCACGCGGCGCTTGAGGGGAGAGCGCCGGCCCCCGGAATGCGGCTATGGGGGGTCCCCGCCCCCCCCCGGGCGCCCGGCGAGCGAACGGCCACGCCCCCGGCGCCCGGCAACCCCAAATGGTTGGGGACCACTGTTATAGACTAACAGATTTATTGGAGCATAAGCTTTTGTGAGCAAAGACCCACTTCATCAGATGCATGCATCCAACAAAGTGGGTCTTTGACCACGAAAGCTTATGCTCCAATAAATCTGTTAGTCTATAATACTCCAACTGAGGCCTAATCAGCACAGAGTAGGAAGAATGACTTTTTCCTTCTGTTCATGTATAAACATTTTTAAGATATGACCTGACCTTTAAGAGCACAAATAGAAGAATGACCAGCCCCCTAGATCAGTAGAGAATGCTGAAAACAAAAAATAGCGATGAATGACACAAGCAAGATATAGATCAGATTTCCCTGGTCTGGCACCTCAGGGCTTGAGTGATTCCAAACCAAAGAATTTTCTGGTCCAGGGGAGGTCAAGGCTCCGCACTTGGCTGTAGGATCTGCTCCTGGCCAGGGCTACACACCATGCCGCCTGCCACTGCCTCTAGCCCCACACCATGCCAGTCCCAGACAGGGGCAGGCTCCGCTACCTTCAGCCCCCCCATGGGATTGACCCAGGCTGCATGCCCAGCTTCCAGCCTGCAGACTGCAGCCCTGGCCAGGGCAGCGCACTCCTCACTATGCCAACCCTATCTGATGCTGTGCTTCCTACTGCACCAGCCTCAGACTCAACTAGGCTCCTGACTGCCAGCCCGCTGCCCCCAACCCCAACTGGGGCCTCCTCGCCACCAGTCCTGGCCAGGGCTGCACCCGCCCACAATGCCAACTCCAGCTGAGGCTGCACTCCCCACTACCAGCCCAGCCTGGGCTGCACTTCTAAACCTGGCCAGCTGTGTCTGTCTGGTCCAGCAATACCTGCGATCTGCCAGACCAGAGGGTCCCTGATTTTAGAGATTCAACTTGTACCATCCAAAGAACGGTACGGTTCTCTCTCTAAGTACAAAGCCCAGCTTACACAGTGCAATGTTAGGGCTTTTACTACGCTTGCCTTTCTTGTTCCCACTTGAAAATTCTTACTTGTAATGATATCAGTGCAGTTGTCTCAACTATAACAACATTGGATGCTGTGGCATGGACATGGCTGCTGGCATTTTTACCGCCATACCAGCTAGGATTACGATGAGCAGAACTATGCAAAGGGATAAAAATGCATCCCAAAAATAGTGGCAACATTTAAGTTTATGGTAGGGAAGTGTGTGTAGTTACAGCACAGACATATAGGCAAAGTTCAGTGTTGAACATACAGCATTTTGAGAATGAGAAAGAAGAAACTGTAAAACTGGAGTGGTCTTCCATTACATTCTTACACATACAGTACAGCAGTCAGGCTGTGAAGGTTTTGTAATTCAGTTTCTAAAAACAACCCCTTATATGAGTTTATAAATTCATCCCAAGAGGTCTGAGAAAGAACCTATCTGTTCTTGCGGAATGGGTTATTCTGGCTTAGCCAGACACCTACCATATGCAACAACTTCTCAAATAAGAAACAACATTAGGATTTGTCATAGCACAAATATTAGGTATTAGTTACCTTTGTTCGAGCAAACAGCAGCATGCCAAACATGGTAAAGAGACACAGGTGAACAGCAAGTAGCAAAACAACACTATCAGAAAGAAAATATATATATCAACATCAATTCTTTGGCTAAAACACAACAGGACATAGTTCTAAACAATGTTTTTTTTAAGCTAAAGCAATCTAACTAAACAAATCATACAGGCCTCACTTGGAAAAGTGTACTCACATGTGTGTCACTGACGTCAATCACAACTGACTGCAGGACAGAAGTCAATGGGACTTATGCATGCATCTAAATGCTTCCTGAATTAGGGTCATAGTTTTCTGTCATTTAGGGTACATCTAGAAGTATCCCAAAATAGCAATGCTGTGTCTTTAAAAGTGCCCACTATTTCCTGAAATAGCAAGCACGCTATTCCGGCATCCCTGTAACCTTCGTTCCAGGAGTGTTAAGGGATTTGTTGGAATAGTACCTTATTTTGAAATTTGGCGCGGTCTACACAGCACCAAATTTCAAAATAAGCTCTTTCCATTTAGACCTGGAATAAACTATGCAATTTGCAATAAACTGCGCACCCTTAATTATGGGGATTGTTTCTATGGCATTGGGCCTTATGGTCTACTTTGGCAAAAATATATATAGTCTTAGTGGGTTTATATATACATATTTGATTCTAAGATTAATATGCCCTCTGTGAATCAAATAGGTGACAGGGGATATAGCAAACTTTATATACCGTACATATGCATGGGCAGGAACAGGTCTCTTTAAGAAAGCATCATACTGTGTGGCTGGGATTGCACTCCTTACCTTGATTTCTAGTTAAAGGCTTTTAATAAACACATATGATCAATATCTGTACTGCTAATTCTCCCCCAAAAATGAAAATACTGAAGAAAAGCACATTGCAATCAATGCATCATGGAAGAAGGTAGCCTAATGGTTTGAGTTCTTGCTTGGGAGCCAAGAATTCCCTATGGTCCTATCAGAACTCTGAAACAGATTTTGTTAAAGGGTCTTGGACAAGTCACTTAACCAGCTGATGCTTGTTTCCCCTTATGCAAGGCAGTTATGAGGATTAATGCACATTATACTTTGAATATAAAAAGATCTGAGTGCCAAGAATTAAATACAAGTATTAGAGACAAACATGTTCACATGCACAAATCGTCATTACTGCTACTCATTTTAGAGGCACCACATGATTTCTAGTGAGACTTACAATAGACAAGTGGTCTGACACTAAGCTGTGATCCTAACACAACTTTCAGGACAAGATGCACAACCTGCAGTCCACAAGATCCCAGAAGGGAAGTGGAACGTTGAGAACCTCAGGCCATTGTGATGTGAAGGGCAGTAACATGAATATTTAAAACAACCAACCAAAAGAACCCTAAAATCCTTCCAAAACACTCCATTGCACACACCTCTCCCACAGAGAGAGGATGAGAACAAAAATACACGACAGGTGCACACATAGACCTTGTCTACACTACAAAATGAAATCGACCTAAGTTGGGTCGATGTAGAGCCACCACAGTCATTACTGTGGTAGCTCTACTTCTGTTGGTAGAGCATGTCCTCACAAAGAGCACTTCCACTGACATAACTGTATGGGCATTGTGGGGCATATACAATTGGAGCGCTCATACACTCACCCACGCACCTAACACTTACCCAACACCATGCCTCACATGGAGGCAGAGTTATTAGGTCAGTGTAATGGGTGACTTCATCAACAGGTCAGTTTAAACTCTTACAGTTAGGTTGATGTAAGATGTCGACCTAACTCTGTAGTGTAGACCAAATCTTAGTCACATAGCTTAATCCACTACTGGAAGGCACTCAGACTACTATAGTGAGGATGGCAGCATGAGAAGCTATACAGAATAGATGCAGCTTACCTCACCTCAACACTAGGATAACATTCCAATTACTGTACTAGCTAATTCTTCTAGTCATATGTAGGCCACAGCCTAGCCCTGCAGGAAATTTCTTTCTTTTGCTCAGTGGGGAATCATTTACCTAGCTTGTCTCTTCTCAACACAGAACCTGTGTAGATTCCACATCCCCAGAACGATGCAATACCTAAAAGGCATGTTCAGGTACCTAAACAACCCTTACCTTGCCATTTCTGGCAGAGTGCTATTGATGCATTTTAATGTCTTTTTCATCATGGAGGAGTTCTGAAGGAGAAAGAAAGGCCGGAGAATTCGTCTTATTCTCACAGTCTGTGAAAATAAAATAGTTGATTTGGTATTGGGCCCTACAAAGTCTCACACAGCAGTTACCACTAACTTTTCCAGGCATTTGGGTCAGAAAAGATTAAGAAAAATATAGGCATCCAAGAAATAACAACCCTTTATAAAAGGAAATTTTCTTATGCTTTAGATAAACTCAATCCAAAGGTCAGACAATAACTGAAGGTGATTAGAACACTTTGTACTTCTAAACCCCCATGTATTCAGGGATCTCTGAGTGCTTTACAAACACTCATGAATTAATCTTCAATCATCTTGCAAGGCGCCTAATCATCTTTCCTTTTACAGCTAGATAAACTGAGGCACACATTGGTTAAGGGTGGAATTTTCAACAGTACCTAATACATAACCCTCTCAGGATACAGAGTGAATCAGTGGCAGAACATGACATAATATTCTCGACTCAGTCCCTTGTTTTAACCATTAGTCATCAATCCCTTACCAAGTATATGAATTTACAAAGTTTTATTCTGCAAGCAAAAGGCAAATTGTATTGCACACAGGGAAAGCAATGTATAGAACATTAGTGGATTTTTTAAAATTAGCATTTATGCAAATATGTTTAAAAAGAATTTTTTTTTTTTTAAAGTGACCTTTAAAGGGAAAATAGTTTTGGCACCTGACTTTACAAAGTCCAAAACTTTTCATGCTGTCTTTATCCTTTAATTCTGCTTCCCCTCTCCCCTATAAACTTTTTTACATTAGAAATATTAAGTCTTCTCTGATTTTTGCTGAAGGACTTCCAGGACCAATGAAAAATTATCAGCATCACTACAAGGATGAGGGATGGAAGTAAATGAAGCATTTTAGATACATTTGGTTTTATTTAGTTTATGGCCACGTGGTTCCAGGGTTTATACATTAAGGTGCATAATGAAAAACTTTTTACATATAAAAACTATACCATTTTAATTATATCTGTATAGTGAAACTAGTACAAGTCCACTACCACTCAAGTTTGGAAGCAGTTATTACTGGTATAAAGAAGCTTATCCCGGTATAACTCATTTCCATAAAAGGAGAACAGGTTATAATATGAAAAAAGTACTATTGTGCAGATTCAACTATTTCTATAGAAAAAAAACCCACTCCCATCTGAAATAGTAAAAATAAACAAAAACTATGTACAGACCAAGCCTAAATATTAACAATGGTTGGGCTACAGAAGCAGTTGCTACCTCATATAGAGACTGTGTGTTGCAGTAGCAAAACAAGATCTTTATCTCATTCCTTCAACCAAGGTTTTGGTCTAATGCCTTTTTTTAGATTAAAAATATACTAATAACAACTACTCTCTCAAAAGTACAAAGCATTGGTCTTGGGATATTAGCAAGCAAGGTGGGTAGGGTCTATTGGACAAACTCCTGTGGGTGAGACACACAAGGTTTCAAGCTTACAAAGACTTCTCCTTCAGGTCTGGGAAACAAAGATAAATACAAAGTGGACTAGATTGTCTAACTACGTATTTAATACATATTTAGCCCTAGCACGTATTTCAATAGGCCTGTGAACACCCTCCAGTCAAGGGGAGAGGCGGAAAGAGGGAGCTCTAAGGGTATGTCTAGACTACATGGCTCCGTCAACGGATCCCCGCTTCATTAAATAATCCCTGCTTCATTAAAATAAAAATGGCCGGAGCGCTGTGCCGACAATCAGCTGATCCGGCACAGCGCGGCAGTCTAGACACGGATCGGTCGACAAGGGAAGCCTTTGTCGACCGATCCCTTATGCCTCATGAAACAAGGTTTACAGAAGCGGTCAACAAAGGCTTCCCTTCTTGACCAATCCGCGTCTAGACTCCACGCTGTGCCGGATCAGCTGATTGTTGGCACAGCGCGGCGGCCATTTTTATTTTAATGAAGCGGGGATTACAGGCAGTCCCCGGGTTACGTACAAGATAGGGACTGTAGGTTTGTTCTTAAGTTGAATCTGTATGTAAGTCAGAACTGGCGTCCAGATTCAGCCGCTGCTGAAACTGACCGCCAGTTCTGACTTACATACAGATTCAACTTAAGAACCCCAAGCGTCCCCAAGTCAGCTGCTGCTGAAACTGATCAGCGGCTGATTCCAGGAAGCCTGGGGCAGAGCAACTCTGCCTCGGGCTTCCTGTAGTCAGCGCTGGTCAGTTTCAGCAGCGGCTGACTTGGGGACGCCTGGGGCAGAGCAGCTGGGGTGCTGCTGGCTTGCTCCAGTAGCACCGCTCCTCCGCGCTACTGGACCAACCCAGCAGCACCCCAGCTGCTCTGCCCCAGGCGTCCTGATTCAGCCACTGCTGAAACTGACCAGCAGAGGCTGAATCAGGACCTGGGGCAGAGCAGCTGGGGTGCTGCCGGGTTGGTCCAGTAGTGCCCAGGGCGGCGCTGCGGGACCAATCGGCAGCGCCCCAGCTGCTCTGCCCCAGGGTCCACAACAAAAGCCTGGTCTGCTGGGGGGGGGCACACTAGCTGCGCCCCCTCCTCCCCTCCAGCAGACCAGGGACACGGGGAGCAGAGCCGCAGCAGCAGCGGGGTGCCGCGCCTCTGAGGCTTTGCTCTGGCAAAGCCTCAGAAGCGCGTGAACCCACTGCTGCTGCGGCTTCAGTCCCGGTGCCCCTGGTCTGCTGGAGACGGTCTCCAGCAGACCAGGGGCACCGGGAGCAGCTTACAAACGGGGCTTTCTTGCCCCGGAGCTCGCAGGCAGCAATCCGCCACCTCGACCTCCGGGGCGAGAAAGCCCCATTCGTAAGTCGGAGACTGCCTGTATTTAAATCCCAGCTTCACTGACTATGTCGGGTAAACTAGGTTACATGGCTCCGTCGATGGAGCCACGTAGTCTAGCCATACCCTAGATGGGTTACAGATTGTTGTAATAAGCCATAAACACCATGTTTTGGATATATCCATGAGTTTTGATGTCTAGCAAAGTTATGAATTTAAGCTCCAAGGCTTTTCTTTTGAAAGTATTGTGCAAGTTTCCTTTGAAGATGAAGTCTGATGAGTCAGATATAGAAGACCAAAATAACCAGTCACCCAGGGTGAACACTCTTCACAAAACAATGACGCTGTACCTTTTCACCTCAAAGGAAACTTGCACAACATCTTCAAAAGACAACCCTGAGCATTTCATTCATAACTTTGCTAGACACTAGAAATTATAAACGTAATAAAGACATGGGATTTACAGTTTATTATAACAATCTGTAACCCACTAAACCTGTTTTAGTCCTATGACTGCAGGGCTATTAACTGGCACTTCATCTTGGTCTCTTACAATATGGGTAAACTATTCATGCTAAACAATCTGTTCCACCTTGAATATTAGTTATGACACTCTGATTACCTTTCCCAGACCTGAAGAGAGCTCTGTGTGGCTCAAAAGTTTGTCTCTATCACCAAGAGAAATTGGTCCAATAAAAGATACTACCTCACCCACCGTGCGTCTAAGGTAAAATGTAGAAAAGAAGCTAACTGTGACAGGTTTCAGCAAAACATTACTGCTTCATACGCAAGTTCAGCTGCTATGTCCATTCTACATGAAAAAAAATTGTTTTTTACCACTGCACTAGTATCTTGGCCACTAAAATATGCATTACAAAATTGTGAGGCTAGCAGTTTAACACTAATAGCACCAAATGCATCAAACCCATGGCTACTACTACAAATTATTTTGAAGCAAGATTTGCATGTTTTGCCATGAGTGGGTAGGCGGCATTTGACAATGGCTTTGGCACAGGAATCTTCATTAAAAGCAAAATGAAAAAGTCCAGCCTTGTTTGAATATTTTGTAATCACTGATTGATGATGATTGATGATTCAGTGTGAGTTATTTACAGCCACTGGAGCTGTTGCACAGTGAAGGAAGATGAGTGAAAGACTAGATTACTAGCATTAGGATGTGTGTGCTTAGAAACTTGTCACAAGATTTGTGGTCATATTATTCCTGTGAAGTCATAAGGTGAAAATGACTGCAACGCCCTCTGAAAAAGTAAGATTTGGCAATATATTTATCTTTACATTTTGAGAGAGAAGATTGGCCGTGGGCAACTACATTCAGTAAATCCTGCAGAGTTATATCCTGTTGAAAATTCTGTCCTTTCCCTCCTACACAATGAAGTTTCTGCTAATGGCCTTCAAATGATCACTAAGACTAATTATATAGCCAAAGCTTTATTTAATTTTACAGACAGCATTAAATCCTTCATTAAGAAACTCAAATCATGAGTCCCTGGAGAAAAGCTTTGCAGGTGTTTCCTAATGTCTCAACGTGCTCACTCTAACAGCAAACATAAGACAAGACACTCTACCCTGCACTGTAATTTTTAGTTACCATGCAGCAAAGGCCCTCCTAGAAGCTTTCTCTGCAGTAACTCCCTCCCTATCACAAGATTGCTGATAGCTTGGGGGAGGGAGGGATGGAAAACAGTTCTTACCTCTGTACAGGAAAAGCTCAGTGACACAGTCCAGTCAATGAGGGAGACGACCAATATCAGGATATAAGCCAGCAACCATTTGGTTTTCCGAAATTCTTCCCAACCAATTAAGTAACTCTTGAAGGCAAACAAAATGTAAACAACGGTTAAACCTTAACTAGTTTGAGTGGGACACAAACTGAAAAGGAAACTGACCCGAATACACTGTCAAAGGTGTTACTTTTAAGTCTTTTTTGGAAATATTTCCCATGGAATGTGGAAAAAAACCTTACACTGAATCCTAGAATTCTTCTACTAGCGGAGCTAAGTAACAGTCAACAGAAGTTGCAGATGTTCCTCACCTCTTTGAGTAGACCTATATATACACACAAACACACGGTAAATATCTGTGTAGTGATCAAAATGCTGATCCTTCTAAAATAGGAAGCATCTAAGGGTTCAAACTTCACAAATTAGTCTATGCATCTAAGGAAGCTGGATCATTTAGGGCTCAGTTCTACAAGTCTAATAAAAATAGCAAGAATATCTGGTCCTTAGCAAAACAATTATAATTTTATTTCCTGTCAGCATACAGAGGACTGAATATAAGGAAATAAGGTTATATTTCTTGGAAATGCATGATTCGTACCTCCCCAATGATGAAGTGTTTTTGCACTATTTTTATATTTTATATCAGTAGGAAGTTGCCTTTTTCCCAAAATTTAATATATCATCAAACAAGCCAAATTCCAAAGCTGATTAAACCTTTCAAATCACAACGTGTCCCAAAATACAAAGGAGGAACGGACAGACCACATTAACCGTGTTTACCATAAATATGATAAACAAGCACACGTGCTTCTTAAATATTGTGCAGACCTCAATGTTGCTCACCTTCACAGAGACGTCAGCTATAAAGATGAAGAAACAAAGCAGCTCTATGCTTTCAGTCAGGCCACAAGGAGGCGCCCAGGCTGTGCCACGGTAACGTACATCCGACGTGATAGTGAGCGAAGAAGGGATTTCAATGAAAGCCAGAGCCAGAATCAGAGTAATGGTGAGACTCAAAACCCTGAAAGGGTAGGGAACATAAAAGACTAGAATAAAAGGCAGCAGATGCTGATCACAAATTTAAATAAGGTATCACAGTATCAATTTTTATAATGGTATTAAGCTTAATGCATATAGCAGGCACCGTATGAAAGTAAGGATTAGTTAACAATCCGATAAGCAAATGATTATCTGACAGTCAACACAGTAGTCGACTAGTCACTTCCCCTGCCCCTGCCCCTACTTGCTGCTTCTATCAGAAAGGGGGAAGTTAAAGGGGTACTTCAAAGCGGCAGAGCTGTGTGGAGCCTTTGAAACGCAGCCTGGGACTCCCCCACTGACCACGGGCTCCATGCGGCACTGCCGCTTTGAAGCGTCGCAGGGAGAAAGGAGCCAGCGGGGGACTGCTTGAGTCCCTTGATGGACCCATGCTCCCTGCAGCACTTTTGCCTTGATGTGTAGCAACAGCCCTTGAAAGGCAGAGGCACTCTTATTGAATAATTAAATAGTTGATGCAAAAATGCATCGACTATTCGATTAGCCAATTAGTCTAAATTTAACATCCCTACCTGAAAGCACTATATCACACTCGTAACCGTATTGGACTTTTTGTCTGCATTTAGAATTACAAGGCTGGCCTCAAACCAAATACCACACTTGGAAAATGTTGCACTTTTAATGGCACCCACTGGAAAATAAATGAACTAAAAAACATACAGTTGCTGCTGCTTAAATAAATGTTATTAACAAATTCAAGTTTCAATAACTAGTGTGTGATCCTGCAAACAGCTCCATGATTAGCCCCTTGGAATTCAACAAAGCTATCTGCAATAATAAGAGTTTACAATATTTACTACTGTCCAGTTTTGTCACATTCAGATTTATTCTTCAATTTGATTTGCTAGAAAAGTTTGTTTTGGAATACAGCAACAATTACTATATCAGCTAAGCAAACTAACAAAAAACAAAAACAAAAGCAAGAAGTCATTTCAGAACCCGCTCTGCTAAATCAAAGAGGAAGAAAAAAAAAATAAAAGCAGAAAACCAAGTTCTCACCACTGGCAAATTCTTGAATAATACCATCGATAAAGCCACAGGGATTGGGAATCCATTCGGTGATTTATGGAACGATACTGGAGGCAGGAGACAAAGCAAAGTATTTCAAATGTTGCATTTGGTCTCTACCTCAAATAGAGATATCATGCTTTTTAAAATCTAAGATGCCTCAATTTCTGAGACACTTTCAGCCCTAAATTAATGGCAGGTGTAGACGTACCTGGAGATCGGTGCTGCAATAGATCAATCATCAGAGGTTGATTTAGCAGATCTAAATCAACCACTGATTGCTTTCTTGTCAACTCCAGTTCTCCACCAGAACGAGACGCATATGGGAAGTCAACGGAAGAATTTCTCCCACCAACCCCCCACAATGAAGACCCCATGGCTACTTGACCTAAGGTACAACAACTCCAGCTATGCTATTCATGTACCTGGTGTTGCATATCTTCATTTGACATTGCCCTATAGTGTAGGCCTGCTCTAAGACATAGAGGATACTAAAAAAAGCATGAAGTCCACTTCTTAGTTTGCACACTTGTGAATTAAAAGTGACATTGCAAAGAAATTGCTTTTATAAAGACCTTTTCACCCAAGGACCTCAAAACATGTTACTCTCATAAATTATACCTCAACATCCATAGAAGGTAGGCATCATTATTGACATATATGGCTCAGTTAACTGAGGTATAGAGCGGCTAACTTACCTAAATCTGGACAATATGTCAGTAACTGAGCAGGAAATAAAATTAGAGAGTCCTGATATCAGTCTCATGCTCTAGCCACTACACTCTCATCAAGTCTGATAATATCCAGTCATTTACCTCACATATTTAGCAGGTCCTTAATCTAAGGCTGTTCAAAAACGCCTAAGTAAAGTAAATGTGGAATAAACTGATTCCGAAAACAACAGCTGGCCTCAATTTCAGCTCAAATCATCAAACACACTGGTTTAAAATTTAATTCAAGCAAGTACCAGCCACATCTCACAACAGGGTCACTTGCTCTTGCTGAAACCCACTATATTTGAAGGCAGTAAAAGAATTCTAGACCTCAGGCCTCCCAACTAATATCACAGAGGTGACCAGGACTCAGAGAAATTGAAAGATGCTATACAGAGAAGAGGGAAAGAAAAAAGGACAAAAGGATATTTCAAGAGGTAGTAAACTCAGATAAATCTAGGGAAGTTTGTATGTACGTATCACACTGCTGACTCACATTTAGCTTGTGGTGCACTATGACCCTTAGATGCCATTTTTGCAGTATTCCTTCCTAGACAGTCACTCCCCATTCTGTATGTGTGAAATGGATTGTTCCTTCCTAAGTGAAGTATTTTGCATTTGTCCTTATTAAGCTTCATCCTGTTTACCTCAGATCATTTTTCCAGTTTGTCCTGATCATTTTGAATTAATACCCTATTCTCAAAAGCACTTGCAACCCCTCCCAGCTTGGCATCATCTGCAAACTTTATAGGCTGGGAGCTGACATCATCTGTAAACTACTGCTTGGATAACCATTCTCATGCAACCACCTTAGAGTAGCCCCATCTATTTTGAATTTCCCTAATTTACTGATAAAAAGGTCATGCAAGAGTGTATCTAATGCTTTACTAAGGCAAGGTATATCATGTCTACCACTTCCCCTTTATCTACAAGGCTTGTTATTCTATCAAAGAAAGCTATCAGATTGGTTTGACATGATTTGTTCTTTACAAAAACCTAAGTAAATGACTGTTAATTATCATCTTCTTATCTTCCAGTTGTTTGCAGATGGATTCCTTCATTATTTGCTCCTTTATCTTTCCTGGCACAGAAGTAAAGCTGACTGACCTGTGGTTTCATGTGTTGCCCTTATTTCCCTTTGTATAGATAGGCACTATATTGGCCCTTTTCCAGGCTTCTAGAATCTCTCCCATCTTCTATGATTTTCAAAGAGGATAGCTACTGGCTCAGATATCTCCTCAGCCAGTTCCTTGAGTATTCTAGGATACTGAAAGAATGTTCTACTTAATCTCATCACCCCCAAGTGATATAAAAAACTAATAATTATAACTTAAGTTAAGATTTTGTCACGGATATTTTCAGGAAAAGCCATGGACAGGCCACGAGTAATAAAGAAAAATTAATAGAAGCCTTGACCCGTCTGTGACTTTTCCTAAAAATATCTGTGACAAATGGGGATCTGCGAGTTCCCACACTGCTTGCAGCAGGGCAGCGGTGGTGCAGCTAGCAGCTCCTGGGGCCCCCTACATATGTTGAGTGTCAGAGCTCCAAGGTCTCCCACCACACACAACCGTGAACTGTGGAGGCCCCGCAACTTGCACGTAGCTAACTGGAGGTGGTGGGGTACTCCTGCTGTCCACTGCCCCTGGGGTCTCCACCATGACCTCCAGGACTAACTCATAGCTGTAATTATGACATTTGATGAATACACAGCACTATAGGAACAGTCAGAAAGAAACAAATTCTATTTACCTGTATTGCATCTTCAATAAATACTACAGCTTGGTTTATGTAAAGTTCATGGTCAGCTCCAGCAACTGTGAGGTTAAAAGAAACAGTGGTTATTTATGATACCTGGGCAAACCCCGCCACACTAATTATTACTTATGTTACCAACTAGGCATCCTCATCATAGCTCAAGACCCCAGTGTGTTAGATGTTGTGCAAAATACAGAATAAAAAGATCATCTGTACCCCCAAAGATTTTACAATCTAATTCGGGGTGGGCAATAAACCAGTAGTGGTTGGTCAGGGTTAGCCCTTGGTGGGTCATTGCCACTAAATTTACCTGTGCCTCTGCGGATACTGGAAATCACATCTCCCATTGGCCACAGAACATAATCTGGACAATGGGAGCTGTGGGGGAACTGGTGCCCCTATCTGTGCCTCTTCCCACCACTCTCGTTGGCTGGCAATGACAATCCGTGGCCAACGCAGCTGCCATCGCCTGTACTTACGGAGGCGCAGGTAAATATAGCAGTGGCAACCCGCCAGAGGCTAACCCTGGCAGACTGATCCGGCCTGCAGGACAGTATTTGCCCACCCCTGAAATAGAGGGATAGTGACTGAAAGCAGAGCACAAAAACAGTGAGATAAAAAAAGTCAGCAGAATATGCAGAGGCCTCAGCACACAAACTTGCTTCCCATGGTCAAATTGTATCACGATTTTCAATGTGGATTATGAACAGATTAAGCTTCCTTTCCTACCTTATAAGCACTATTTGCACTGAGTGACTATGAAATAAAGACATCTACTTTGTTTTCACCATTTACTCAGTGCTTATTTATGCCTCTCTCTCAGACTCTGCAGTGAATCAATATATAATCAATTTCACTTTTCAGGCTCTCCTGCAGCCTGTTTGATTACAAGATTTACAGATCATTTGTTTCAAGGAACAGGAAGGAAGGAGAAGAGAAATCTTTCCTTATCAGAACGTAAAAAAGATAATATATAAAAATGAGCTTTTACAAAACCAAAGGCCAATGGAAATGTTTCTCAAACTTTAATTTGGAACAAAATGTGTCTGAATTGTACCTAAAATGGTTCATCTCATGCAAAGAACCATGCCTCTCAATTTAACTAGGCCTACATGTGAAATGCAAAGTGTGGCAGTGTGACAAAGTGAAGGTTACAAAAAATTATTAATTTGGGGAATTTAAAATGTTTTGTCAGTGTTAACAGTTCTTTAAAGCAAATAGCTCTTTCTATAAACTTTTCATTATTTGTTATTTCTGATGTAAACATTTTTAACAAAGGTGCATAAAATGTGTGTGGACCACTGGTAACTCTGAAGTCAAGGAACAATATCACTCAAAATGTAGTATAAAGTCAGAACTATGTAGGGCTGGAAGGTACACCATTTATATCCAGCCTCCTGAGCTGAGTCAGGACCAAGTATACTTACACCTTCCTTGTCAAGTGTTTGTCTAATCTATTCTGATGGGGATTCCACAACCTCCCTTAGAGCTCAACTACTCTTTTGGTTAGAAAGTTTTTCCTAGTATCTAACATAAATCTCCCATGATGCAGAGTAAGCCCATTACTTCTTGTCCAACCTTCAGTGGACATGGAGAACAAGTGATCCCGATTCTCCTTATAACACTCCTTAATCTATCTGTAAACTTATCAGGTCCCTCCCTCCCTTCATCTTCTTTTCTGTAGATATCCAGGTTTTTTTATTTTTCCTCCTACGTCAGACAGGACTTCTATTTTCAAGGTCTACTCAAAAGACACACACATCAAAGACTTCTCTACAAAGGGAAATTTACAGTAATTACTATTGTTAATTGTTTTTAATTACAAGTCCTGGAACACTGTGCTAAGCAATGTACAAACACAGAACATAATGGTATAGCTTTACCTCTATAGTTATAATTCTCTTTGTGGCCACTCTTACTCAGAGTAATAGTGACATTTTTTCAGTTTATCTGATGTTGCTAAATTACATTGATAATTGTATCATGCCAGTAAGTTGCCTCAGGTAAAAATGAAGCTCTGAGCAATTTACAGAGCACTTAGTAACCGAATTTGAGCATTTGATGCCCAGAAACTTACTATTTTGCACACAAAAATATCCCCTCCTATACAACAGGCTCCCAAAACAGTTAGCCAGAGAAAAGGAAAAATGAAAGAAATTCTGTTGGAGTGATTTCTAAGCAACTGACTCTTACCCAGTTGTTATCACAGCAGGCAAAAAGGACTGCATTTCCGGTCAGCAAAAATCAGAAATAAAGAAAATCAGAACAATATATTTAATAGAGTGTCAGCCAAATTCTTTTCTGGTAGCATACAAAATACGTCAGTTATCCAGATGTACCTTTTAATAAAGACAGAGCTTCAAAATTCTGCACCTGACTTGATCCCACTGAACTGGATGGAGCGGTGCCACAGAGTGAAATGAGAAAAGAATAGGGTCCTCCCTTTTCATATCAACCTGCAGCTATTGCTCTTATATACACCAGGACATGATCCAAAGCACAGGGAAAAGATAACAGTACATACATAATGAAGTAAAACAAAGCATCACTACATGATAGTTGTATTAGCATAACAATGTATAGGTCATCTAATCCAGTACCCTTTACCAAGGCAAGACCAAATATTCTCTAGACAGGTTAGACAAATGTTTGTCAGGGTTTGCTCTTGAAAACCTCCGATGATAGCGTTCCACGAGCTTCATAGGTGATGTGTTCTAATGCTTAACCACCCTAACAGTTAGGAGGGTTTTCCTAATGTCTAACCTAAGTTTCCCTTGATGCAATTGGAGACCATTATGGAATAATCAGTCCAAAATTCACTAACAGAGACTGTGATAAATTATATACTTCCACCTTCAGTTTGACTATATGCCTTTGGTACCAAGGAATCTTTGATTGCCCCAGTAATTAATGTAGTGAAGGGAACCAGAGACAGTCCATTATTGTGGGGGGGAGGAAAAGAGTCTCCCTCAGACAACAAATGATGACAGGGGCTCAGTGATGCATTTAATACATGCCAGTGACAGGCTCTAAAAAGCTTGATTTTGAAAAGAAAAGGGGCCAACTCCCCATGATGTTCCTCTAGCTGATAGAAATTCAGTACCAGAACCTCCAGCTTATCCCTGCAAGGCATGGCAATCAAAGAGGCTGACTAGGACATTATGAGAAAAAAAAAAAAGATCCCATAGCTAGTTGAGCTTTTCCCATATCTTTGGTTCAAAAGCATAACGCATCACTAAGCAACATTCACCACTGCATTGTATTCCCAGGTGACACGGATCTGAACAGTATTCAATTTCCTAAGAGATCAGGAAACAATTTAAAAATTTTACCGCATATCAGTGCGTAACGACAACATATTTTTTTAAATAGACCCTGACATCAACCATGAAGACAAACGCAACAGAGATTAAATTGGTTTTAAAAAAATACAGAGGCTTCTTTCAAACAGCAGAAAAGGCCTTTATTAGTCTTATCTTTATAAATCTTAGATTCCCCATTTCAGTGACCACAGAACCATAAAAGGCGAAGCGGCCTAAAGGAATATTGTCAGGAACTGAGGAGAGAGTGTTGTATTTTTAAAAGCAACCCATGTGGACTTAATTTCTTTCCTATTGATTTCTGTAAGAGAAATGTCAAGGCAATCCTGAGCACCTTTGAAAATCCCACCCTTAGGTTTTATAGTAAAATATGTTTGCAGTTCTACTAAAGACAGGGGCTACGTCTACATTGGCCCCTTTTCCGGAAGGGGCATGGTAATTTTTGAAATCGCAATAGGGAAATGCGCGGGGGATTTAAATATCCCCCGCGGCATTTAAATAAAAATGTCCGCCGCTTTTTTCCGGCTTTTAGAAAAGCCGGAAAAGAGCGTCTACACTGGCCCCGATCCTCCGGAAAAAGCGCCCTTTTCCGGAGGATCTTATTCCTACTTTGAATAAGGTACTACTTTGAAGTAGGAATAAGATCCTCCGGAAAAGGGCGCTTTTTCCAGAGGATCGGGGCCAGTGTAGACGCTCTTTTCCGGCTTTTCTAAAAGCCGGAAAAAAGCAGCGGACATTTTTATTTAAATGCCGCGGGGGATATTTAAATCCCCCATGCATTTCCCTATTGCGATTTCAAAAATTACCATGCCCCTTCCGGAAAAGGGGCCAATGTAGACATAGCCAGGTTGTGTGTGATTCTGTACTATCATGAATGTGCTACTCAAAGTCCTAGTTTACACCCAAAGTTATGTAGACATGGCTACAGTGCTCAGGGGCATGAAAAAAAAATCATATGCTATACTACCATAGCTATGTCAGCCTAACATGAGTATAGGCATAGCTAGGTCAATGGAAGTCATTTGGAAGGATGAATTACATACAATGACAAAAAAAATCCTTCTATAGATATAGAAAGTTTCTACATAGTGCTACAGAGGCATATCTGTATCAATGCAACTATGTAGCCCCCACAGTGTAGACATGATTGCATCCAATTCTTCCATCCTTATATTAGCAGTATTTAACATGAGTAGTGACACAATGGTGGCATTCAGTTCAAGAGTGCTACTTAAGTCAACTCAAAAACTGAGCCTCTTACAAATAATTATATAAAGTGCCTACTACAAAAAGCTTGTCCTCTAAGACTGGGATTTTCAAAAGACTCATAAGGGAGTTAGGTGCTTGATTCCTACAGAAATGTGTTAGGTGTTATAGAGTTTAGCCATCCAACTCTTGTTGAATTTCAAATAAGAATTAAGCACCTGCCTGCTTCCCTTTGGCTTCTTTGAAAATCCCAGCCTAAAGGCAGCATGAAATTTAGCTTATACAATTTTCCACATGTCCCCTTCCCTTAACATAAAGCCCACTTAAGTAGTTTGCACCTCTTGTAAGAGAGAAGGGAAAAAAGCACTTAGCTCTTAACATAAAATAAACGTGAATGAAAACAGCATGATGCAGGAGTAGAATATTGAAAACAGCTTAAATCTCAAGTCATATTGCTTTATTTCACGCATTGTCCCCAGTCAGCTAGGCTCATCAAAAACAAGCATGTAAATAAATCAATGGCATAGTGAAGCTATGTGACAAATCAAATCCACATGCCTGTTATGTATATATACTCCGTCTATAGCAGTGGTGGGCAACCTGCAGCCTGAGGGCCACATGCAGCCCATTAGGGTTCTGCGTGTGACCTGTGAGACATTTTGTTCACTGTTGCCCACATGCAGGGTTGCCAGATTCCACTGGTTTCTGCCTGTTTTTTCCTAAGAGTATTACTAAAGGGGAGTACAAAGCGAGGATACATGAAACGAGGTGCATGCTGATTGCACACAACATTGACTGTAAGAGTTGTTCATCCCATCAAAGCCTGCTACAGTTCAATCAGCACACCCCGCAAATTCTAGGTACGGAAGCTTAGTTAGCAAAACTACCCTATCCCAGGAGACCAACTTGGTTACAACAATCTTGTGGTCCACTGAGATGAAGGAGGACACTCATGCGGCCCACTCACTAGCCTAGGTTGCCCATCAGTGGTCTATAGCAGGATGTTAAATTTCAATTAACTGACTCAGAGTCCCCCACTGGCCCAAGGCTCCATGCAACATTTCCACTTTGAAATGTGCAAGAGCCCCAGCAGGAACTCTTGTACATTTCAAAGTTGGAACACTGTCACTGCGCCCTTGCCCCCTCCCACAGAGCTGGAGCTGAAGGGGGGAAACCAGCTTTTAAGATGGCTCCCCCCATCATTCCCTCCCATTCCCCTCCCCCTTTGCTGCCTCTTTCTGACATTTACTACATTTAAATGAAGAGTCACAAAGTGGGGAGGTCCCGGACCCGGCGCAAGCTGGGACTGACCCAGGCTTGCCCAGTCTGGGACTTACACCCACTGCCTGCAGGTCTGGCTCCTACTACATTTAAACTGCAGAGCCACAGTGGGGGTAGTTCCTGGACCCAGTGTGAGCCGGGACTGAGCGCCTTTCCTTTTTGACTAATCGAGTAGTCAATACAAATTGTATCAACACGATGAACCAATTACCTGCCTCTTAACATCCTTAGTCCAGATGGGAAGCCACTTCAGTGCCCTTTATTCCACAATCAACTATTTCATTTCCTTCCCCAAGCTGACTATTGCTCGTCTAGATTATGATTACAGGCATCACTCTTCAGTCTCTGTTCTACAGCTGCCACCCTAGAGTCACCAGGGCCTTGGTTCTGCAGGCACTAATCCATATGCTGTAGGCCCTGGAGTATATCCTCTGGACTGTACGTAAATGGCCTTGGCACTGCAATTGGGCTGATATAAGGGACCTTTTAAGTACCATGCTCTAGATGAGCGGTAGGCGACCTAGAGCTTGGGGGCTGAACCTGACATTTTTTGTTTTTTTTGGGGGGGGGGGTCTTCTCACTTTTATATGGTCCTCACCTGATTTTTTTCTCTGGGTCAGCAGCCCCCACCCAAAAACGGTTCCCCACCCTTGCTCTAGAGATGCTCCAGTTCAGTGTTTCTCAACCTTTTTTATAAAGTACCCCTTTTTCAAACCAAAAAAAGTAGAAGTACCCCCAGGACCTACGGTTTTCAGACATGCAATGGTAGAAAACAAAATTGTAACACATTTGTTTAAACAACTTAATCGCAGCTAGGCAAGCGATGAAATTAGTGGCTGTAAAAAAGTACAAAAATAACAAAGCGCTTGTAAAACTTACAACAACAATTCAGTTTTCTCCAAGTTTCAGTTGTGCTGACGTACCCCCCAGACTTCCCTCGAGTACCCCAAAGGGTACTGGTACCTCGGTTGAGAAACACTGCTCTAGGTGCCCCACACAGCGGGCGTGCCTAGGCTTTACGGGGCAAGCCCCACATCCCCGGGATCTCCGCGCTCCAGCGCATCCCTCTGCGGGGCACCAGCCGCAGGCTCCCCCGTCCCACTCACCGTCCTGGGCGGCGCTGCAGGCCGCTGAAGCGGAGCACTCGCCGGCCCCGACGGTTCCCGGGCGTGAGTGGCCGCGGCCCGCTGTGCGCGCAGGCAGCAGAGGCTCCCTCTCGGCGCCGGCTCCCTCCGCCATGGACAGCGGCGGCTGCGCCCAGACCTCCCCGGCAGCAGTTGTCAGGCGCGGCCAGCCGGCCCATAGGGAAAAGCAGGAAGGGAAGCAGCGCGCACTCCGCAGGGGCTGGCCGGGGTGCTCCGCCCGCTCCACGTCACCCGGCAGAGGATCCGCCTCATCCCGGCTCAGTCCGGCTGCCTCTAGCGGGACTGCAAGGCAGCGCCGCGACCGGCAGGCGCTGGAAAGGGCAGGCACCGCAGGGGTAGTCAGGGCTCCAGTGGGAGAGGGGCTGATGCTCCCAGGGATCCTGGATGCAGAAGGGTGTGTAGGTGCGGGATCTGCCAGGGGCTGGCGGGGGGCGTAGCCGGGGAACTGGGGCATGTCCTGCAGCCCCTCTTTCCTGACAGTGCTGCCCCATGCTCGCTCCTTCAGCTGGTAGGTTCATCTGTCCACAGGCGAGAGTCCCACAGTATCTCCTGCTGCCTTGGTTCACACTGAGCAGAACTATGAATCTCTTAAAGGGCTGGCGCCTAGTTGCTAACACATTATCCTTACTACCACTATTGTCTGGAAAGCACAACAGGCACAGTACTGGCACAGTTGCGAGGCAGAAAACCGGAATCCAATCTTTAAAAAATGTCAACTGAACAGTACAAATCAATTTCCGGTTGTGATCCTGGAGTAGTTCTGGTTTCTCCAAAGTGCTCTATAGCTAGTCGGCATAGCACTTCATTTGCAGTAAGCATGGACCAGATCCTCAAAGGTAGACAGACACCATTGGGAAATGAGGTGCCTAAATACATTTGAGGACGGGGGCAGAAGTGAAAACCTTTGGCTAATATTCAATACATAGCATTAAAATAACTTATTTAGAGTAGCATCCAATGAAAGGCGAGGTGGCACTAGTAGTCCTACTATACAGGGAGCGACCACAGATGGAATTAAGAGCCTCATTTATGAACTGTCATATCATTCATAACATTTTTTCCAGATGACTGAGCACAGAATTGGGAGTTGAAAGGCCCTGTCTCTGCCACCTATTCAACAGAAACCCTTGGCCAAGTCATCTCACGTCCTGTCTCACTTTTTACTATCTACAGTGAAGATCTGACTATGCATCCACTTCTCAAGAGTATTCTGAAAATTAGTGGCAGTTGGTTATGTGCCGTGCTTTGAACATGTAAAGGACTATAGAGATTATTATCTGTATTACAATATCACCCAAAAATCCCAATTACAGTATATAATTACAGTAAATAGGATGACAGTCCCTACCCTGGAGATTTATGCTCATTATTATAAAATGTTTTGCAGTAAGTGATCTAATCACCTGCCACATTGGTTTTCTTGGAAACAGATAATTTATGGAAGGAATGTAGTCAACTCGAAATTTCACTTTTCATCAAACCTTTTCTTTGTTTTAAGTGATGCAAGTATTTTCCACCAGGCTGTATGATTCAGAATAATTAAACCTTCCATTCTCACCATCTAATTCACTGATTGCATTCGGGATATTACATTTCGATTAATCAGCTAGTTGAGTAGTTGATGGAATTTTCATCGACTACTCGATTAGTCGATAAAGGGGGTGGGCTGCTCACTATCACAGCTGCACCTCTGCCTTTTAAATGTAGTAAGAGCAGCTTGCAGCTCTTAATATATTTAAAAGGCTGAGGCACAGTGGGAAGCCTGGGGTGAGCAGGGATTCAAGCAGTCTCTGCTCGCACCAGGTCCCAACTGCTGTGCTTTTGCCTTTTAAATGTAGCAAGAGCCCCATGCTACATTTCAAAGGCAGAGACACAGCAGTTGTGACCCAGCACGAGCAGGGACTGCTTCAGTTCCTGCTGGCCCTGGGTTTCCCGCTGCATCTCTGCCTTCCCTCCTCCACCCCGCCCAGAGACAGTGCTGGGGGGAACCAGCTTTTAAGCCGGCTCCCCCCAGCACCTGCTCCTGCTCCCCATTGCTGCTTCTGATACAGAAGCATCAAGGTTGGGGGGAAAGCGACTAGTTGAGTAGTGACTCGACTACCCAATAAGCTTATGCTTATCGGGTAGTCGACTGGTTGCTTGCATTCCTAGATTGCATTAGATGTCCCTTCTCTTGTATGCCTTTAAAGTTATAGTTGACTATAGGATTACACAGTTTTTATTATTGTAATTCTTTACTATGCTGTTTCAGCTACAAGCGCAGCTTGGAAAGGGTGAAATATTGTGTGAACTATAGTAAAATTATCAATGGGCAATATCTCCAGTGTAATGAATTAACAGTGTGCCTCAGCTGAACAAGGTTCTGTATATCTAGAGGCTGACTCATCATAGTCTTTAATTTGTAGAAATGTAGGTAATTGTATAATATAAACAAATTAACAGACCCGGAAAGACCTGATTTTACATAAACAAAATACAGTATTTAGGAGTATTCTTATAGCTATATGAGAATGTTGGGGGGAAATTACTACATACATCCATTCTGGCTATGATATTTTTTAGAATGTAATATTAGTATAAATCTGTGTAGTCAGTTGATGGTCAGTTGATTTTAAAACCTGCCCATTTTTCTAAATGGACTTGACCTAACCTCTTCAGTGATGGAGAGAAGAAGAAAAGTTTTTTTCACAAAGCCTCTAGTAGGTGGTATTTAACCTTTTGTCACTTTTTTCATATTCAGATGTCTATTATGGTAATCCAAGATGACAGAAGCATCATCTAGAGCAGTGGTTTTTTGGAGGGGCAGGAACCACTTGAAAATTGCTGAGGGTCTTGGCAGACCACTTAATGATCTTTCCAAATGTTTGTACCATTCGCTAATTATTGTAAAGAGCTTTGGATAAAAGTGCCATATGTAAAAAACTTGTCTGGGCAAGTGATTCATTAAGTTTTACCAGTAGTTTGGGGAGAGCTGCCTCTTCCCCTCCACAGCAGCTACCAAACTGGGGCTGGGGAAGAAGAGGGTCTCTCCCTCACCACAGCAGCCACTGAACTGAACTGGGAATGAGAGGGGTCTCTTCCTCTCTCCCCAGCTGTGGCAGCTACCAAGCGGGGCTGGGAAGTGGAGGTGTCTCTCCACTGCCACAGCTCTGAGACTGAGAAGTAGGGCTGTCTCTACCTACTAGTCATAGCCCTGGACCTGGGGAATGTTGCCTCTTTCTCTGGCTGTTGCAGCCCTACATGTCCCAAATCCCCCCACACCTTCTTTTCATCCCACTACCCTTTCCCATCTAGACCTTATTCCCCCTTTTCCCCCCAGGTCACTATCTTTTCCAGGGTACAGGCACCTAATTAAGGGAGCCATGCATGTACAGCTACACTGATTAGATGGGCACCCCTTCATTCTCTCACGTGCAGCTGTTCAGACACACACCTTAGAACTATCTGTGGATCACCTGACTGGAGCTCGCAGACCACAGTTTGAGAACCTCTGATCTAGAATAATGCTTTTCTGACAGATGTAGAGGAAATTATTGTATACTTTTCATGATTCGATATCTTCAGACAGCATAATTTGAATTTGGCTGATAAGATATTAATTATTCCAGTGTTGTAGTAATAGAATCATAGAATACTAGAACTGTAAGGAACCTCGAGAGGTCATCAAATCCAGTCCCCTGCATTCATGGCACTATCTATACCATCCCTGACAGGTATTTGTCTAAGCTGATCTTAAACATCTCCAATGATGGAGATTCCACAACCTCCCTAGGAGATTGATTTATTCTAGTGCTTAACCACCCTGACAGTTAGGAAGTTTTCCCTAATGTCCAACCCAAATCTCCCTTATTGCAATCTAAGCCCATTGCTTCTTATCCTATCATCAGAGGTTAAGGAGAATAATTTTTGACCCTTCTCCTTGTAACAACCTTTTAGATACTTGAATACTATTATAATTACCCTACTCAATCTTCTCTTTTCCCAGTTTTTCAATCATCCCTCATCTTCCTTCTAGATCTTTAATAATTTCTGTTGCTCTTCTCTGGACCTTGTCAAACTACCTAAGCAAAGGTTCATTGTAATTGACATTGGCAACTGCACATTCTTGTGATTTGGAATTTCCATTCTGCTTCATAAACAAGATTTCAGTGTATCAAATTAAGCGAAGCAGTATATAATTTATAGAACCATAGAATACTAAAACTGAAAGTGATCTTGAGAGGTCATCAAGTCTAGGCCTCTACCCTCACAGCAGGACCATGCAATCCCTGATAGATGTTTGCCTAACCTGCTCTTAAATATTTCCAATTATAGAGATTCCACAACCTCCCTAAGCAATTTATTCCATTGCTTAATCATCCTGACAGTCCAATCTATACCTCCCTTGCTGCAATTTAAGCCCATTGCTTTTTGTCCACCAGACAGTATTTGGTCCTGTCCATGAGGGCAGGGACTGGACTTGATGACCTCTCGAGGTCCCTTCCAGTCCCAGTATTCTATGATTCTATAATCAGAGGTCAAGGAGAACAATATTGCTCTCCCTCCCCCTTGTAGTACCCTTTTAGGTTCTTGAAAACTGGTATAATGTCCCCTCTCAGTCTTCTCTTCTCCAAACAAAACAAGCCCAAGTCTTTCAGTCTTCCCTCATAGGTCATTGTGACGGGGCGCCCTCGCCCTGCACCTTAGCTAGGGTCAGGCACGCTCTGTTTGGCCATAGAGGTGGGGAGGCCCGGCCGTGTGCGGGTTGCTTGCACATCGCGCAGCCGTCGCCCGGCCCTGAGGTCATGCTGGCCGACATCAGGGGCGGGCTGGAGGCGGCATGGCGTCCTGGGCAGCGGGTGCCATGGCAACCCCGGCGGCGGGGGCGGAGCAGGGGAACGCGGGCACAATGGCCCCTACCCATGATAGGTGGGGCGGGAAGTGTGAGGCGTTCAAAGTGCCATCTCCCGGATGAGCAGGGGGAAGGGAGGAGAGGAAGAGGACGTGAACCGGGAGGTAGAAGCCAGGCAGTGGTAAAGCCAGGAAGGGGGGACCAGGATCGACCCCCAGAGTGGGAGCGTATCGTCAGGGAAGCCGATGGCCCCGGCGAGTAATCGCCCTCCCGCAGCCCTGTCTACCAAAGAGAAGGTGAGCTCTGGAGTTGGGGTGGTTCCGGAGGCGAAAGGAAGTAGCCCAGGGCGGAACCCTGAGCGGTTGGCAGGCTGACGAGTTTCGGCGGAATGCCCCGCCAGCTGGACCGGATCTCCTAGGATCCGAGTCCTTAGGGCCCTGGGCTGGGGCCCGTGAGCAAGGATGGGCCCGGGCCCCCCTTTCTCCTCCCCCATTGCAACGGGGAGTGTGGAGCTGACACAGCCAATCGGGAGGATTAACTGGCGATGCGGAGCATGGTTACGTGGGGCGGCTGTAACGCTAGAGACCTTACCCTCCCCCCAACCGAGGACATGGACATAGTGGACCGTGGGCGCGGTCACGGTCACAGTCATGTTTTCTAGACCTTTCATCATTTTTGTTGCTCATCTCTGGACCTTCTCCAATTTCTCCACCTCTTTTTCTGAAATGTGGCATTCACAACTGGATACAATACTCCGTTTGAAGGCTAATCAGCACTGAATAGAGCAAGAGAATTACTTCTCATGTCTTGCTCACAACACTTCTGTTAATGCACACCAGAATGATGTTTGTTTTTTTGAAACAGTGTCACAGTTGCCTCATATTTAGCTTGTGGTCCACTATAATCCCTAGATCCCTTTGAGCAATACTCCTTCCTAGACAGTCATTTCCCTTTTTGTACGCATGAAACTGATTATTCCTCCCTAAGTGGAGTACTTTGCATTTGTCCTTATTGAACTTCATCCTATTTACCTCAGATCATTTCTCCAGTTTGTCCAGATCATTTTGAATTATGACCCTATCCTCCAAAGCACTTGCAACACCTTCCAGCTTGGTATCATCCTCAGACTTTATAAACATACTGTCTATGCCTTTATTTAAATCGTTGATGAAGATACTGAACAAAACCAGTCCCAAAATAGACCCCTGAGGAACCCCACTGGTTATGCCTTTCCAGCATGACTGTGAACCATTGGTAACTACTCTCTGGGAACTGTTATCCAACCACTTATGTAACCACCTTATAGTAGCCATGACTGGGTTGTATTTTCCTAGTGTACAAATACTTTGCTAAAGTCTAAGTATACTACATCTACCACTTTCCCCTTGTCCACAAGGCTTGTTATCTTATCAAAGAAAATTATCAAGTTGATTTGACATGATTTGATCATTACAAATCCATGCTGACTGTTAATTATCACCTTATTATCATCCAGATGTTTGCAAATGGATTCCTTCATTATTTGCTCCATTATCTTTCCTGGCACCGAAGTTAAGCTGATTCGTCTGTAGTTTCCTGGGTTGTCCTTATTTCCCTTTTTATAAATAGGCGTTATATTGGCCCTTTTCCAGGCTTCTGAAATCTCTCCCATTTTCCATGACTTTTCAAAGATGATATTTAAGATAGTCTCTTACCATACTTGCTATTTGGAATAATTTGCTCTTGTGTCCTTATAATTATCACTTTGAAAAACTGCCAACTCTCTTCAATTATTTTTTCTCTTAGATTTGCTTCTCAAGAGCATTTTGGATCAGCTGTGCCCAGCTGTGTTACTTTCCCAACAAATGTCTGCATAATTGAAGTCCCCCATTACCACCACGTCCTGTGCCTTGGATAATTTTGTTAGTTGTTAAAAAAAAGCCACAACCACCTCTCCTTCCTGGTTAGGTGGCCTGCAGTAGACGTCTACCATGACATCACCCTTATTTTTTACCCCATTTATCCTTATCCAGCAACTCTCAGTAAGTCTGTCTCCTATGTTCAACTCAGCCTCAGTCCAAGTGTATAAATTCTTGTATATAAGGCAACGTATCCTTTTTCCCCTGTTTGTCTTTCCTGAGCTATCTGTACCCATCTATACCAATATTCCAGTCATGTGTATTATCCCTCCAAGTCTCTTTGATGTCAACTATGTCATAGTTGTGTTTATTTACTAGAAGTTCAAGTTCTTCCTGCTTATTCCCCCTCCTTCTTACATTTGTATACAGACAACAGAGAGTGAGTTGATTTTAACATCCCCCTTCCCCATTTGGTTTGTCTCTCTTTTATCCCTACAATTACATGCCACGTTCCTCCCAATTTTTGACCCGTCTCCCAGGTCTTCATGTTTATGATTTATCTGTGGGCTTTGGTCACCTGCCCCCATTGAACCTTGTTTAAAACCCACCTCACTAATTTAGCCAGTCTCTATCCAAATTGTCAAGTGGCACCACGATGGCTATTCCCAACTAAATTTAATAGTCAGTGCTTTTTTGAGAAATCATTGTTTCCCTGATTTTATTTTTTAAACTTTAAGTTACTGTCTTGTGAAAAAAATAACTTTCCAAAACCAGCTGAAATTTGCGTAATAATCATTTAGGCCAATTTCTTTTTGAGATTGAGCAATAAATTACATGATGTATTACTGAATAACAGTTCAATGATAGGGCATGTTGGGAAACAAAGATGTCTTCTATTGTACCAGTCAAGAATCACTAACCTTTCTGAAATATATTATCCATCTCAAGGAAAGCTAGGCCTCAACCAAATCCTGGTGTGTGCTCAGGATCTGAACTCATATGTCAGATTTTCATATCACCTGTTTTTATAATGGGATAGCCAAAATCTTTGACCTGGACACAGTCCCAAACTCAGAAATTAAAGTAGATTTTATGCCTCAACTTTCCACCTAATGTGCTGGTTTCCAACATATGCTGTTGGAAACATTATTCAGGTTCATAATCTCATTAACACCAATAAGTAACCATACCTCTGTTACAAGCATTCTATTAAGTTTATTCAGTGTACCCAGCCTAAAAAATGATCACTTATGAAGAGATGTTATTTTCATAGGATGCTAGAGAGAGGACTTCTTATGAGTAAATATGCAGGAAAGATAAAACTGTAGACAGAACTTAATTTGTCTCAACACTCAGTTATACACAACGGCTGGTAGTCCAGGATCAACACAATCCCCAGTTCCTTTAGCTAAGGAGAGGGCAATAAGTGGCCCACAGGCTGGATCTGGTGGGCCACCAGATGCTTTATTTACCTGAGCATCTGCAGGCATAGCTGTTGGCAACTCCTGTTGGCCATGGTTTGCCATTCTCGACCAATGAGAGCTGCGAGAAGCAACACAGACGGCGCCACTGCTTTCCCATGAAACCCATTCGCCAGGAACAGCAAACCGCAGGCCAACAGGAGCTGTGAATAAAGTGTCTGGCAGCTCCTCAGAGGCAAAGCTTGGCAGACTGCCTCCGACTCGCAGGCTGCTTATTACCCACTCCTGTCTTAGCTACCGCCTTCTCAACAGTTGATTGACAGAGAATGAGATTGTGACAGCTGAGGTGAGTTGCCATCTCTCCCCCTTTTCTTTCTTTTTTGTCTGCCACAATCAGCTCAGACCAAGTCCAGGCAAACCAGAACCCGAATTTCACTTTTAGAAATGACACGGTGTTAACCTGCTATTTATTTAAAAATCAAAATGTTTTACCTTAAGAGATACTTACTAGAATTTTGACAGGTGTGATCCCGTTCTGTTTAATTTGACATTTCAACAGGGGAATGGGTTAGTACAGAGAAACACATTAGCTCTCTTTGATTATGGGGAAGAAGTGGCTTTCATTAAGTTTTCTATTGACTTCCAAGGGAGCACCTGTTTCTTAAAAACTGCATTGACATTCTCTTTGATGAGTTACTGAGAGTGATCATGATTAACTGCTAACAGCTGACCACAGATATTTCCTTTGCAAGAAAGGGGGAAATGGTGGTATGACTGTGGGCTAACTGTTGGTAAATGCTGACATGAGGGTGTCTGCTGTAAGGGCAATGGTACAGCTGATTGGTTCAACCAGCATCCGCCAGTGGTGAGGTAGTCATTTGCAGTGTGTTAGTGCCACAATGGAAACACAAGAACAGTCTGAGATTCATCTTAAGTGTTCAAATGCTCAACCATATAGGAGTAGCAGCAAGAAGTCTGCCTGCCAATATTGTTATGTGATTCTGACACTCGTTTTCTCTCTTTAATTAGAAACACACTAAAAATACTTGCAGTCAACAACCATTCATTGTTCCTTTTCTCCTATGACTGTCAAGAGAGGAAGGAAGCAGTAGCTTAGGCAAATGAATGAAAAAGGAGAAGAGCTCTCATTTATAACTGAGGTTCCAGGGCCATACAGAAATGAAAATCCACAGCTAGATTAGAACTTTTCAAATTCTGCTGCATGTGGCTCACGGAGCATCACAGGAGTATCAGTTGTTGTGCCTGGCTGCACAGGCAACTGCATCCAAGCAAGGTTTCTCACCTACAAGGAGCGTACGTAGCAGAAGTGCCTCCTGACTCTGAATGAGGAACTCAGCTTTGGACTCCAAACAGTACTTTATGGGACCCTTACTAAGGGGCTTGTCAGCCTCCCCTACTACTGCCCCTATGAATGGCCCCACTCTCTTTCAGGATGCAGAAAGCAGGGAAACTGCCGTGTCCATTAACCACCTGGCCTGCAGTGGATTTTATCAGCAGAAACTGAAGCATGAATTAGGCTAGAATTTTCTGCTATAACATTGTGATGCTCAGAATGGGACAGACGCTCCAATAAAGGGCACCATTTGTGACTTCAGTGAATGTAAGTAAGAAGTGGCTAAAGATTAAGGCAATAGGTGAAAAAGTAACTCTCACCTTCATTCCCTTTGTATTTGTCCAATTTAAGGCACATTTATGTGATAGTGAAGTTCAGTGACGGATAGGTAAGTCAGCTTTACTGAATGCTGTGGGGAAGCTGGTTTTCTAACCCTCTCTCATGTGCTTTCTCTGTTTCCAAGGGTGTGTCTAAACTACATGGCTCCATCGATGGAGCCATGTAGATTAAGCTGATTGGCAGAGGGAAATGAAGCCATGGCAGAGCACAGCAGCCATTTAAATTTAAATGAAGCCGCGGTTATTTAAATCACGGCTTCATTTCCCTCTGCCGATCAGCCTAATCTACATGGCTCCATCAACGGAGCCATGTAGTTTAGACACATCCCAAGTGTTTTACAGGGTAGCAAGCGAAGTTACAAAAACCTAAACTCCTATCTCAAATTTAGCCACATAAGGTTGATTTTTCTAAACAATATGTCCATACTCCCAAGCCTGTCTTGTCGACCTTAAGGGCCGATGAAGTGGATATCAGGAACTTCTGATTTCATGGGGAGTAATGCTATTCCCAACCTTGCTGGGTCAAGTTTATGGTAGTGCTAGTGAAAGTCAAGGTTCTTGGCCTCCGGGAGGCATCCTACAGTGTCCCGCTCTGGTCTGAACTTGCACCTCTACTGCTCTCCAGGTGAACAGGAAAAGCCCCAGGAAAGTGTTAATTTAATATCCTGTGTGGCCAGTGTTGCGTGCACACCTCAGAGCGGGCAGCACACAGGGCCATGACTTCCAACACTTCCATGACTTCCAATTCTTCAAGTGCCATGAGCTTCAGTTCCCCAGAGTGTATAGAAGCACTAGCTTGGAGAGTTCAGGACATCTTGGACCTCATTGAGGCAGGAGGAAAGGAATTCAATCTATCCAAGCGCCAAACCAGCAAAAGGAACACAGACATTTACATGAAGATCGCGAACTACCTGGTGGCCAAAGGATACTTCAAGGATGCTGAGCAATGCAGAGTCAAAATAATGGAGCTGACGCAGATGTATCACAAGACAAAGGAGGCAAATGGACGGTCTGGTGCAGCACACAAATAAGCCAGTTCTGTGAGCAGCTAAATGCGATTTTAGGGAGTGACCCAACCAGCTTCCCTAGCCTGACTGTGGAGTCTGGTCAAGATAATACTAGCATCAGCGTGGAGGACAGCGAGGTGGCAAGAGGGGCAGGAGGAGAATGGCCACCTGGCGACAGGTGGGAGCCCAGATCTTTTTATCACGTTGGATCCAGGCCCCTTCTCCCTGGACGTCTCCCTGCCAAACACTGACCCCGCGGAGTGCAGGCTGGGAAAGTAGCACTTTCCCCAGAAGTTGCGTGTACTGGACACAGAGGGAAGTGCTCTGCCCTGTCCCCTCACCCTCACCCCACTTGACAAGCTCTTTCAAGCTAGAAAAGTAGCACTCTCCCAGGAAGGCTCATGTGCCAGACACCACCCTGCCCCACTGGCATGACCAGACCCCATCCCCCTCTCCCGCTCGCAGGATCAGGCCCCTGACCATATCAGCCTCAGCATGAGTCCAGAGGTTCCTTTGAACTCAGCTGTGTACCCGCTGAACAGTGGCCCCTTCAAAGCAAAACTTTGGCCTTGCACAGAACACATCTCCATTGTCTTTATGGAGATCTTTGCTGTATGTTAGCAGATTAGGGTTAGATTTAACACAATGTAGCTCCTATAATGTGTGCCTTTGTAACTTCGTTACACCAGGGACAGTAGCCAGCTCCCTGTGTACTCCCCTGGCTCCACCAGCTGTCCGCCTGGCGTAGATCCACAGGAGAAAATGGTCAAGGGAAAATATGTTCAAGAAGCCAATAGACCGGCTGAATATGCTTCCGGAGGAGATGCAGGCTGAGCGTCAGGACAGAGTTGCAGAACCACAGGAGAGGACAGTGTGCAGGGAACTGCGGACCAAGCAACAGGAAAGTATCTTTGCCTCCCTGATTACAGTAATGGAGCATCTGGCTGCATGCCTGGAAACACCACCCCATTAGAACCTCGTTCACCCCCTGCAAAATAACTTTATCTCCTCCCCAGTTCCATAGCCTCCATCCCCAGGCTCTTCAGAGGTACCAGGACATTGGTGGTAGGGGAGCCTCACAGGCAGCCTTAACCTCCAAGATCTTGGAAGGCCAAAAGCTGTCGTTCATGCCTTTGAGTCCACCCCTCCCCTTCAAGTTCCCACCATTGACTTCTTTTATTTTCCTGCTATATCCTCTAAGTAAAAAAGCATGACTGATGAACAATAGTCTCTTTATTGCTTATACTTCAGGGGTAGGGTGGGAGATTATAGGCAAACACAGTGGCACCTCATTGAAAGCAACGTACATGAGTCTCAAAACTGGCCATTCATAAAACTTTCTTTCAAAGCCTCTCTGATTTTCACTGCTCCGTGCTGTGCTCATATCGCCCTGGTGTCTGGTTACTCAAAATCTCTGGCTAAGCGCTCTGCCTCAGTTCCCCACCTTGTTAGATAAATTCCCCTTTGATCTCGCAAAGATTATACAGCACACAGCAGGCTGACACTACAAAGAGAAGGTTGCATTTGCTAAGGTTCAACCTAGTCAGGAGACTCCTAAACCTTCCCTTTAAATGCCCAAAATCATATTCAACCACCATTCTCATGTTCAGCCTATAGTTGAACCCTCAATAGCAGAATGGTATTGATGGCTTTGGCTACTGGTATAATAACAGCCTCGATTGTAGATTTCCCCACTCTGAACTGATTCCCAAATGTCTGGTAGCTGGCTGGTGTTGCAAGCTTTCACGGGGCAATTGCCACTAAGGATGTTAAATATCAATTAATTTACTACTTGAGTAGTCGATGGAATTTCCATTGACTAGTCAATAGGCACTTCCGCATTCCTCCTTTGAAACATATCAGAGTCCCCAGTATAAGGCTCTTGTGCATTTCAAAGTGGCAGCACGCACATGGAGCCTAGGGTCAGCTGGGGACTAAGAGTCCCCCACTGACCCCAGGCTCCATGTGGCACTGCCACTTTGAATTGCCATGTGGAGCTGGGGTCAGGGCTCCGTGTGTCATTTCTGCAGAACCTGGTGTCATCTGGGACTCCCCAGCTGATCCTGGGCTCCGCGCAATATTTCAAAATGGCAGCGCTACACAGAGCCTGGGATTAGCTGGGGACTCCTCTGCTGACTCCAGGTTCCACAGAAATGCTGCATGGAGCCCGGGGTCAGCTAGGGAGTCCCCAGCTGATGCCAGGCTCCATGCAGTGCTGCTATGTTGAAACCCCGCAGCAGCGTTTCAAAGGGGCAGCACCACACAGTTGATCCTGGGCTTTGTGCAGCGCTGTCGCTTTGAAGTACCCCGTCTCACCCTCACCCTTTGCTGAGGGGAAGCGACTAGTCGACTTGACTATCCAATAAGTATTTGCTTATCGGATAGTTGACTAGTTTTAACATCCTTAATTGTCACACACTTCTCCAGTCAGAGCAGGTCTCATTCCAATATTCTTGCACTTCAGGGTGGAGAGAAAGCCATTTGCAAAGTTCCAAGGAAGTAGCCTTGCACATTCAGAAGTTTTGCAGCCACTCCTGATCACCTCATAGGTGCATCACAATGCAATCCTACCAGTCTCACAGTACCAGAACTGGTGTTTCACCATGTCCATAGGATTGACTGGTGGCCACATTTGCATCAGCACAAGGGCTTGCATGTACAGCAAGTCCAGGAGATCTTGAGATTCGTCCTCTTCCTGGTGGAGTGACACGCTCTCAAAATACTGCACCATTAGGCACAACAAGGCCGACGTCAACATCACAATGGTTTGACGCAAAATGTGATCCATGCTTGCGCTGCTATGGCCTCTGCGTGGGTAACCAGGGCCAAAAAAGGTACTAAAAGACTTTCCCATTGATCTCAAGCAAGGGGGGAGGGCCTAGATGAGTGCATTATGGGATGAGAGCATTATACTGATGACATGAACCCATAACCATCCAGTGCACAATTATGGACCCAGCATGCATTAGGAGCATAACCCAGGATGCAAAGCGGCGTAGGCACTGTGGGATAGCTACCCACAGTGCATCGCTCTCAAAGTCAATGGCTGATTCCCTAATGGAGATGTGCTACTTCAGAGTGCAGGCAGTCCCCGGGTTACATGGATCTGACTTACATCGGATCCCTACTTACAAATGGGGTGAGGCAACCCCGCACTGCTTCCCCCCAGCAGACCAGGGAGATGCGAAGCTAGCGCCCCATCCAGCAGACCAGGGAGATGCGGAGCGGCTTTTCTCAGCAGACACCTCAGCTTGAGAATAAAGGACTGAGGGAAGTGAGGTGTGGGAGAATAAAACTGAGCTCTGGAGAAATGTTTGGCTAGAGTTTCCCCTACAATATGTACCAGTTCCGACTTACATACAAATTCAACTTAAGAACAAACCTACAGTCCCTATCTTGTACGTAACCCGGGGACTGCCTGTACACTGAATTCTTCCCTGCAGTGAGAACACAGACCTTTGACTTTGCAAAATCGGGTGGCCAGACATCACCCATGATAGATTTGGCCTTATCTTGTAGTATAGATGTGGCCATAGTGACAAAACAGGCAAGAAAAGCAGCCACATTTGCCTACTCGTTTTCTGATGGCAGTGCATGCTCAGCCTTGGATAGTAGCACCAGGTTAAGTGGGAACAGAAATGTAGGCCACAACACCATGCTTATCTTCATATTTTTTTGGAAAATGCCAGGCACTGAGGAATATTTAAAATGTGAATCATACCACTTTTCTTTATAAATCTTCAAGAAGGAAAAAATAACACAAACCTAATTGTATTTGCAGCTCCCCTTTAAATAATGCTTTGCAGATAAGAGTAGAAAACCTTGTATCCGAGGATCTCAAAGTGCATTTGGCATTATATTAACTAGGCATTATCCCTATTTTAGGAATGAAGAAACAAACTCATAGAGGTTAAAGTGAATTTCAAAGGTTATACAGTAAGTAGATGGCAGAGTCAGAAACAGACCTTAGAAGTGCTGACCAGAGACACATTAGAAACTATTCATGTATGTAAAATTTGGCCCACGCTCAAATACTTTGTTGAATTAGGATCTTAGGTTCCAATCACTAAACCAGACGAGTTAGTTAATTCTGAGTAAATAAAAATGTTACAAATAAAGCCAATTAGTATTATAAAATGTGAATTTATTACATAATAAAATGAAAAAAATTATTTTCACAGAAGCATGTGCCCAGAGACTATAAAGATTTCTGCCTTCAGTTCAACATGTTAGATAAATATCACATGCTGACTATTCATTAGACCCCGTCAAATTTTTTATATGTCCACACACATTTTCCCATACAAGCACTGAGCTTGGTTTCTATTACTGGAGGGATCATAACACTTTTTATTTCAGTGCATTCAGACAATTTACAGGTATGTATGAAAATATTAATGAATCATGAATCATCCAAAAATTAAAACCTAAAAGTCCAATCTTTATTTTTACATGTTAAAAATTTCAGCCAAGACCACGTAAAGTATGTGACAAACTTCACACCTTGAATATAACAAATAATGAATAGCTGAAACAAATCATTCAAAATCATGAAATGATTTAAACTTATTTGTCCAAACAAATGTGGGTTTGATTAATTACAAATTTAACTGATAACAAAAAGATAAACCAGTTCTGTTCAGACACTGAAATGTTCTGATTTCCAGAATATACTCTATCCTTGAATGTTATGTTTATAGATTCAGTACCCACTTTTAAGTCAGTAGTATAAAAGCAGAGAGTAGTCAGTCCGC
The DNA here is from genome assembly GCF_049634645.1 of Pelodiscus sinensis. Classification (NCBI taxonomy): domain Eukaryota; kingdom Metazoa; phylum Chordata; order Testudines; family Trionychidae; genus Pelodiscus; species Pelodiscus sinensis. The sequence continues at coordinate 89,438,554 of NC_134714.1, forward strand.
ATCTTCAAGTACAGGCTTCCTTCTTTCATTACTTTCTAGATTGGAAACCTGAAAATAAACAACGTACAGGAATAAAAACAAATTTTCATTCAATTTCTTCTATTAATTTTAGAATTGTACCAAGAGTTGGTGTAGTGAACAATGAACAAAGGAACAACAAGCCAGAGGCCAGATTCTCAGCTATGCCCAGTCCCTGATTCTTGGGGATGGTTCTACGTCAGCCCATTCTCCAATCACCTCACAACTGCTCAAGGCCTGAAGGGCCATTTTGGCAGTCAAGTAGCAGAACAGTGCAGAAGAGCTCTGGCCATATATTCTTCTTCCCAAGCCAGGAGCCACAGAAGATGACATCAGAGGTGCATCACATCGGAATTTTCTCTCATTGGTAGATATACCAAGTAGGCATGTTAGATATTGGGTAACTGAATAGTTGTGTAACCACATGAATTCTTACACCATCTTATCTCTGGGTTCTGTGCTACAAACACGGGAACACAACAGTCAACATGTGGCTTTTCTCTGGACAATGGTTCTCTTGGGAATTACAACTACATGGTCTGTGAGCATAGAGTTTCCAGGCCAAAGGAAACTGTTAGTGTGCTCGCTTCCCAAAATAGGCTAACTTTGCCTTGCACTATTTACAAGAGACTCTTATTTCCCAGTCTCGTGAAAAACTTTCTGAAAGTTACCAGCACAGGCTGCTGCTGTAACTTATTAGATAAGAAGAAGCAAAAGATTTTTTAACTAGCGCCTCCCCTCCACTTTTCTCACAGATTGCAATGGCAAATTCCTGCAGGCTCAAGTAGTATTACAGGGAAACATATGCTATTACAAGGAAGCATATGCCAATACACTAGGTCATTATGAGTCCACATGATACTCACTGTGCCCATAAATATTTACAGGCACAAAGAGAGAGGCCAGATTTTTACAGTCTGACCCTACAAAAATATCCAATCCTGCTCCCTCTGAAGCCAAAAGGAGTTGGTCTTTAATGGGAGAACGCCCAAAATTATGAGTTGTAGGGCGGGGCTAAAAAAGGAATGGCGCACATGGTACCTTTTATTCTAAGTTTCCAGGGAGTCGGATTCTATTAACAGCATGCCTGACATTTCATAGAGGTGGGAATTAATATTTTATTGCATATGTAAACACATTCTTAAAAGCAACTGAAATGTAAAATCTCTGGCAGTGAAAACTCAGACATGTTAAAATTCTTCAGCCAAGCATTTTTATCGTAAAACAAAACGTACTGAAATAACGTTCAGGTTGTGACTGAAGCCCACAAAAAGCTAAGCAAACCAGTTACAGCAGTCACTTGATCCACTACACATCTCACAGTGGCTGGTCTAAGAACAGTTGCTGCATCCAAGCCATGGTTGTCCTTAGGGTGCTTGGGGCAATCACCTCCCCCCGCCCCCCGTTCCCTTGGCGTGGGGCCCAGGGCAATCCTCCCACTGCAGGCCCCGGCCCGCCTCACTCCTCTCCTCCTCCCTCCCCCTAGCAACGCAAGCCAGAGGATTACTGGGGAGACCTGGCCCGGGACAGCAGCAGAGGCCCATTCTCCAGCACTCCGGGAAACCTGCTCTGCTCCACACTGCTATGCTGCACAGTAAAGCCAAGCACAGCAGGCTGGAAGAAGGTGCCAGAGTGGGGTGGAACAGACTCCTGCTGCTGCAGTGAGTACAGAGTGGCCCAACCTTTGCTGTTGTCCTACACCAGGCCCCTTGGGACCTGTCCACAGGATGGTGGAGGTGGCTGCAACGCCCCCCACAAATCGTCCCATGGACTGGACAGCTCTGATCCAGGCATACAAGGACAAATTAATACTCAGTGAAACTCCACTGAGAAGTCCAAAGAGGAGATTACTGTAAAGGCAGATGGACAGACGCCTTCACTATGAATTTCCTAGCTCTTACTTATTTTGTCACCGTATTTTATGTCCTAATCCTGCAATCAGGTCCATGTATATACATCCCTGTTTACTATGTGCTTGCTTGTTGGCTTAAGTGGCGCTCTGAATGAGCATTCAGTCCATGAGCATCAGTGATCCCCAAACTTTTTAAGGTCATACCCCACTTATCCCCAGGGCTGAGGGTCACGGGTTGGTTGCCGTGGCAACACATGCACAGAGGTAAAAGGGCTGAACCTGGGACCAGGACCATAGCTGGGGCCAGGCACCAAGGGTGGAGCCAGCTTTGGAACCCCAGCTGGACCTTGACTGGGGGCTGGGGCTGGGCTGGAGCAGAGCTGGGTGCAGAGTAGGGCTGGGTGGCACTCCCCGTATTTCTGACTCAGACCTCACCACACTCCCCCAAACATTCCTCTGTGCCCCTGTTAAAGTAACGTTAAAGAATTGTTACAGATCATAGGAAACTTGTCTGTGTAGACATACTGGAACTGGATTTGGCCTATCACAAATCATTTAAAATAAACCTACAGCAGAACTCAACCAAGCTTACCTGTTTATCTATAGACCTGAACTGCCAGGACCAGGTAGTGTTGTAAAGGAAAGGTCTTAGGTCAAATCGGTTGTCTTCAGGACTGTAGTTTTCAGCATGATAGGCAGGTGTGAGGGTGGTCATTTTATGTCTGTTAATAGAGTACATCCTGAAAAAATGCTTAACCTTGGATGCCACCTGGTGTACAAAACACATAGTTTCAAGTCAACTGAAATTTCTCAGAACTGAAATACAACTGTAGATGAGCAAGTTACTCTGCAGAGAGCTAATTCACAAATCCAAATTTATATGCATTAGTTACCACTACTAATGTGTCTTACCAAAAAGGAAGCTGGCCATAATGACTAACTAAACATAGACAGCTGGGTTTGCAATGACTAGGAGACCCTCACGATGACTAGCATGCCTGGTGCATAACTTGCGGGTCTATTGCGACATCTAGATAGGCTTATGTATAGTTCTGTGGAGGAACCAGTGGTTGTGGTACATACATATACCAATGACACAGAGAAGTGACATAGGGAAGTGACATAGGGAAAGTCAGGAGAGAGGTCTTGGAGGCCAAATTTAGGCTACTAGGTAAAAGATTGAAGGCCAGGACCTTCATGGTAGCATTCTCTGAAATGATTCCAGTTACATGCACAGGACAAGTTAGATAGGCAGAATTGCTGGGTCTCAATGCACGGGTGAGACGATAGGGTATAGGGAGGAGGGGTTTGAATTTATTAAGAACTGTTAAACTTTGGGGGGAAAGGGGAGCTTATACAGGAAGGATGGGCTCCCCCTAAACCGAAATGTAACCAGATTTTGGCAATTAACATTAAAAAGCTTGAAGAGCAGTTTTTAAACTAAGGGCTGGGGGGAAGCTGACAGGTGCGGAGGAGCATGGAAGATCTCTTAATGCAGATTCTCTATGTCCTAGTAAAGAGGAGAGGGTGGAATATAGTAAAATACAGATGGGATCTGAACAGAAACAGTCAAATGAAAAAGAGTCTCATTCACATCACATAATGGCAGACAACTAAAATATGACAAGTTTTTAAAAGTGTTTATATACCAATAATACATAATAAGATGGATGAACTAGAGTGCCTCGTATTACCTGAGGATATTTCTATAACAGCCATCACAGAAACGTGATGGAATGAGGATAATCAATGAAAGAGTAATACAGAGTAAAAAATATAGTGAAAGGACAAAACAAGTCATTCTGATTGGGGAGTGGCACAATATGTGAAAGAAAGTGTAGAATCAAATGAAATACAAATCTTAAATGCACCAAACCATGCCATAGGATCTCTATGGATAGTAACTCCATTCTCCAATAAGAATATAGCAATAGGAATATATTACTGACCACTTGACGATAGTGACTGTGAAATGCTCAGAGAGATTAGAGAGGCTATTAACATAAAAAAAACCAATAATAATGAGAGATTTCAACTGTCCATTGACTGGATACAGATCACCTCAGGATGGGATGCAGAGATAGTTTCTTGACACCTTCAGTGACTACTGCAACTAGGACTGGAACCCATCAGAAAAGAGACAATTCTTGATTTAGTCCCAAGTGGAGAACAGGATAGTCAAGGTGAATATAGCTGGATCGCTTGGTAATAATGACCACAATATAATTAAATTTAACATCCCTGTGGCAGGAAAATACCACCGCAGCCCAACATTGTAATATTTAACTTGAGAAAGGAGAACCATACAAAAATGAGGAAGTCAGTTAAACAGAAATTAAAAGATATATTGCCAAAAGTGACATCTCTGCAAGCTTTATAGAAACTTTTTAAAGATTCTATAACAGAGGCTCAACCAAAAACATAATAAAAGAACCAAAAAATGCCACTATGTCTAAACAACAAAGTAAAAGAGGCAGTGAGACACAAAAAGGCATTCTTTAAAAAGGGAAAGTTAAACCTAACCCTAGTGAAGAAAATAAAATGGAGCATAAACTATGGCAAATGAAGTGTAAAAATACACAAATATTCAATTACTGGGGCAACAAGGATGATTAAGGGGCTGGAGCACATGACTTACTAGGAGAGGCTGAGGAATTTGGACTTATTTCATGTACAGAAGAGTGGGGGGAGGGAGGGGATTTGATAGCAGCTTTTAACTACCTGAAGGGGGGGGTGTTTCTAAAGAGAATGGAAAGAGGCTGTTCTCAATAGTGACGGATGACCAAATGAGGAGCAATGGTTTCAAGTTGCAGTGGGGGAGGTCTAGGTTAGTTATTAGGAAAAACTACTTTAGTATGGGAGTAATAAAACAGTGGAATGTGTTACCCAAGAAGGTGCTGGAATCTCCATCCCTAGAGGTTTTTAAGTTCCAGATTGATAAAGCCCTGGTTGGGATGAGTTAGTTGGGGTTGGTCCAGCTTTGGGCAGTGAGTTGGACTTGATGACCTCCTGAGGTCTTTTCCAACCCTATGATTCTATGATTCTGTAAAGGGAAATTATGTCTAACTAATCTACTAGAATTCTCTGAAGGGGGTCAAACATGTCGACAAATGAAATCCAGTGGTTACAGTGTACTTAGATTTCCAGAAAGCCTTTGACAAGGTCCCTAATCAAAGGCTCTTAAAGTAAGCTGTCATGGGATAAGAGGGAAGATCATCTTATGGATTGGTAACTGGTTAAAAGATAGGAAATAAAGGATAGGAACAAATGGTCAGTTTTCATGATGGAGAGATGTAAACAACGGGTGCACCCCAGGGGGCTCTTCTGAGACCAGTCCTAGTCAACATTCATAAATGATCAGGAAAAAAAGGGTTCACAGGGAGATGGGAAAATCTGCAGAGGATGCAAAACTATTCAAGATAACTAAGTTCAAAGCAGACTGCAAAGAGCTACAAAAGGGCTCTCAAAACTAGGCAACTAGACAACAAACTGGCCAATGAATTTGAATGTTGACAAATGCAAAGTAATGCATATTGGAAAACATAATCCCAACTACACATATAATCATGTAGTCTAAAGTAGTGGTTGCCGTTCAAGAAGGAGATCTTGGAGTCACTGTGGATAGTTCTCTGAAAACATGCACTCAATGGCAGTGGCAATTTTGACTGCAGTGGCAGTCAAAAAACTAGCAAAATGTTGTGGATCATAAAGAACTGGATTGGTACAAGACAGAAAATATCATATTGCCTCTATATAAATCCATTGTATACCCACATCTTGAATACTGTATGCAAAAAAACCCATCTCAAAAAAGATATATCGGAATTGATTCAGAAAAGGGCAACAAAGATTATGAGGGGTATGGATGGCTTCTCTATGAAGAGAAGTTAATAAAACTCGGACTTTTCAGTTTGGAAAAGAAATTACTAATGGGGATCTGATTGAGGTCTATAAAATATTGCCAGGTATGGAGAAACTAGATAAGGAAGTGCTGTATATTCCTTCTCACAATACAAGAACTAAGGGTCACCAAATGAAATTAATAGGCAGCAGGTTTTAAACAAACTAAAGGACATATTTCTTCACACAATGCAAGTCAAGCCATGTAGCTCCTTGCCAGAGAATGTGAAGGCCAAGACTATGACAGGGTTCAGAAAAGAACTAGATAAATTAAAGGAAGATAGGTACATCCATGGTTATTAGCCAGGTTGGGCAGGACCGGTGTCCCTAATCTCTGTTTATGAGAAGCTGGGAATGAGCAACAGGGAACAGATCACTTGATGATTACCTGTTTTGTTCATTCCCTGTGTTGCACAAGCAGGAGTGAGCAATAAGAGCCCACAGGACAGACAAAGATTGTCAGAGTTACCTGCTGGTGGGCCACCGGATGTTTTATTTACCTGCAGGTAAGAATACTTGCAGGCCCTGTGTGCACTATGTGTGTTCACTATTCCCGGCCAATGGGAGCTGCAGGAAGTGTGTGGGAATGTCAAATTACCGCTAACGGGAGTGGCAAGCAGCCGTACCTGCAGATGCACAAGTATCCAGTAACCCTGCAGGGGCTAACGCTGGTGGACCACATCCAGCCTGTAGGCAGCTTATTGCCCATCCCTGATTCAAAGTATCAGTATGAGTAAAACAGTGCCATAGTGAAGGACACATATGTATTATTTTAGAGTAAATGGGTTTTTTAAATAAAATAATGGATAGCCCAGGGTTTGGGACACTGGTCTGAGATATGGGTGACCCAAGTTTTATTCCCTGCTCTCCCACAGACTTTCTGTGACCTTGGTCAAGTCACTTAGCTTCTCTGTGCCTTGTATTCCCATCTGTAAAATGGGTATGACAGGACTTCATGCAGTTTTCATAACTTAAGAGGAACAGCTTGATCAGTCTCCTTGTATTTAAAAATACCCTACAGAGTTCTGAACACTTTAAAGGAGAAAATACCAAATTTTCAAGAGAAATCTCCTTGTGGAAACCTGCCCACCGACACTGATCATGCATGGTCCACTGTTTGTGTTGCAGTTAGCTATTCTCTGCTTCCCAAAAGACGTTCTTCTGCTAGCACAAGCTAGCACTGATTCTAGAGTAATTCTGGCCTTTTGTCTGTACTGCAGACTGTTAAAATCAACAATTAAGTATTCTGAAAGGAACTGTTTATTTTTAGATCTATATATAGAGATTAATTGAGCAGTTCCTCATAAGTTATGAAAACTACATATGAACTTTTTCCAAAACACAAACTCAGTTAATGGAGGAATTTTACAAGATTAAAAACATTTTTACCTCTCTTGGGGTACAGATATCCTTCCACATATTTATCAGTTTACAAAACATGCTGTAAGGGCCAGCCTTGGCTATCTTCCTTAGTTTGCCATAGACTGACAGCTCTGTGTAGGTCACACCCATGTCTTCCTGAAACCAGACACACAGACACACACAAAAAGGCACTGAAATGTATAACCGATGAGTCAGAATGAATTATTTTATAGAAGACTATAATAAATTCAGTTAATCAGAGAAATGCTAAATTCAAAATCAATCCCCATTTAAAAATCTCCATTTCTGCCGCGGCACTTCAGAAATTTTTATGGAAATATATTGCAGCTAGCTAGCAAAAACACTTGTTGAATAAAAAGGATTTTTCCTTCTGTGGTGCTTGATCACAGGCTTCATGCCAGCAAAATAAACCTATTTGTTGGCTTTCTGCTTGAAAAAAAGAAGCTAAATTCTCCTCTGACTTACTACCCCTTTTCCTAGAAACACACTACCATTCCCTAAAGTTTAGACCAGCCTTCACTTCAGAGGCACTCTGTAACTTTGAACAGTGCTCTATGAGAAAACACAGTTCTGGGGCAATATTTCCAAAAGTAACTAGTGACTTTGAGCTACTCAGTTTTGAGGGTCCTAACCTGAGAGGCCTTAAAGGGGACTGATTTTCAGAAAGGGCTATGCCCCACTCTGTAAAATACAGACCCCTTACAAATGTGTTGAATGGAATACCCAAAGCTCATGAAGGCACCCAAAAGCTCCAGTTACTTCTGAAACTCTTAGCCTGTATACACAAGCCTGGTAGCCAGATACCAATGTTTACAGAGCTGTTTTGTGAAATGACTATTGAGACCCTATAAAAGGAGAGAAACTTATCTCGGTCATAGTTTGGAGAGGGGTGGTGAAGGGGCAGTAGTGATGCTACTGAACAAAAATCAAGTTGTGGATAAAGCTTACCAGAGCATTTTAAAGCCCATTACCTCATCTGTTTGAGACACTTGTCCATCCACAAGGGGCTCTAACTCTGCAGTTGGTGGTGCAGACATAATGCTGTGTAGGAAAAAACATTCATTTTAACCCATCATGTTAGCTGACTGGCCTGCTAAACATCAAGTGCTTCATTTAAATCCATTTCTGGGGCACAACCTGCAAAATGATTATGGAAAGAAAACCTTTTGGGGAGCTTCAACCGTAACAGCACTGTGAAAGCTAGTAGAACAGCTCCTGACACTGACAGCATTAACACCAGACCATTTAAACAACAGTGTAAAAACTTAGGCCCTCACAGCAGCATTATCTCTAGCAGCACCTCAATGTTGTTACAACCAGCTGGTATTAATAACGTTAGAAACAAGTTGCCAAAAATAAACCTAGTGTAGATGTAGCCCTAGTGGCAAACATGTTTAAATATAGATGCTAGCATAGTTATGGCACAACTTCCTTGACAAATATTCACTGGGATTTATTTTCCAAAAATCATAATACAGCAAACTTCTGATAATCCGGCACCTTTAGGACCCAGGGGGTGCCGAATTATCAGATATGCTGGACTATCAGAAGGGGGGGCTATGAGGGGTCTGGGATGGGGTGGGAGGATGCTACCCCAAGCCCCCTCATAGCCCTCCCTTCTGATAGTCCGGCTATGCCCCAGGAGTCCCCGATTCAGCCGCTGCTGGTCAGTTTCAGCAGTGGCTGAATCGGGGATGCCTGCAGCAGAGCAGCTGGGGTGCTGCTGGGTTGGTCCGGTAGCGCTGACCCTTGGCGCCGCGAGACCAACCCGTCAGCACCCCAGCTGCTCTTGGGGATGCCTGGGACAGAGCAGCTGGGGTGCTGACGGGTTGGTCCCGCAGCGCCGCTCCTCAGCACTACTGGACCAACCCAGCAGCACCCCAGCTGCTCTGCCCCAGGTGTCCCCAAGTCAGCCGCTGCAGAAACTGATCAGCGGCTGACTCCAGAAAACCAGAGGCAGAGCTGCTCTGCCTCGGGCTTCCTGGAGTCAGCCCTGGTCAGTTTCAGCAGTGGCTGAATCTGGACGCCTGGGGCAGAGCAGCTGGAAGACTGCTGGGTTGGTCCCACAGCGCCAAGGAGCGGCGCTACTGGACCAACCCAGCAGCAGCCCAGCTGCTCTGCCCCAGGTGTCCCCAAGTCAGCTGCTGCTGAAACTTATCAGCGGCTGACTCCAGAAAGCCAGAGGCAGAGCTGCTCTGCCCCGGGCTTCCTGGAGTCAGCCCTGGTCAGTTTCAGCAGTGGCTGAATCGGGATGCCTGCGACAGAGCAGCTGGGGCGCTGCTGGGTTGGTCTGGTAGCGCCAAACCTCGGCGCTGCGGGGACCAACCCAGCAGCACTCCAGCTGCTCTGTCCCAGGTGTCCCCAAGTCAGCTGCTGCTGAAACTGACCAGCGGCTGATTCCAGGAAGCTGGGGCAGAGCAGCTCTGTCTCGGGCTTCCTGGAGTCAGCCGCTGGTCAATTTCAGCAGCGGCTGAATCCGGGACAGCTGGGGTGCTGCTGGGTTGGTCCCGCAGCCCCGAGGGGCAGCGCTACTGGACCTACCCGGCAGCACTCCAGCTGTTCTGCCCCCTGCTTCCCGGATTCAGCGCTGGTCAGTTTTAGCAGCGGCTGAATCGGGAAAGCTGGGGGCAGAGCAGCTCCAATGGTCCGGCTGCCTGGAGCACTTCCGGGTTCCTGATGGTGCCGGACCATCAGGAGTGCTGGACCGTCAGATGCCGGACCATCGGAGTTTTACTGTAGATGCATGTTTTAAATCTATTTTAAAGACTAAAGAGTTTTGGTAGGTATACATGGCCAGTAGTAATAGTGAAATTAGACTACCTGGGTCTCAAGAGAAAAATCCCTGTCCACACTGATCTGGAGAAATATACTAGCTACAACCATACTTAAACACAGAAGTTATTATTATTTATCACATGTATTACAATGGCATCAGAGATCCCATTCAGCTAGCACAGTTTCACTGGTAGTGAAAACAGGATCTAAGAATCATGACTTTACTCCTCACCTTCTGAGAGCAGTAAGCTGGAAGTTTTCCATACAATACTGTATGAAACGTCTCAGGTCAGTCTTGCTGATTCCACCAATGGGATTGATATCAGCACTGGAGCAATCATACTTAGTTAAGTATCCATGAAGACTGAAAGAGAATAAGGAACTTTTTATAACAACGAAGACCACTGAATAAGGACTTTTTATGTTTTCATGTGCATCTATAAGCCATTGATAACTTGAGGATCTGCAAACTGTAAATCTAACTGATGTCTCCACCAACCAACGAGGCAGGGTATTTAGCAAAAACAACTAAAATGCAGCCTTACCTACCTCAATACCAACTCAAATCCCACCTTTCCAGGTTCGGATTTTATAAATACATTGCATTGTTTACAAAGCGATTTTTTAGATTTCTAATGATAAAAATATTAAAAAGACACAAAATATTAGCTTCACTCTCGTTTTCTATTTACAGGTCACCTTCACTAGTGAAGGTTGCTGAGAAAGGAAAAAGCTGTTCTTGTATTGAATTACTACACCAATTCCCAAACAGCTGCCTGAAAAAATGTCTGATGATTATACTTTTCAGTTCTGTTTATATTTTCATTGATTTCCATTGCTCTCATTTTAGTCTGAAATTCATTTCCGTTCCTGGGGCACTGGTAGATACCGGCATCTGTCAAGTTACAAAAGACTGCACTGACCTTTCATCCACATTGGCTGATCCAAGCACTAGAAGCCCCCCAGGCATCCCACGAGCCCAGTGACTCAGCTGAGCAAACAGGTAGGCAAGGACCATTCTTATTCTAGCCTACAAATCAAATTGAGAAATAAGGCAGATTTACAAAGCAAAACTTTCTCCCTCATGAAACAAAATTCAAAGTCAAATTCAAATGTTCAGTAGGAACTACAATGAGCCTGGCATACTTCAGAACTAAGCTACATTTAGAATTTAGGTTTTTGCAGGTGACTACTGAGCACTGCATCCCAGTGTAATTTAACCTCACCATGTTAGTACAGAAAGAGATTTTTGCCCACAAAGGATCCAGCTCATATAAAACATACCTGCACATTCTGTAGTGCCAGATTTTCCCTGCTGCTCCCTCCATAGACACGAAACTGGGGAGATCTTCCCATCACCATACTGAAAATCCCCACAATAACTTTCACTGCCCCATCTATGTTTAGATTTATATGATAGCTGAAAAAATTACAAACACAAAGGGTTCAGTTTGCATGCTTAGGACAAGGTAAAATAGTATAAAATGAAGTATTTTAACTTGGTCTTCCTTAATGTTAAGAAAATAATCGACCTCTCAATTAATTCACCTCTAGAGTATCAAGGATACAGGAATAAGTCACAAAAGCCTGCCACTATCTAATATCCAGCTTCTAGCTTTGGGGAGCCTAGAGTGCAGACATTTCAATTTCAGTCGACTGGCTCCCTATTCTTTCCTCCACTGTTTCTGATGCCTCCCACACAAATACTCAGGTATTAAGACTAATATTTCTACATACTGCCCTTATTATTACTCTCATATACTTTCAGAAAACTTGAAACTGTACATGAAATCTTAATCACAACATTATTTAATCCAAGAATTTCTTAGTCTATACCTGCCTATCTGTTCAGCCAACAATTCAGCCCTGTTGTATGTATCCTGGGAGGAGTTCTCGCTAGCCATGTAACAAGTGGTGAAAATACGTCCACAGAATTCCTGGGAATCCACAGGAATGTAGGTTTCATCATTCACTATCCTACGTACATCAGCCAGCACATCTTGATCTGCAGACAACAGTAGACGTAAAATGAGAGAGAAGAGGAACCTTCACAGATACCTTCTACTGCTAATAATACTTTGTTTTTCCATGCCACAAATCAAGAGGATCTCAAAGCACTTTACAATAATAAAGGAACTAAACCTCACAACAGCCTTTCACAAAATAAAATATCTCTTGATTTGTTGGCATTTCAAATATGTTCTCAATTCCACCAAAGAAAATTATTGAGTTTGCTGCTGGTTTGGGTCTCTAAATATAAAAAAGTTTTGTCCCATATATTAAAAAGAAAGGAGGAAATGCTAATTGAATGAAAGGGACTAACTCAGGGCTTATGGACTATTTCAGCCCAACTCAGGGCTTGACATCCCTTATGGCTAGCACATGTGTGAAACTTAAGAACTGTGCTGGCCAACGTATCGGGCTGAATTTTACCCAAAGTTTGGATGATAAATGCAAAGCATAATCCGTATCCATGGCGCTCTCTGTACTTATGGACAGTGTGCAGAATACAGGTACTACACATGCAGCAGCTCAAGGCTCTGGCAGTGGGACAGCAGTAGGGAAAGGCTCTGGTAGTCTCATTTTGCCAGAGCCTTTCCTTGCTGCCTCCTGCCACAGCCATTCCCCTCTGCTCTGCCCCATTCTCTCCCCCACCGCAGCTTTACACTGTGGCAGGAAAAGGCTCTGGCAGCAGGGAGGCAGTTAGACACCACCCTGATAAAAATAGCAGTGTAGACATTAGGGATGTCTGGGTGATGCTTACGGGCTAACAGTTAAGTGGTAACCAGGAGCAGCCCATGGCCCAGCCACAAGCGGAGGGCTGTTCCAGCCCCACCAGGCCCCCTGCATGGGGATGTTGGCTCTCAGCCGACACTGAGTTGGTAGGGGCAGCAATGGCAGCCCCAGGAGGGGTGGGGATGGGCAAAGAACCACGACAGCTGCCCCTGCGCAGGGGCTGGGAATCATGGCAGCAGCAACCTTATGCAGGCTCTGGGAACTGCAGTGGCCACAGGTAGGAGCTGTGGCAGCAGTGGCTGGAAGTAGCCAGGCTAGAGCGGCCCCTTGACTGCAGTAGGACCATTCTAGCCCAACCCTAATGGGCCCCCCACCCAGACTCCATTTAATCAGTTAAAGGTTACACACAGTGCCAGCACTGCATTTACCTGTTTAACCAATTCAATGGGATTTTACACCCCTAGTAGACAGGACAGGCACTACTTGGGCACACAGGGAGCCATGTAAAGTATAACCTTGAGGTTCAGGAATATCGGGCACTCACCTCACCTCACCTAAGCCACACCTCACTATCTAGCTATACTCTCGCTAGTAGGCATGCGGTGTATGTGCTCTACATGCCATAAGTGCAGACATAACCTGAGTTTCATAGCTTACTAAAACCCATAAATACAATCTGAAGAAGCTTTGAAATATGGATCCACATTTTGGTTGGGTTTCGCAAAAGACATGTAAGGCTATTAGCTGCCACGCTATACTGAAATGCAAAGCTTGGTCCTAATCTCTAATTAAGCATATCACCAGTATGTTACACCTTATGTAATGTACGAATGGCTAATATTCATCTGCTTCTAACCACTAGCAAGCTTGGTTACTCAGTCAAGGACACAAACATTCCCCAACTTACTTCCATTCTTGACTGCAAGGGAAACCTGGTGACACATGGAGTACACAATACAAGCTGTAGCAGAGCTGTCAATTCCACCACTAAGCGGTAGGAGAAATCCTGCCTTAAACAGCAAGCAATGGAAAAAGCTGTAAAAAGTGTCATTGGAAAAACATATTTTACCCTTCAGAAACAATATTTTGAGCCCAGTCCTGCATCCCTCCCTCATATAAGTTATGCACGCTCTGGCCAGCAGGGCCAGTCAAGTCTGGTAGTTTTCTACTGGACTTCAATGGGTGTGGGAGCAGGCCCAGAACGGGTATAAATACAAGTAACATAATTTAGTCTGTGTGTGATGTATGGCATGAAGATATGCATGATGAAAAGAGTCCCAAAACCAAACAGAAGAAATCCACAGCAACATGAATGAAAAAAGAAAACAGATTAATGAATGACACTCTTAGAAGGAATTTCTCTAGAGTGATCCTAAACAACCTGATTAGATTAGTGTCGACTGGACCATACACAATTCCACTGACTTTAATCAGATTGCAAAGGTTTAAATCAGGAATAATATGGTATATTGTCTCTGAGAACAGGGTAGAAAGGATGCTTTTATTATGCCGTAAGAGGTATGGAGCTTTCAGGAACCTGGAGCACCAAACTTAAGCTACATACATACATATATAAATAAATACATAAATACATACATACATAAGCAAGCAAGCATCCCTTATTTCAATGGGAGGTTTGTTACTGAATGTAAAGCAAGCAGGACTGAACACTAAAAGATCTGAAAAGAACCGACAAAGGGCTCATCTAGACTACATTAAAGTGTCGAAAGGGGATATGCAATTTCCCACAGAATTTGCATAGCTTCTTCTAATCTCGCTTTCAAAAGTGAAAGGAGTCAAGATGCGGGGGGTTTGGCAACCCTCCCTTTTACGAAAAGTCGCTTTTCCTCAAAAAATGAGGTTTACGCGGCTTTTTGAAAAAGAGGGGGGTTGCTGAAAAAATAAGTCTTGACTACTTTCAAGATCGGAAGAAGATATGCAAATCCCCGCAGAATTTGCATATCCCCTTTCGACACTTTAGCGTAGTCTAGATGAGCCCAAACACATCTTGAATAAGTGTTTTAATCCCAAACCAAAGATACTAGTGAAAAATCTTTCAAAATTATCTTGCACTAAAGAGGCGAAGATAATGGAATCTACCTATACTGTTCTTATGGTTAAAACATATAAAGACAATGGTGAAAAAAGAGTTTTTACCTGATTACTGCGTCTTAAGTAGTCCCAAAGCCAACATGCCGGGCCAAGGCTGAAAGTTACAAAAAAATAAATATTCCAGAATAGCTGTGGAATAGAACTATTTCATATTTTAAAATCAATTTTTGATGATGATATTTATTTAGACATTTTCCCCCCTAGGACTTTACATATAAACAAGAAATAATTTTAGCCTCCAAATTTTTTTAACCTGACCAATAAACTTTGCAACAGACAATATTTTTGATTAAATTAATTTCCCCCTTCATTACTTCATTATACCTACCAGATTTCTTCTTCAGGACTATGATATCTCCACTGGATTGGCTCACAGACAGGTACACATATATTATCAAAATATGACAGAGCAAAATTCACTTTTATTCTGGGATAGGAATTCACTTTGCTTGCCTAATAGAATAGAAAATGTGGAAAGTCATCAGTTTTAATGTGCATTTATCTGTAAAGGCATTACAAGTTCAGAGGTATACATCTTCTGGAATATTGCAGAAGCCAAAGTATTTCAACACTCATTTTCAATAAATGAAGATGTGTTAACTCAGTGACTTACTGAAATTGTCCAAAGAGCATAAGATCAATGCATCTGAAGAATTCTTACCTTTAGGTTACGAGATGATATTTCCGCCCTATAACTCTGAACATCTTCCAAGTCCAGTGTAGCAACCAACACTTCCTGGGGAAAATAATTTTAAGTTAGACGACAAACATAGATATAGAACAGGTTTTTCAAACCCAAACATACAATACGAAGAATTATTTTAAAATGGATAGTCATTCTCAACATAAATATTTCCTGCTTAATCTACACATCAGAGTAGTGCCAGTGATTTCAATAGGAATCCTCAATAAAATAAAAACAATTATACTGAATACATGGGACAACAGACTATCCTGTAATCCTTACACGAGAAAGTTCACACTAACTTCACAAGTTTCTTAGTCACATAAGGGTTTGCAAAATTGGGCCTATAATTCATACTTTTGAGTTCACGTGCTTAAAAATAAGCACAACAGGGCCTGCTTCCCACCACGATAGCCAACCCTCCCTGGCTCGGTCTACTCGAGGATGTTCAGATATCCTTCCACTGCTGCAGCTCCATCGGGGTAGGCAAAAGAAATGCTCATGCAGATTGGGTGCAGGGAATTATTTTACCACAGTGACATCTAGATATTCGAGCAGGGTTGGATAACTTGGAAAAAAGGCATTTGCCTGCTCTACATTGGGACATCTAGCCTCCCTCGCACCCATGGAATTGAACTTGTGCTAGATCAATGGCAGGAGAATTTCTGAAAAGCCTCAGTGTAGATGCAGCCCCACTGACTTTACCTTGCAACAAGGTTGGAGACAAAGAGAGCAATGCAAAGGTTAGGGAGGCCAAGAAGTGAAATGAATCTCACAACACCGTTCAGCCTGAGTTTATTACCACATCATCCAGTGAAAACTGGGATCCTTGAGCAATGGTGTGTCCATTCATAGAAATCATGGCACAACCATCATAGTACAAACGATCACCATCACAGCCTTTCTGATTGGCTAAGACATAAATCCCACCGTTCTAGGAGAAAAAAAATGTTATTTTTCAAAATATGACAGTTTGAAAACCATGTTGAATGGCAAATCTACTTGTTTCTTTTTCCCCACTCCCAACTATACTCTCCATCTTTATGTTGTGACTAATTTAGGAACCATTCCTTTCTTTTCACTTGAAAAGGGCTCAGCTCTTAGTGAACCCCGTGGAAGCAAATCATATAACATACTAGCTAAGGGTATGTCTACACTACCCCGCTAGTTCGAACTAGCGGGGGTAATGTAGTCATCCGCAGTTGCAAATGAAGCCCGGGATTTGAATTTCCTGGGCTTCATTTGCATGAAGCCAGCCGGCGCCATTTTTAAATGCCGGCTAATTCGGACCCCGTGCCGCGCGGCTACACGCGGCACGGACTAGCTAGTTCAGATTAGGCTTCTAATCCGAATTAGCTGTACACCTCGTTCCACGAGGCGTACAGCTAGTTCGGATTAGAAGCCTAATCCGAACTAGCTAGTCCGTGCCACGTGTAGCCGCGCGGCACGGGGTCCAAACTAGCTGGCATTTAAAAATGGCGCCGGCCGGCTTCATGCAAATGAAGCCTGGGAAATTCAAATCCCGGGCCTCATTTGCAACTGCAGATGACTACATTACCCCCGCTAGTTCGAACTAGCGGGGTAGTGTAGACATACCCTAAGGGTGTTACATCTCCCTTAAGTGGCTATTACCAGCAGACGGAGTTGAGTTGCCCCTTTGAGTGGTGGAGGTCTATACTTTAGAACTGAAATTAAAAGTTCAAGACAGGAGTTGTTGCAAAAATAATAATAATGCTTTAGAATAACAGGCCTAACAAAATGAGGAAGAAATTATATTTTGATGTTTTGGAGCATAGCAGATATTACTAATTGCAAGCAAGACATGTTAAATTACTATGAAGAAGCAATCATACACACACTAATCACTTTTCATGGCTTAGCTTGCCATTCACTCACTTGTTCCCCCACCTCATCTCTATCAAAAATAGGTACAGTTATTGCCTAATCACTAAATATATTTTCTCTTAAAATAAAGGGATTTTAAAAAAAAAGATAGAGGAGAAACAAAGGCACCAATTCCTTGGATCTTATATCCCTGGTGTTTGGCATAATTAAATATATCCTAGTTTAAGATTTTGCTGACTTTCCTTTATAGATATGTATGCAAGAAAGATTACAAATTTACTTTTCTGATGCCAAGGAGCCTAATTACCGGCACAGGCAGGAAACACTATGCCAGATCAGCACAGAGAAGACCACCCTGAAAAAACAGGGTAAGTATTGAAGAGATGAGTGAGTCTTTAAAAAGACCTACCTTTGCTGTTGAAGAATTTACCAAATCCACACGAGTGTGAGCTTTCCGCAGCACATGGTGACTCCCTGAAGAATTAGTGAAGATCTCCACCCCATCAAGTCCCATTTCAATATGAGGGCTGTGAAAATAAGAAACAGGACACTGCTCAGCAGGCCTTTCCTGTGTGTCATTTAACTAGTCACAACTAACAACAGCTTTGCCATACCTAGAGCAGTCCATTGTCAGTTTAATATGTGTCTTGGTTGGTCCAAATATTGGAAATGTTTGCTAAAATATATCTATTTCCCTGCATTGCATTGTTCCTTTGTCATGGATAGTTTCCCATAGGAAAGGGGGACTTCTGATCCTCCTCCCTTATTCTATTGAACGCCATCCTTCTAATTCAAAGGCAGTCACCTGTTCATAGTGCCAAGTATCTTAGTCCCAGAGAGGCAAAAAGATAAGATGACCCTCCTTTGAGAAGAAAGGAGAAGATTTCTAACACTGAGGGAGTTCTAACACTGTGAAGGTCAGCATGTCTCTTCTCTCCTATTTTTGTTGTGGGATTTGCTAAAAAGATTGATTACAGCGGCATGATAGTGGCATGACCTGGAGAAAAGAAATAAGCATGTTATATTTTAAAAAGAAATTTCTATACAGTAGTATAATTTCAATCAGCTTCCTAATGTTAAAATGACAATTAATCTCTCAGGCTAGAGTAATTTTGCTAACTATTTTTGTGAACCTAGAATTTGCAGGGTGTGCTGTTTGAACTGCAGCAACACTTTGATTGGATGCAGACAGAGTGCACGGCTTTTATAGTCAATGTGTGCACTTTACTTCGTATGCCCTTGCTTTACATACATGTCATTTTAGCAATACCGGTACAAAATAAACCACACAAATGGAAACCAGCAGAATCTGGAAATCCTGCATATGGGCAACAGTAAACAAAATGTCTTGCGGACCAGACATAGAATCCTAATGGGCCACAGGTTGCCAATGGTTTAGAGAAAAGTTTATACTTCTTTTCCTGTTTAATTTACGTATGTGACAGCCCATTGAACTATAGTCAGCTTCACTGTATGTCAGTTTGGTATCTAGTTCTGCCTGCTAATCTGAAAAGACCAGGACCTGAGGTAGTGTATTTCTTGTAAAGACTTTTAAACCACTACAGAAGAAAAGAAAAATTCTTATAAAAAATCCAAGACATTAAAAAAGAAAACAACAAAATTCAGGACACACTATTTAAAAGATACTGGAATTTACATTCCTGTAAACAAGAAAAAACTTCCAGAGTATCAACTAAATATTCTTTAAAATAGTATGTTTTGAATGTTGTATATTCTGAGTAAGCTTCAGCTATCACCCTATGCATTGGCTGCAATATTAAGGTTAACAAAATAAAGCTGATAATTAAAAAGGAATAAAACTGAAATTAAGGAGTGGATAATACACTTCTAGGTGAGTTTGTAAGTGATATCATGAGGGAAGTAAAATTCTGCAGTGTGAAAATTAATAAGGTTCTCTGAATATGGAACGACGACTGGAAGTCTCCTTTGCAGGTAAGTGGCCTGATACTGATCTCACTTACACCAATATGATGTTAAAGAGTTTCTCACTGCTATCAGGCTCATGGCACAGGTATTTTTCCTAATTCTTTACAAGGCACACTAAACCATATTTGAAAGATTTGCTTCCATACATATTGTTCTGGGAGACACTTTAGTACAGTGGACCTCATGGTACACAATCTACCTATTTAAAACTCTCAGGTTCATCTGTCCCCTTGGAATGACTTGGGCACACAGAATTCTCAACACTGAAGCTATAATACATAAAGACAACAAAATTATTTGCCCCATTTACTTAGACTGCTTTCTCCCCCACATGCATTTACTGCTACTTGTTATACCAGCACTTTCTGAAAGATTTTCTCCATAGAGCAGTGGTCCTCAACCTTTTGGGGCTGCCGGGCGCCCGGGAATGGATTGGGCTGGCCCTGGTCACTAGGCGAGCACACATAAATGCCCCGGCGGGCACCATGGCACTGGCGGGCACTGTATTGGGGACCACTACCATAGAGGAACATTAACTGAATTTTGCAGTGGCACCTGTCCTTTTGGCAGCTGCAGGACATGCTTATCCTACCTTTTATTCATCTCTTAAACTTACCTATTTGGTGCCCACAGCTCTTCGCAGATTTCACTCCCTAGGCATGTATCTTTGGTTGCTAGCACTGCATCACCAAAAGGAACAGTTTCCTGAGGTAAACAAAAAACATACACATACATACTTAAAAAGGGACATTGTTTTATATGAGGTAAAAAAAACAACCCCCCAAAAAGAAAAATACTGACCTACATAAACTTAGTATCAAGGGAGCAAGGATAAAACACATTTTTTAATCTCAAACTGATTTTACTTAGAGATAGGCCTAACCTGCAAATCCAGATCAGATTTTTACCTTTCTCAGAGTTCCAGTCATGTTTGGATCTAGGGTTTTGGTTCAGGCCCATCTCTTTTTAATTAAATGCCCTGTAGAACAGGGGAAGCCGATGCAATTCTGTAAGCTACCCTCAGATCTAACAAAAAAGTACAGCAGTAAGTCAGAGCTGTCCACTTAGACCAATATGGAACACTTTGTGCTGTAACCTGCAACCACTGCAGGCTGTAAATGTGTATGATGCAAAAAGAAAAATCTGTTCTACTTTGGGTAATTCAGGTATGATCGTCAAATTCCTGGTAAGCAGCCAATGAGATCCTTTGCTGGTCAAACTTTGGACCCTCCTGCATTGCTGCAGAATATTAACGTTTACATAAATAAGACTATATTATTGGCTCATTTACAAACGTAATTGAGAAACTCCATTGAAACCACTTAATTTGCATGGTTGTGACTCACAGCAGAATTTAGCCTTTATACTGTAATTATGTTATTTTTGATTAAATTGTTGTGTCTAGTTGATATTAAAACAAGATAAAAAAAACACACATTTCTTAAACTCACCTGTCCTGTCACCTCCTGTATCATTCTGGGGAGCAAATATTCCTCCACATACCTAAAACAATTATCTCAATCAGCAGTGCTCAGAAATAAATTCTCTGCTTTAACCTGACGTACGGTTAATGCTAACAATGTTTCACAGAGTTCAAGGTCAGAGGTTACCATTATATCAATACACATCAGCTGTGACACAGGGCAACCAAAAATCCATGCTCTGTTCTTGAGTTAGAATTTTCTATAAACATATAGGGCATGTCTAGACTATATCCCTCTTTTGAAAGAGGAATGTAAATTAGACAGATCAAAATTGCAAATGAAGTCGGGATTTGAATTTCCCGCACTTCATTTGCATAATGGCAGCCATGCGTTCTTTCGAAAACAAGTATTTCGAAAGTGAAACCGCTGACTAGATGCAGTTCTTTCCAGAAAAACCCCTCAATGAGGAGTACAGGATCTTTCAAAAACGTTTTTTTTTTTTTTTCAAAAGAACTGCATCTAGACAGCGGTTTCACTTTCAACATACCCGTTTTCGAAAGAACATGTGGCCGCCATTATGCAAATGAAACGTGGGAAATTCAAATCCTGGCTTCATTTGCAATTTTGATCTAATTTACATCACTCCTTTGAAAGAGGGATGTAGTCCAGACGTACCCCTAGAGAAGATACACCAATCTAAATCCACCTGCAGCTGGGTATGTGCTGGGACCCTTCCAACCCTTGACCCTATTGAAAAGCTTCCGCTTGGTTTGAAGGCAGTCTGGGAAAATGGGTATGGAAGAACACTGCCTTGTTGGAAGCAGACTCTTCCTGGAAGAGCCCTCTGCTCTTGTAAGGGATACAAATGTACTCTTATTTAAAGAGCTTTCTAAATGAAATACCACTAAGTGGCTTAAATTAATTTCTCTTTGGTATGGGGATTTCAATCCCTTTGCTGTGACTGCAATGGCAAATCCATGCTTTCTAGCCTTTTTACTTGTACACTATACATAGCTCACCGTGTTCTGCTCCATGGAGTAAACCATCGAAGTTCCCTGTAATTTCCTGCATTTGCCAGCACCATCTTTGGCCTGATCAGAAGAATTTTCCTGTTAAAAAAAAAAGGGGGAGGAGGGGCAGTTTAAGAAAAATGAGCAAAGAAATGCCACGTTTCTATTTATTTTTCCTGTATGTTTACTTTGCATATTTGACATCAATTTGTATAAAGTCATTTTCACTGTTTTCCTTTGCATAGTCTGCCTGATTCAGCTTCTCCTTTTGGTTTTATAGGTCTGTAGCAGTGAGAGTTTTTGATGCTTACATTAAAAACATATGACTGTAAATAGAAAGTTCACAAAAATTGCCAATCTCTTCAAAATTAACTAGATATGGAGCGGACTTTAAATATAAATTTGATGAGATGTTGTTTTGTATTGATAATTACATACCAAGAAGTTAACCTAACCTGCAGTTATAAAAGATATTATCTTGATAGAGACACATACTTGTTTAAAAAGATCACTCTACAGTTGTAGCGAACGTTTCTGCACATAACAGGCCTGTACAACAACAAAAAAATCAGTGTTACTTAAAGCTAAGTTAATTAAATAAAACAAGCTGATTATTAAAAAACACTGACTAATATCTACCACATTACATGAGATTGAATGTAAATGTGATAAATATTTTTGCACCTTTTGCCACATTTGACATTCAGCAACACAACTATAACACTATGGTTAGCCCATTGTAGCTCCAGTGTCCTTGCTAACCAGTAGCATTTTCTCAGATACCTTTTTCCAAAGCAGCTACCTCTTTATAATAATTATGCAACACTTACATTCCCACGTCACAGATGATGTCTTGAGTGACAGGAGATTCCAACAGCTTTGCCAGAACTTCAAATGAATGCAAGACTGTATCGGATTCATAATAGTGATCTGAACAGCCATAGCCACTATACAGAAAAATATACAAAGCAAAAAATTCAGATGATATCAGAATTAGACACAAGAAGCCAATGCTACTTATAAAAACAACCTCCCAAACTTATGGAAGTTACACAGAGCACAAAAAAACTATATAGGATATACTATTTACAGTAACAGCATTTAAAATTCTACAGTATTGTTGTTGAAGTATTCTTGTTCATAAAAACCAACATGATTTAAAGGACAGAATTGAACATTACACTTACCATCTGCAATTTTCATTATAACAAACTTAATATTTGGTGCCACTAGGGGCTGTAAAATAAAGGACCCAATCCTGTACCTTTCACTACTATTAAAATATTTTTTCTCATATAGCTAACACTGGAGTTTAAACTGAAATTTGGATACTATTACGCAAAGTATTCTGCATTATGATTTGTTCTATACTTTTCATCACTGTTTAGTTAAGAACATAAGAACGGCCGTATGGAATCAGACCAAAGGTCCATCTAGCCCAGCAGCCTGTCTGCCGACAGTGGCCCAGAGAGGGTGGACCGAAGACAACCCGGGCTTCATTTGAAACTCTGGTTGCCCTCATTTGCCTACCTAGTTCAAACTAACAAGCTAGTGCAGACATACCCTAAGGCTACGTGTAGACTGGCATGATTTTGCGGAAATACTTTTAATGGAAAAGTTTTTCCGTTTAAAGTATTTCCGCAAAAGAGCGTCTAGATTGGCACGGATGCTTTTGCGCAAAAAGTGCTTTTGCGCAAAAGCATCTGTGGCCAGTCTAGATGCAATTTTGCGCAAGAAAGCCCCGATCGCCATTTTAGCCATCGGGGCTTTTCTGCGCAAAACAGTTCTTCCCTGTCTACACTGGCCCTCTTGCGCAAGTATTCTTGCACAATAGGGCTTTTTCCCAAGCGGGAGCTGGAAAGTATTTGCGCAAGAAGCACTGATTTTGTACATTACAAAGTCTGTGCTCTTGCGCAAATTCAAGCGGCCAGTGTAGACAGCTGGCAAGTTTTTGCGCAAAAGCGGCTGCTTTTGTGCAAAATCTTGCCAGTCTAGACGCACCCTTAATAGATTAGTAAGACATGATTTTCCTTTACAGAAACCATGTTGACTTTTGTCCAAAAAATTATGTTCTTCTACGTGCCTCACAATTTTATTCTTTACTGTTGTTTCGACTAATTTGCCCAGTACTGAAGTTAGACTTACCGGTCTGTAATTGCCAGGATCGCCTCTAGAGCCCTTTTTAAATATTGGTGTCTCGTTGGCTACCTTCCAGTCATTAGATACGGAAGCCGATTTAAAGGATAGGTAACAAATCACAGATAATAGTTCAGCAATTTCCCATTTGAGTTCTTTTAGAACCCTTGAATGAATGCCATCCGGTCCCGGAGATTTGTTAACATTAAGTTTTTCTACTTGTTCCAAAACCTCCTCTAATGACACTTCAATCCGGGACAGTTCCTCAGATTCATCACCCACAAAGGACGGTGCAGATTTGGGAATCTCCCTAATGTCCTCAGCTGTGAAGACTAAAGCAAAGAAATCATTTAGGGTACGTCTACACTACCACCCTAGTTCGAACTAGGGTGGTCAATGTAGGCAACCGAAGTTGCAAATGAAGCCCGGGATTTGAATTTCCCGGGCTTCATTTGCATCTTGCCGGGTGCCGCCAATTTTAAATCACCGCTAGTTCGGACTCCGTGCCCAGGGCTACACGCGGCCCGGAGTAGGTAGTTCAGATTAGGCTTCCTATTCCAAACTACCGGTACATCTCATTCCACAAGGAGTAACGGTAGTTCGGAATAGGAAGCCTATTTGGAAGAAAACAAGCCTTCACTCTGCGTTGTGTTTAAGCAACAAGTAGCCAGAGGCAGTTTATTCGAGCAATATTGCAAGGGAAGACATCCATAAGCGGATCTTCAAATACAAAACAATTAAAAGCCAATATATATACACCTTTCTGTTACATATAACATTAAACAATTACTTCCCTGCCCATTTAGTTCCCATCGGACTCTGTCTTATCTCAAGGTTCTCACTGAGGTAAGCATTCCACTCTTATCAATGTGAGAGAGAAAGAGATGTGAACACAGCGTCTCTTCTGGCTCTCGCGTTAGCAGGAGTCAGAGTGACCCAGACTCTTGCTCTGCTACTGACAAACCCTGAAATGGCCACCCAAATCCCCTTTCCCTTAGTCCTGCTTCCACAATCCCCCCTTTTGTGCTCTAGGCACAACTACTTCTTCAAATCTCTATATTCATTAAACATTGTATTTCTGTTTTAACATCGAGAGGATTGACCTCACAGGTATGGATTGATTGCAATGGTAATACAGGATTAGTATGAACATGAAAACTATTTCCATTAGTACATCCTCTATAACAACAACAGAACATGAATCTGACCGTGTAATTCAGAGATTTTCTGGACTTCAGGTATGAGTGAAAGTAAATTCTGGAATCGGTCGGGTATTAGGGTAGTCCAGTTGAGGGGTATTTGGAATCTAAGGGCTGTTCGTAGGACCTTGTCTGTGGGCCAATAAATAACATGATTTCCCATAACAGTGGTGAGATGAAAGTGCATGTCTTGGAAGGTGGTGGTATTAATGTGTACACAGCTATCATTGGCCTGAAAGAGCAAATGTCCTGTTAGAGTGTATCCTTGTCCCATACCTTCCTAGCAAATGCTGTCATGTATGGTTACAACTTCCCCTGGTCTCAGCTTTCGTATGCACTGAAGCTGTGGGGGTTCTAAAGGCCAAAGCATCCATTGATTTCCTATCCCTATCCAAATATCAGGTGTTATTTCAGGAGCACTGACTATGAAACGGCTGGGCACACCAGGTGGTTTAATTTCCCAGATGTCTCGGTGAATCACCCAGTCCCACATGCATCCTCCCAACAGACCCGGCAAGATTCTGGACCCCCCCAGAAGACCAGGAGGACAGGAGCAAAGCCGCCCAGGCAGCGGAGGTCCCGCTGCCTGGGTGGCTTTGCTCCCGGGCAAACGAGCAAAGCCGCCCAGGCGGCGGCTTTGCTCGGGTGTCCCTGGTCTGCTGGGGGGGGGGTCCAGCGGCTTTGCTGGACCCCCCCAGCAGACCAGGGAGACTGGGAGAAGCTTTTCTCGCCCTGGAGGACATGGGCGGCGACCCGCCGCCCTGAGCTCCGGGGCGAGAAAAGCCCCGTTTGTAAGTGCGGATCCGACATAAGTCGGATCCGCGTAAGTCGGGGACTGCCTGTATATTTTATATCCCAGTATGATTGTGTCCCACAGATTTTCCTCATTCCACCAGGTTTCAGTGATGCCTATTATGTCAATCTCCTCCTTTAATATGAGGTACTCTAGTTCACCCATCTTATTAGTCAGACTCCTAGCATTTGTGTAGAAGCACTTTAAAAATTTGCCACTGCTTATTTGTCTGCCCTTCCCTGATGCATTGGATTCCTTTGTATGTGGTTGTTTGTCTGCTCTGGCCCATGGTTTGTCGTCTCCCCTCCTCTCTTTCTGAGTACAGCTTAGAGAATTTCTATCAATGGATTCTCCTCTAAGAGAAGTCTCCATCCGATTTATGTGCATCTCTGCACCAATTGGCTTTCCCCATCTCTTAGTTTAATAACTGTTCTACAGCCTTTTTAATGTTTAGTGCCAGCAGTCTGGTTCCATCCTAGTTTAGTGGAGCCCATCCTTCCTGTATAGCCTCCCCATCTCCCAAAAGTGTCCCCAGTTCCTAATAAATCCAAACCCCTCTTTCCCTACATCATCATCTCATCCATACATTGAGACTCTGAAGCTCTGCCTGCCTGCCTACCTGGCCCTGCACATGGAACTGAAAGCATTTCTGAGAATGAAATCTAGGACCGCTATGGTGGCAGTCTCTTTCCTAGCAACCTAAATTTGGCCTCCAGGACATCTCTCCTACCCTTCCCTACGTCATTGGTACCTACATGTACCACGACCACCAGCTCCTCCCCAGCACTACACATAAGTCTATCTAGATGCCTCAAGAGATCCACAACCTTCGCACCAGGCAGTCAAGTGACCATACAGTTCTCCCGGTCATCACAAACCCAACTATCTATGTTTCTAACGATCAAATCACCCGCTACTAACACGTGCCTCTTCCTAACAACTGGCATTCCCTCCCCCTCAGAAGTATCCTCAGTGCAAGAGGATCCCAACTACGGAATAGTTTCCCTCTGTTCCCATTGAATGGGCTATTCCCTTGAGACTTTCATCCTCTTTAAGAGCACTGGGGCTCTCAGACTGGAGGTGGGACAGTACTACAGTGTCCCGGAAAGCCTCATCAACATAGCTCTCTACCTCCCTTAGCTCCTTCAGTTCAGCCACCGTGGCCTCCAAAGCCCGAACTTGGTCTCTGAGGGTCAGGAGCTCCTTGCAACGGGTGCACACATACGCCTCTCGCCCACAGGGCAGGTAATCATACGTTACACTTGACACAATAAACAGGATAGCCCCCACTCTGCTGCAGGGTTTCTGTCTCCATTTTTCTTATGAATAAGTTTAAGTATAAACTGGGCTTCTTATTAAATATCTGGAATATAGATTATTATAAAAGTTATGTTTAAAGAAGGTCAGAAGTCACTAGTGCCCTCTAACCTTCCCCTCTAAACTCCCTCTCAGCTGCTCCTGTTCGCCATATTATTCTGTCAATGAGCCATATACACTTTTCCCCCTTTGTGAAGATACCAACTATACAGTAAGTAAGATGGTCTCACCAAATTTCAAGCTCTGGTCCAAGTCTGTATCTTGCTCCTTTGTACTTTGCAATTTCAATACCTATAAAATGGGGGACAAGGGTTGGATAAAAGAGGAGTCCACTCTAGATAGAAAATGATAATCTAACCTGTCAGTGTGCAGAGGGGATCTCAGCATTGGACATACAGTCCTGGATTTATTTTAATAGTTTCCATCCTGTAATCTTATAGCCCTTTTGAAGTGCCACTGTCTTTTTGGCTCAAATGTGTTTAGGAGCAGATTTTTCAGAAGCCAGATTTTCTAAAGGGCTTAGCACTAACTACTTAATTGCCATACCTAGTATGAAGAAGAATTCTTCTGAACATCTAGCCCAGAGGTGGGCAACCTGTGGCTCTCGAGCCACTTGCGGCTCTTTGCTCAGAGAAATGAGGCTCTTACGCTTACCATACGGCTGTGTCATTTTTCCAGCTTTTTTAAAACACAAAAAATGTCCGAGGCTCAATTGTCGTTCGGAGCCACACGCCCGGACTGCTCACAGCCGCTCTGTGCACACACCCCAGTGCTTGGAAGCAGAAGCATGTGGCTGCGGTGGCAGCAGTGGCTCCAGTGAGACCCAGGGTGTTACTAAAAGAATCTGGGCTGCTTGGATCTGCGGAATGGGTGGGGCATTGGGTTAGAGCGGGGGGAGGGGCCTGCGGTACCTGGCTCTGGGGGAGAAGGAGGACGGCACTGGGTCAGCACAGAGAGGCAGGGGGTGCCTGGCTCTGGGGGAGGGGTGGGTGCATTGGGTTAGAGCAGGTGTTGGAACTGAAAGTTTTATTCTTTTTATATTTGTATTTTAGATTTAGTAATGTAGTAATGTAAGGTAATATATAATCATATTTAATACTGTAGTAAATCAAATCCTTTCAAGTATATATCTCCTATATTGCCTTGTTCTAAAGTTTAGTAAGTAAAGAGACAGGATCTCATATTGTGTCTATGTTAATGAGATCAGAAGAATGTTGAAGACCGAAAGGCCTTAATTGCTTGATTTACAATGCCTCTTTGCTTTCTGTGTATCTGCGTAACCTTGAGAGTCCGTGTAACATTGCTTATGCGTGTGAGAAGAGTATGAATGTGTTGAGATAAGGTGCAAAAGTTATATTGCTCAGAACCAGATAGCCAAAGGAGGAGGGTGAGCAAGCATGGGTGAAGACTAGATGACCTGGTGGCAGAGATGCCATCTATAACCATCGATGCATAAGATGATTGGCTATTGACAGATGGATGGGCCTCGAAGAAAAGCTAGCACCCCTGAAAGATGATTGATTACAGGATGAACTTTGGAAAATGTTTTGGGAACACTGACATCAAAAAGATAATGTTCTGGTCACAAGCTGACAGAGCAGAATCCATGGATTTCAACACAGAAAAGGATTATAAAAGCAGGGTGCTTTGCTATGGAACTTTGGGTTTGTCTTGCCACCAACTCCAGAAGAGCATCGGCTCGATCGACTGACAAAGGCCCTGCTCTCCTGGGTGTTCAATCACTAGACTGATACAGAATCTGGGCTGGTAACTACAACATTGTCTGGCAGGACTGTGTGTGTATATGGTGTTTATTTGTGTGAGTGGTTGAAAAGCATATGATACTATTGTATTCTCAATAAATGCGGTGTACTGCCTTTTCCCCTATAAAAGAGCTCATGTGCTTCATTTAAGCAGATAACACAGGGGGGTTTAGGGTACCTTGCGCTGGGGGAGGGGGATGTGACTCCTTGCACTACCGTCCACAGCTATTTTGGCTCAGTGTCTAACTGGTTGGCCACCCAGATCTAACCATTAGAGCCTTATAATGACAGAGGAAAGCTAATGTTGAGGAAATGTGTTAGACAGGGTGATACAAACTAAAGCAGTGTTTCTGCACAGCGACTGTTAGACATCTGGCTGCAGCAGCTCCTCCACACAACTAGCACATCCTGGGAAACCTCTCCCAGTGCAAGAACCAGGAAACGGACATTTCACAATAGATCATCTCCTGGCAGAGCAGGGCTGCAAATCCACTGCACAATGCTCATGATGGCCTGGCTACCACAAAAAAGGGCATCACAAACACAAGCCTTGAGCTGTTCAGGGAAGGGCCCTTTTTGCTCTTTAAGTCTCCTTCCAGGCAGCACCTCCCTTCCTTTCTTCCCATTCACCCTCTTCCCTTCCTTGGATCCTGGGGGTCCACGGGCAGGACAGTCTTAGGCTTTTTGGGTCTCCAGTGTAGCTCCAGGGGTCATTTCCTACAGCTCTCTCCCCTGGAATGGAAAAGTGACCCCGGGAGCTACACTGGAGACCCAAAAAGCCTGACTGTCCTGCCCGTGGACCCCCAGGATCCAAGGAAGGGAAGAGGGTGAATGGGAAGAAAGGAAGGGAGGTGCTGCCTGGAAGGAGACTTAAAGAGCAAAAAGGGCCCACGCTGGACTGTCCTGCCAGCGGACCCACGCTGGATCAAAAATCCCATTTTAATTCAATCAGGACAACGACACCCCCCCCCCCACCGCGCTCAGAACAGTGGGGCTCAGGAGCCCCCAGCATGGGGCTCCGTCCAACACCCCTCCCCCCCAGCCCGGAGGGGGAGGAGTCCCCGCTTCCCTGTCGTGCCCCTCCCCCACTTACTTTTTAAAATCCGCGCCACATTGCCCTCGAAATCTAGAGCCCACTGGTTGAGCGCACAGGTCGCCAGTGTGACGGGCCTGCCCATGGCCGCTCCCCCAGAGCCCAGCGGCGCTGCCCACGCAGCAGCAGGCCGGCTAGCAGCAGCTGCCCTTCCGGCGGGGGTGACACTGGTTTGTTTACTTCCTGCCTCCCTCCCCTGCCCGCCCGATCCGGGCTGCAGCTGAGAGCCCGGCCCCTCACGCGCAGCCTCCAAGGGGCCCCCAGGCAAACCAGACACGGCGGGGAGCACAGTCACCCCGGCGGAACAGCAAACCCCCGAGCGCACGTCGCTCAGCTAGAGGGCCCAGAGCGGGCGGGCGCGCGGGCTCCCTTCCCCGGGAGCAGTTTCCTGTCTCGTGCCCTGGCAGCTCCTAGGGCCGCATTAAAGGGTGAGCAAGCCGGGCAGCTGCCCAAGGCGCCTGATGGCAGCTGTAAGGGGCGCGCGGCGGGGCCGACAAGCAGCGCCCCCTCACGGCCACGGGGCCCTGCACGGCCCGGCGCGCGCGCGCCAACAGCGACAGGCGGGCCTGAGTGGGCCGCGCTTGAGCTGTGCGCCCTGGGGCCCGGCTGCGCATCCTAAGGGGGGGGCGGGCCCGCGCATGCGCCCGGAAGCGGCGCCGGGCATAGACTGTCTCTGTGCGGGCCCAGTTAAATGGTTCTATTTGGAATCATGGGAGGGTGGGTGGCTTATTTGGAAATCATGGGAGGGTCTATTTGGAATCATGGGAGGGTGGGCAGGCGAACCCCACCCGCCTTCTAAAAGCCCCTTCCCAGCCTTACGGGAGGGACACTGGACCCAGGTCCAATTAATTTCGGGGGACAAATAATGAAAAAAGGATCAGGGAGTGCAGGCTAAAGGTTTATAACTAGGGAACCGGATGGGGACACCGAGCAGAGCACCCCGGACAGCGCCCACTGCTCCTCAAAGCTATCGAGGGAGCCGGTGGACGCCGCCCAGAGGAACTCTGCCCGGATTCGTGAAACAAGGGAGGAGCGGAAATAGGCCCCACAGTCACAGAGAACCCCCTCGTCCAACATCCTCCTCCTGGTATGATAGATGGTCACTTTTGCTACGGCCAGGAGGAGGTTGACGAGGAGGTCTCGCGACTTTGTGGGGCCACGGATAGGGTGTGCATAAATGAAGAGGTGAGGGGAAAAGTGCAGCCAGAACCTCAATAAGAGGTTCTGGAGGAGCCAGAATAGGGGCTGCAACCTGGCACATTCAAGATAGGCGTGCGCCAGGTTCTCCCTCACGCCGCAGAAGGGGCAGGTGTCTGGGATGGGGGTAAACCGCGCCAAGTACACGCCCGTGCTCACAGCTCCGTGAAGGAGCCGCCAACTGATGTCCCCGATGGGCCGCGGAATTAGATCGGAATAGATGCTGGCCCATCGAGGTCTCCCACCCTGTATAGGTCTTAAGTGGTCCCGCCATTTAGAGTCGGGGCGGGACACGAGGGTGGGGAAATGCAGGGTGTGGAGCACGAGCGTGTACAGCTGTTCTCTGGGCGCGGTCCGAAAACAGACCTGCTGCAATTTTTGCAGCCGGCTGGGGGTCCAAGGATGAGGAGGCCGGGGGGCCCACGGAACCGGGGCCCAATAATAAGGGACGGAGGCTTTGCAGGAGGGGAGGGGCGGGGCGTATCCTCTCGCAGGGCTCTCTGTAGGAAATCGAGAGCGGGCTGCAGCAAGGCCGCCTTCACCTCCTGGAGTAGGCGCAGGCGGGTTCGGGGGGTGGAGAGCCCCATGCGCTGAGCGAGCACCCGGGGGTCCACCCAATCCCCCCTGTCGTAGTCCAGGAGGTCTCCAACCATTCCAGGTGGAGGCCATCTGAGTGCCATATAAGGGAGTCTTGTTTCACTCATCCAAAGGACATGCCCAAGCCATCTCCAGCGTCTCTGCTTGATCTCGTCCACAACATTGCTGATGCAAGTGTGTTGGCTTATCTCCTTGTTGGTAACATGCTGTTCCCAGAGGACTCTGAGGATACGATGGCACCGTCCTTCAAAGCCTCTGAGTCTGCTCTCAATCTTCTTGTTTGTCCTCCCAAGTCTCTAGGCATACAGCAGGACTGAGCGCACATTCGACCTATAGATCTTCAGTTTAGTCCTGGTCTTTAACAGTGGCGACTTCCAAATGTTGTTAAGCTTTTGGAAGGCTTGCGCTGCCAGGGCTATTCTAGTGGAGATCTCTTTGTCGATGTTGCTGTCCGCCGAGATGTAACTGCTGAGATACCTGAAGTCATTTACTTCCTCTGACTCTTCACCCATGACGGTGGTTTTATCAGTGTTAGTTGTCCTCAGTTTCATCACTTTGGACTTGCCAGGGTGAATTCTGAGCCCAACGCTTCTGGCTGTCCGGTCAACAATGTCGGTCTTTTCTTGGATGTCCTGCTGATCGTGCGCGAGAAGCGCCAGGTCATCTGTGAAGTCGCAGTCCTCAAGTCGAGCAGTCGGTCCCTATAGCACTCCCCTTGATCTGCCCTCAGTGGCTCTGCGCATCACCCAGTCAATGACCACAAGGAAGGTAACAGGTGAGATTACACAGCCCTGTCTGACACCTGTCTTTCTGTGAAACCAGTCACTCTGCTGTCCTTCATGTCGCACACAGCGTACAGGTCCTTCAGGATGTTAATGAGCTTCTCAGAGAACCCGTATGCTTGTAGAATCCTCCAGGGGGAGGGGTGGTGGATGCTATCAAACGCCGTCTCAAAAATCGATGAAATTATGCTCTTAGGGTGCCCTTTCAAAATGAGCAGGCTTTTGCTTGCCCTACCAATCCACCTAAGAGTTGAGTCATTGTGCCAGTCATTCAGTGTATACAGGGTTCTGTCACAGAGCTTTTTAAAATATTTAAAATATAAGCTGTAAGGCACCTACATGCTTTAGTACTGGCCGTCAACATACACATTTCTAACAAATAGAATGCAAGGGTGTGTCTAGACTACATGCCTCCTTCGACGGAGGCATGTAGATTAGCCAGATCGGAAGAGGGAAATGAAGCCGCGATTAAAATAATCGCGGCTTCATTTAAATTTAAATGGCTGCCCCGATCTGCCGATCAGCTGTTTGTCGGCAGATCGGGGGAGTCTGGACGCGATGCCCCGACAAAGAAGCCTTTCTTCATCGACACAGGTAAGCCTCGTGAAACCAGGCTTACCTGTGTCGATGAAGAAAGGCTTCTTTGTCGGGGCATCGCGTCCAGACTCCCCCGATCTGCCGACAAACAGCTGATCGGCAGATCGGGGCAGCCATTTAAATTTAAATGAAGCCGCGATTATTTTAATCGCGGCTTCATTTCCCTCTTCCGATCTGGCTAATCTACATGCCTCCGTCGAAGGAGGCATGTAGTCTAGACACACCCCAAGTGTGTAGCCTACCATGTAGCTAAAATGTAGCTTTGTGCAATGCATTGTGCCTCAGTGTACCTTACCTGCCATCCTTTCTTCCTTACAAAAGGAACAGACTAATGCTCTTGATAAAGATGCATTAAGTGGGCTGTTTGTGTTTGTTAGTACTGTTACAGCAAGAATAGAATTGTTTTCTTCTTTGAGAGTGTAAGAATGTTTTTTGTACTAGATCTGTTTTTACAGAAGCAGCTGTGTAAGCTTTGTTTGTGTGAGTGTAGAATGAGGAATGTGTGTTAGAAGATAAATGCGAAGGCCATAACCCAACCCAATGTTCTTTGGAGAAGCGGAGGACAGACTAAAGGCACCAGGAGATTGCTGTATATCTCTATTGAGATGTGAATGAAGGGCAGATTGACTACTCTAAAAGATAAAGCAAGCAGCTATCAACTGGGACAAGCTATGAGATGAGAATAATTTAATAAAACAAGTATGATTATAGCATGACAGTGCAATACTCACTGATCCCAGTGAAGGGAAACTACTATAGAAAGGGGCTGCTTTGCCACAGATTTTAGGGTCCATCTTGCTAAGATTTGGGCACATTGGTCCGGATTGATAGAGCCCTGCTCCTCCCTATCTGTGATCAATCTGGTTGGCCACCAGAAGGATTTGGACCTTGAACTGGTAACTAACAGCAACTGGGGGGTGAATATGCTAGCTGCTTTACTACTGTATTCTTAATAAATGCAGCGTATTGCCTTTTCCCCTAAAAAGATCCCATGGGTTTCTTATAAGCATAAAAGGTGAAAGATTGAAACTACTAGGTGCTCTCATTGTAATTAAAGACAGAAGTCTAGTTTGACTTAATTGGGAGCAGGATTGGTCCATTTCTTCTTTCAGGGTCCAATAACTGAGTGCCCTTTGATTGGTCTTGAATAGCCACAATTCTCATTTTGTGGGAGTCGATATGGGTGTTCAGAAGATCATAGAATAGGATTGTGCATTATTAAACTTAATTGTACTCTGTTGGACTCATTGCCTCATCCCACAACCTGCTCGATGAAGTGTCCCACCCATTTTACATTGCTAATTATTAGGTAGTAAAGCAATAGCAGTTTACTGAAGAATGTAGCCAAAATCCTGAGTGTGACTTTTCCTTCCGCTATAATCGTTATTCACGTATTAACTTTATCAGCTCGTGTAATTCCTTTGCATGTGGTCAACTAGATTAACCGATAAGACAACTACTTGCTGACATCCTAGTAGCCGCTATAGTGGCTATTGCTTTTGTGAACTAGCCACACTCAACTGACCAAATAGCCACGTGTGGCTAGCATGTTGGACACTACAGGTATAATGGGAGTCAGGGAGCTGGGTTCTAATTGACTCTGCCTCTCATTTGTTATTCCTAAAATTAACAATTGAAGGGAGTCTTCATATTTGCTTTCTGAGGCTGAACGCTCTCTAGGTCATATTTTCAGGCTTTTCTCTGCAACTATGAAGGCTAGAAACTTACTAGGGTTTTCAATGAAAGCTGAGAATCTCATGCAGTTATAAAAGTGGCAACACTGAAACAGCATCACTGAAATGCATCCAGTTCTAAGGTGGAGGGAAACAACCAACTAGCACATACCATGCTACACAACCAAGTTGTTATAGGCATTGGAAATTCTGGCCAGGTAGACTAGGTTTAGTGCAGTGGGATTTTTTAGTCCACAAAGTTTGCACAAGTTTTTGGATTTTGAGGGTTTGTTTAAATAATTCCAAATCAAATCTGCTATCCAACTGAATAAAATAAAGTAAGTTGCAAACTGAAAGAACATAGCAGTTTGTAAGGGACCCAGTAAAGCTCAAAATGTCATGAATGAACATGGAAAATAGCAGCTTCCCTAGTTATCAATTTCATATATATGAAAATCAATATTTTCAAAATGCCCATTCATGATGGGCCCTAGTTGGGTACCCAAATTTAATTAACACTTGATAAAACTGTAGACTTTAGTCCCAATATGACACAGCTGATTAACAACACCAACATATTTTAATGCTACTTTTTTGATCGATAGTTAAGTGTCCTTTGAGGATTTATTAATTATTGTAAATCACAGTGAGTCTCAGGTGGAAGGTACAATAGATATGCAATGTATGATGACTTAAAAAAATAAATGGATTGTTCCTGTAATCATTAACTTAAACTTTTGCACTACAATCTGCAAAGATCTCTGCTGCAGTCATAAATGGCACAGACACAAATATTACTTAGAGTGCTAACCTTAAGATTGCAACTGCATAGAGTGCTCAGATTAAAAGATACATTGTTCATTTTAATCTGTTAGGATAGGTGCTAAAATTGGGGGTACTGCTGAGGATACAAGGCTTACAGTTTGGTTCAGTGGCTCTCAGCTACATGAATTGCTGGGGTACCTTTGTCTAGTTTTTTTTTTCTATAAAATATTCATAGGGTGGTGGTTGTCATGGTTATTTCATGAGCTGGCTGGTGGTTTGAAGCAGTTGCACCAATCCAGCAGTGTAGCACCATGTGATGTTTAAGAGAACATGCAGGTGATTGGACAGTAAGTTTAGTATGTAACTCCTGAGGGCGTGGCAAAGGCTAACAAGAGCTTTAACCAGCCTCAAGCAGACTGTTTTTTGGGTACTTGTAAGAGTTCAGCTGGGTGGAATCATATGCAAAGAAGTGGTAAGGAGTAATTTATATTATAATCGGGGTTCTAATTAGAATAGACATATGTATTTGAAATAGATCAGAGTCAATGAGTAAATCTGAAAATGAGTTGTATAAATCCTGTCTTGAACAAAAATATGTGCATATAATTTAGAAAACGTATTACAACAGGTTCATAGTGATGATGGATAGAATATGGTTAGAAAATGTAGGCAAAAATTAAGATTTGACTGCCAAAAAAGGATGTTTTTGTTGTGATTTTTTTTTTCAACGTCTGTTTCACATCCTGTTTTCTGACCTGTGCTGGAAATGGGGGTAGCTCTGAGCTTGTATAACGTGATCATTTTGCAGTGCAGTTTATTTTTGATTTGATGGTAGTCTGCTCCATATTGTGAAGCTGTTTTTGCTGCTGCTTTTCTCTGCTTTGCCTTTTAACAGCATCTTCTAATTCTGATAGATAATTATTGCTTTTTAAAGAATCAACATTTGTTTGCAAAGTTAGAGAAAGCAATTTGAGCACTACAGAAAGGGAAGAAGAGACCTCTCAAACAGCTAGTGTTGGGAAAGATGTGCTCTCTGATCTTAGACTTCTAAAGGGAAACTGAGAGAACATATATTTATACAACTTCTGTTTTATGCAAAGAAGTGATAAGGAGTAATTTATATTATAATCGGGGTTCTAATTAGAATAGAAATATGTATTTGAAATAGATCAGAGTCAATGAGTAAATCTGAAAATGAGTTGTATAAATCCTGTCTTAAACAAAAATATGTGCATATAGTTTAGAAAACGTATTACAACAGGTTCATAGTGATGATGGATAGAATAAACTTGATAAAACTGTAGGCTTTAGTCCCAGTATGACTTGTATATACACACACAATATAGCTTGTATATACACACACAAGCTACTGTGTAAAACAAGTTTCATACTTCCAGGAACTAGTTGATTCTTGGTCAGTTAAAGACTTATCGGCACATGCAATGAATGGTTTTTGTTGTTCAATATGTCTCCAAACATAATACTTGTTCTTCAGAGGGATGAGAAAATAGCATTTAGCAAGATATAGTAAAAAATAACCAGAGTATTAAACTATTGTGTAATAAATAGGCAAGCTTCATGTGGGTTATTTTTTGAGGGAGGATATTGTATGACATGGTAAAAAAAACTTGTCTGTTTATTACATATGAGATTAGTAACTAGGGTGGCGTTGTTATTTATAATGGTTTTTAGTTAATCATCCATAATCCTCTAATCTTTACTGAATGAGTCTCTTGCGAACAGCTGCTCTTTTCTTTCTATGTGCAAAAGTTTACAGTATCCAACAGGAGAGCTGATTTGAGTTCTAGTTTGTTAAAAAAGAAAATCAATAAATAACCAAGATTCTGCCTTATTTTTGTGAATTATAGATCCAATCACACATAATACAAATGTCCTTTATCAGAATTTCTCTACCTTCCTCAGTTTGCAGCATGTTGTTTGCCAGTTGTTGAATAATTCCAGCCA
The DNA here is from genome assembly GCF_049634645.1 of Pelodiscus sinensis. NCBI lineage: Eukaryota > Metazoa > Chordata > Testudines > Trionychidae > Pelodiscus > Pelodiscus sinensis. The sequence continues at coordinate 89,476,118 of NC_134714.1, forward strand.
CAACAGAGGTGGTTGCAATTCAGTGGTGTGATGTCTTTCATAATGATGAGATAGGCCTGTAGCAAATCCAGAAACACAGTGAAAACCACATTAATGGTCATTATTTAAAATGAATTAAAAGTTTTACACTACTGTCTTTGTGGGTACGTCTACACTTGCATCCCTAGTTTGAACTAGGGATGCAAATGTAGGCAACCAAAATTGCTAATGAAGTGGGGATTTAAATGTCCTGCCCTTCATTAGCATGATCTTGCCGGCACATTACTCCGCTCAACAGTGCAGTCCTGGCCCCCAGAGCAGCTGCCCCTCAATGTGGGCTCAGCCCCAGCTATTGGAGCAGTTGCACATGGCTAGCCCTAGCACCAACCCCAGCCACCAGAGCAGCCATCTTCCACGCAGCCCCGGCTGCCAGAACAACCATGCCACTCAACTTCCAGGTCCAGCAGGAAGGTGAGTGCTGCTGCACAACTCTGCAAAGGAGGTGGACAGATTTAGAATTGTTTGTGCAGGGCTGCACACGCTCGCACCCTAGAGGGAACTTTGCTAAAGACCCACTGAAATTTAGATAAAAAGTTTCAGGAAGCACCTAGATCAGAGGTGGGCAATAATTTTTTATAAGAGGGCCACACCAAGGTTTTGGTAAATGGTCAAGGGCCACACTTTTATGTGGAATAGGTGTGAGGTCTGGGACAGAAATTGGGTGCAGAAGAGAGCTTGGGGTAGGGCATTGAGATGCAGTAGAGGATGTGGTGTCTGAGAGAGGGTTTGGATGGTGTAGGGGTGTGACCTGGGGTAGGGGACTGCAAAGCAGGGTCCAGGAGAGAGCATGGGAACAGGATAGGATTTTGACCAGGGGGAGGGATGTAGGAGGAGGGAGTTGTGACCTACAGAAGTGGGGAAGAGAAAGTGCAGAGTGTTTAGATGGTGGCCTGGGGCAGGGAGGTGGGGTGCAGGAGGGGATGGGGTGCCAGACACAAGCTTTGGTTAGGAGGTGCTTATGTAGGTGGCTCTTGGCTGGCAGCCCAGTGGGCCCCTCAGGCAGGGTCCTTGTCTGCCACATCCCCAGGCTACTCAAAGCAGCTGGCTGCTCCCTGTGCCTCTCTGCACTGGGAACTGGCCCAATGGGCAGGGATGTAAGCTAGGGATATTAGATATTGTGGGGGCAAAGCCGGCAGCCAGTGCGCTCCTCTGTGCATGGGGAGCTTGGGTGTCCCATGGTGCAGGGCTGGTGTGCCCCTGCGCTGCTGCCTCAGTATCAGAAGCAGCAGCACAGGGTGGCACGCAGGAGCAGATCAACCAGGGAAGCTGGTTTAAAAACCACCTCCTCACTCAGGTTGGCTGCCTGCCACCCTGCGCTGCTGCCTCGGATACAGAGGCAGCAGTGTGGGAGGGCAGCAGTCTTGCACCACAGGGCACCTGAGCTACCACCGCGGACAGGGGCTGCTGCCACGGACTAGCCTCTGTCCGTGGGAGGCCCAGGCTTGTCACAGACAGAGGCTGTCTGTGGGAGATCTTCTGACCATGGGCCCTAGTACAAAGTGTGAGAGGGGACCAGCATCATGCCCTGTGAAGGGGCAGGCTAGATGCAGCCAGTCCTCAGCACTGTCTCCTCTCCCCTGAAGCTCTCAGAGGAGCGTGTAGCGCTGCAGAGCGAGCAGCACTGTGCACCAACAGCAAATCGATGCTGTCGCTGCCAACCAGAGCCCCTGGCCCCTTGAAATCATCAGGCCCCTTAGCAACTGCCCCCTTTCCCCTCCCTCTGCACCTCCGCATCAGCCAGCCTGGGCTTGAGGGAAGGAATTGCGTGGACAGGGAGCAGGGCCTCAGACAGGATGGTCAAATTTATGGGGCAGAGAAGAAAAAAATTACCCTATGCTTTGATTGCACAAGAAGTATAGCATCCCTATGGTCCTGCAGATGCTGTTTAAGATCACTTCACCTTCTAACCAGAAATAATTCCTCTTGTCAAATATGTTGGTCTTTGTTTTGATGGAGGGAAAAATTCTTGCTTTGGGGAATATTTTAAATAAACCTTATTGTCATTGTCATAGCTTCAGGGGGTGGCCGAGTCAGTCTGTACAGGATAAACTTAAAAAACAACAAATGGTCTGGTAGCACTTTATAGACTAACAAAACATGTAGATGGTACCATGAGCTTTTGTGGGCATTAGTCACCACCAGTGAATTCCTGTCTGTACGGTAATCGAGCAGATTCCAAACATCTAGACTTGCCTTGGAAGGAAATTGGAGTAAAGAAAGCCAAGCAGAATTATACCTTTTAGTTGGGAAGGTGGACGAAGGTAGAACTCTTTCAGGCAATCTTTGCATGGTGTTCTTTTTTAAAAAAAATGTGTATTAGACAGGGAAGGAGGTTACGGTATAATTCCATTTTTTTTTCTCCTTTGTGGGTAATCTTTAACAATGTTTCCAGGTATTGTACAGTGTTAATAAAAATGTTAGCTTGGGCAGTAAGTTTCACAGAGCCTGTAGGCATTAATATCTTACATTGCAATCTTATATGTAGGAAAATTCAAGGGTTTTTTGTTTGTTTGTTTTTAATCAAAGCCCAGATGCTTGATACAAATCAAAATGATTAGAAATCTCATTTATAAAGGATAATGTAGAACTAACTGCTGGAGGGACCAGATGGTATAACACAATGTAATCCTCTTTCATGTAGGATCCAATGGCAGCCTTTCCTGAAGGAAAATCTTCTGAAGAAAGGAAACATAAGAGCATCCCAAATGGTTCTGGGACCTCTCAAGGCCAATGGGGAAGAGCCTGGTGAGAGAGGCTTTTGTCACTGTGACTTAACATAACCCAAATGTGATATTGCTCACTCCAGCTACTACCATTTTCCTTACAAACTTGACTCCAATATTCAAAAGACTAGGGGGCCCTCAATAAACAAAGGCTGCATCAGTCTTCAATTTATAGTGCAATTCTGAATGACTTAAACACAATATATCTGAAGTACAGTGGGAGCACAGACTTGCTGTCATGGGTTATTAGATGGTTTATGTCGGTCAGCCTGTTCATCATAGCTTCAGCTCAGAACAAGCAAACTCATAACAAGTTTAGTCCAGATCAGGGGGCTTGGCTTCTGGAAACTCCTGATCAGGCAACTCAGCATACAGTTGGTCTCTCTCCCCAAGGCGTATCTTCAAAGAGTTGTTTTTTGGAGGGGAGAATTTGCATTCCCCTTGCTTTGAGGTACTTCCCAGGAAATCCACTTCACACACATTCTTAAAAAAGATTGTTGGACTTCCTCTTGCCTCCTGAAGAGTCCATTAATTTGGGATGTAAAAGCTGCCTAAAATAGTTAACTGGTTAAATGATTTGTTTAGCCAGTTAACTACTGGCTGTGGGTTGGGGAGCTGTTCCAGCCACATAGTGGCTGTGGGCGGCAGGAGCTGCTCTAGCCGCAACCCAGCTGCACCGAGACTGCTCAAGTTCCACTGCTACTGCTGGGGTCCTGCCAGCCCAGCTGCCGTGGGCAGAGGGGCTGCTCCCACGGGCCAAGCCCTCCGGTTAACTGGTTACCCAGTAAGCATACTGGTAAGGCTAATGCTTACTGGCTGTGGCTACATTGGCAAGATTTTGTGCAAAATCTTGCCACCTGTCTACACTGGCCGCGAGTACTTTCGCAAGAACACTGACGTTCTAATGTATAAAATCAGTGCTTCTTGCGCAAATACTCTGACGCTCCTGCTCAGGGATAAGCCCTCTTGTGCAACTGTTCTTGCGCATGAGACCAGTGTAGACAGGCAACGTTAATTTCTTGTGCAAGAAAGCCCAATGGCTAAAATGGCTTTCCTGCACAAGAGAGCGTCTACACTGGCACGGATGCTTTTGTGCAAAAGCCCATCTCTTACGCAAAGGCACATGCCAGTGTAGACGCTCTCTTGCGCAAATACTTTGAACGCAAAAATTCTTGCGTTAAAAGTATTTGCGCAAAATCATGCCAGAGTAGACGTAGCCACTGAGTAACTGGTTAACCGGTTAACCTTTTACATCCCTAGCATTAATCTTGTGCTCCTGCAAAAGAAGTTCCATAGTACAGGCAGTCCCCGGGTTACGTACAAGATAGGGACTGTAGGTTTGTTCTTAAGTTGAATCTGTATGTAAGTCGGAACTGGCATCCAGATTCAGCCGCTGCTGAAACTGACTGCCAGTTCTGACTTACATACAGATTCAACTTAAGAACCCCAAGCGTCCCCAAGTCAGCTGCTGCTGAAACTGATCAGCGGCTGATTCCAGGAAGCCTGGGGCAGAGCAACTCTGCCTCGGGCTTCCTGTAGTCAGCGCTGGTCAGTTTCAGCAGCGGCTGACTTGGGGACGCCTGGGGCAGAGCAGCAGGGGTGCTGCTGGGTTGCTCCAGTAGCACCGCTCCTCGGCGCTACTGGACCAACCCAGCAGCACCCCAGCTGCTCTGCCGCAGGCGTCCTGATTCAGCCACTGCTGAAACTGACCAGCAGCGGCTGAATCAGGACCTGGGGCAGAGCAGCTGGGGTGCTGCCAGGTTGGTCCAGTAGTGCCCAGAGCGGCGCTGCAGGACCAATCGGCAGCGCCCCAGCTGCTCTGCTCCAGGGTCCAAAACAAAAGCCTGGTCTGCTGGGGGGGGCATACTAGCCGCGCCCCCCCCCCAGCAGACCAGGGACACAGGGAGCAGAGCCGCAGCGGCAGCGGGGTGCCACGCCTCTGAGGCTTTGCTCTGGTAAAGTCTCAGAGGCGCGGGACTCCCCCTCCCCCCGCGGCTGCGGCTTCAGTCCCGGTGCCTGTGGTCTGCTGGGGACCGTCCCCAGCAGACCACAGGCACCGGGACTGAAGCCGCAGCAGCGGGCAGGTTCCCGCGCTTCTGAGGCTTTGCCAGGGAACCGCCGCTGCTGCCGCTTCAGTCCCGGTGCCTGTGGTCTGCTGGGGACCGTCCGCAGCAGACCACAGGCACTGGGACTGAAGCGGCAGCAGCGGCGGGTTCCCGCGCTTCTGAGGTTTTGCTCTGGCAAAGCCTCAGAAGCGCGGGAACCCGCCCGGTGCCCCTGGTCTGCTGGAGACGGTCTCCAGCAGACCAGGGGCACCGGAGCAGCTTACGAACGGGGCTTTCTCGCCCCGGAGCTCGCAGGTAGCAATCCGCTACCTCGATCTCCAGGGCGAGAAAGCCTCGTTCGTAAGTGCGGATCCGACATAAGTCGGATCCGCGTAAGTCGGGGACTGCCTGTATCTCACAATAGTATATAAACAGTTGCATTTCTGTTACGCTGTACTCCAGATGTATTAACCCAAACCAAGTAAAGTTTAATTTGATAAAGGATATTGTCAGAGTTTCTCAGTGTCCACCTTATCATTTTTAGCCCTGCGGGTCCCACACTCACCTGGGATGTGGGAGCCCAACTTCAGTTTCCATCCCATCCACTCTGCCACAGTGAAAAAAGTGAGTGCTCTCCGCAAAGAGCTCTGACCACTGAGCTATGCTGGTGCAAGTTTCTTACATTACAGCTGGATTAAATAATTAGATCGTAAACCACCTTTTTAGGATGGAAAGTTGTGAACTGAGACATGCAAATGATTTGTCCAAGGTCATGCAGAAAGTCTGTGGTAAGGCATATGGCTTTGAATTTCTCATTCTATCTTTCAGCCCTAGGCCTAAAACACAAGCTCATCCTTTGCCTGTTGTGCTTGGCAACACATAGCTACCTCACAAGAGAGAGCACTTCACAAACTATACAACATCTCTCTCCTCACTTTCTTCTGAGTGGTTTTGGTCCTTTATAATTCTGATTATGCAAATGAATTTTTGCCGCATGCTTTACAAAGTAGCGTGTTTTAGTAGAACTGACAAACTCTCTACTGTTGAGACTCGGTGGGGACAGACTCACTTTTTCAATGCAAAATTCCTTTTGGAAAATAACCTGTGTCTTTATTACAGGGAAGTAGACTGGTTTTCCTTGGCCAGTGTCCTTTTCTTGCTTATGTTTTCTCCACTCATCGTATATTACTTTATAATGTCGTGTGATCAGTACCACTGCTCTCTGACGGATCCCATCATTGACATGCTCACAGGGAATTCCCACCTCTCCGACATCTGGAACAAAACACCATCCCTGAGCTGGAAAGCTGCTAACATCTATATTTTTTGGGTCACTTTCCAGGTGAACCTTTGCGTTTCTGTATTACAGACTAAAGTCAGATAATTACTCTACATGTATGTGTTGCCTATCTCCTTTCATGATTATTTCTCTAGTGAAACCATTTATGTGAAAAGGATCTTAGATTAATATGGTTTCTGACATCCAAATAGGTCTTAAGCACTTTGCAAACTGTCGCACACCCTGAATTGCTTCACCATCACTGTAGGGGTATGTCTACACTACTCCCCTAGTTCGAACAAGAGAGGCTAATGTAGGCATTCAAAGTTGCAAATGAAGCCTGGGATTTAAATATCCCGGGCTTCATTTGCATCTTCCCGGGCGCTGCCATTTTTAAATGTCCCTTAGTCCGAACTCCATGCCCGCGGCTACACGCAGCACGGAGTAGGTAGTTCGAATTAGGATCTCTAGTTCGAACTACCATTACTCCTCATTCCACCTCATGTGATAGAAGCCTTCAATAACAGGTTAGAATTATTCTCCAGTATAACTCCATTTCCTGCTGGAACACCGGGATCAATACTGACTAACTCAGCCAGAAGGCTGTCACGAAGTAAATCACCAACATCACTTCCTGTAGCATGTCCATTTTTTTCTTTAAATACAGTATCTTATCCAAGTTCAGACTCAGCTCCTCTGTTAAGAACAGACAACATCACAGCTTGAGGCGATACGATAGTACTGCAGTGTAATGCACTCTGGTGGGGAGTTACACAGGATATCCGAGTGATGGGAGTATTTAAATCAAGGTGAATTAAATCACCAAATGGAAAGCCTCAGTCTCATCTTCGATGAACTTCAGTTATTTTGTAAAGAAAGGTGCATTCTCTTGATGAGACCATTAAAACATTTTGTTTTACAAACAAATAGAGCTTTTCCACTACATTTAGTACACGTTTGCTACCTAGAATGGTACATTGTAACCTATATTTACTTAAACAATTACCGTATATACTCGAGTATAAGCCGAGTTTTTCAGCACAGTTTTTGTGCTGAAAAATGCCCCCCTCGGCTTATACTCGAGTCAGCATCTCGAACTGAGGCGGGCAAAGCCGCAGAGGCGCGGGACCCCCTCCCCCGCGGCTGCGGCTTCAGTCCGGGAGCCTGTGGTCTGCTGGGGACGGTCCCCAGCAGACCACAGGCACCCAGATTGAAGCGGCAGCAGCGGCGCTTCCCCGTGCCTCCGAGGCTTTGCCAGAGCAAAGCCTCAGAGGCGCGGGGAACCTCCGCTGCTGCCGCTTAAATCTGGGAGCCTGTGGTCTGCTGGGGACGGTCCCCAGCAGACCACAGGCTCCCAGATTGAAGTGGCAGCAGCGGGGGGGTCCAGCGCCTCTGAGGCTTTGCCAGAGCAAAGCCTCAGAGGCGCGGGGAACCGCCGCTGCTGCCGCTTCAATCTGGGTGCCTGTGGTCTGCTGGGGACCGTCCCCAGCAGACCACAGGCTCCCAGATTGAAGCGGCAGCAGCGGAGGTTCCCCGCACCTCTGAGGCTTTGCTCTGGCAAAGCCTCAGAAGCGCGGGAACCCGCCCAGTGCCCCTGGTCTGCTGGAGACGGTCTCCAGCAGACCGGGGGCACCGGAGCAGCTTTCGCCCCGACTCATTTCCTACCCTAGGCTGCCTTATTTCCTACCCTAGGCTTATACTCAGGTCAATACTTTTTCCCAGTTTTTTGGGGTAAAATTAGGTGCCTCGGCTTATATTCAGGTCGACTTATACTCGAGTATATACGGTAGTTTAATGGCTTCAGAGTGTTAATTGTTCTTATTAAACAAAGCAACCGTAAATATTTTGAATGCATAAACTTCTCTTGTCAAAACATTTTTTACATTTACAACAGAAGTATTGTGAGATTAGGCCCTAACATGTGTTGCGTTAAATTAAGATGTTATGTTAAACAGCTTTGTTTTTTTTAAAAAGAAACAATTGTCTCTTAAATAACAAAATCAAAAATCTGATTTTAATTGAAAATTCTATGTTTATTATTTTTCCAAAAAATCCATTTTTATCCACTCTGACAAATGAAGTGATCTTAAAGGGTCACAGGTTAAAAAAAATCAAGCTTCACAATTTTGTGCATTACCCAGAATTCTCACTTGGGCACTATCCCATAGTTTTTTTATGGATGTCAACATGTAGTCAGCTATACGATTACTGATAAGCCTGGGCTTATTGGTTAATCTTGTCAACTATACGCACTCCCCCCTTGCTGCTGCCTCTGTATTAAGAGGCAGCAGCGCAGGGTGGTAGGCAGCCGGTATGTGCGTGGAGCTGTTTTTTAAACTGACTCCCCTGGTGACCAGCTCCTGCCTGCCACTCCGCACTGTTGCCTGAGACAGGAACAGCAGCATGGAGTGGCAGGGAGCTCCCCGGGAGTGGGGCAGGGAGAGCATTGGCTGCTGGCTCCACCCCCAAGGATTATCAAATAGTCGTGTAAGCGCTAAGATTATGTGTGTTTTTACATGACTATTCAATTACACTATATCTAACATCCCTATTAGCCTCAGTAGCTGTTTAAGTAAAAGCCAAGAATATATTTCAGGAATTGGCTGTTGTGTTAGTAGACTATTACTATGCTTGGATTACTAAAATTGAGCTATTTTACATCTAATATAATTATAATATTGTATGTAGTCTTTTTTCTCTTTATTGTACTTTAGCCTACTTTTCACTAAATAAGATGAGCAAATAGTCTCAACTTTGCTTATAATCAGCACCTAATTAACTTGCAGCTCATATCCGCTAACTCATGACTACAAACACTGAAGGAAAGCATTTATTTTTAAATGTTTTTTCCAATATTTTCCTCTAATTTCATGGAAACATTTCTTTTCTATTAGCTTTTATAAAGTATTATTTAGGAAATTTTTATATACTTTTGTATATAATTAAAGTTATATTGGTATTCAGTTCTGCAAGAAATTCTGCTTCATGACAGTGAATTAGTCTTTTGATGGGTGTGCATATCTTCATTTTCGATACAGGCAGTCCCCGGGTTACGTACAAGATAGGGACTATAGGTTTATTCTTAAGTTGAATTTGTATGTAAGTCAGAACTGGCTCCAGATTCAGCTGCTGCCACTGAAACTGACCAGGCGCTGACTACAGGAAGCCGGAGGCAGAGTTGCTCTGCCCCCAGCTTCCTGGAATCAGCCTGATCAGTTTCAACAGCTGCTGAATCTGGAGCCTGGGACAGAACAGCTGGGGCGCTGCCCAGTAGGTTCCCACAGGACCAACCCGGCAGCACCCCAGCTGCTCTACCCGAGGCGTCCCGCAACAAAAGCCTGGTCTGCTGGGGGGGGACACACTAGCTGCGCCCCCTCCCGCCCCCAGCAGACCAGGGAGACCCGAGCAAAGCCGCCCAGGCGGCGGGACCCCCGCCGCCTGGGCGGCTTTGCTCCTGTCCCCCTGGTCTGCTGGGGGGGTCCAGCAAAGCCGCTGGACCCCCCCCCAGCAGACCAGGGACACCCGAGCAAAGCTGCCTGGGCGGCTTTGCTCCCGGGCAAAGGAGCAAAGCCGCCCAGGCGGCGGCTTTGCTCGTGTCTCCCTGATCTGCTGGGGGGTCCAGCGGCTTTGCTGGACCCCCCCCAGCAGACCAGGGAGACCGGGAGAAGCGTGGCGACCTGCCGCCCGTGAGCTCCGGGGCGAGAAAAGCCCCGTTCGTAAGTGCGGATCCGACATAAGTCGGATCCACGTAAGTCGGGGACTGCCTGTATTGGGGTCTTTCATAAGATATATATGTATAAAGATAAGCTGTGCATAGGTATTCAGTGTTTTATGCCCTGCCTGTTGTTTATTGTTTGTACATTCTTTACATTGTAGGTAGTATTATATATATTCGTTCCTGATTTCTGCCACAAGTTTGTACCTGGATATGTAGGAGGAGTACAAGAAGGCTCTCTGACCCCTGCTGGTAAGGGTTTTGGGTTTTGCCTTATACAATAGTGTTTGTGTTTTCTTTTAACTGAGTAACTCCTTTAGATCTCTTACCTGCTATAGTTAAATAAATCTTCTATAATAATCCAGATATATATTTGGCAGTGGGAAATGTAAACAAACATTCTCTTAATGTACTTTAGAGAACTAGGTTGTGTGAAAACTACATCTTTCTTGTGTTGGTTGGGATTTTACCTTGAGCTATTTAATATCAATTAAGAAACACGTTTTCATCCCCATTCTGAAGACAAGAGCAGGCCTACGCAGCTATGTTGATGACTACACCAGGTTGTCATCAGGCCTTCATTGGTTTGAAGGATGGAGGCCACAATAAGTCTTGAGTGTTTGGGAGGAGGAGATCTTTAATTGCTTCAGGAGAAGCCAATGGAAAGACTCCTTTTCATAATTGGCAGTGGATCTGTACTCTTGGATAGTGTAAATAAGCAAAGCTTATAAAAAGCATGTTCCTTTTATATTTAATTCATGATGTATTGCAGAATGTTAAACAATTTAACTCTTCCTTTTTAGGCACAGTAAACAAATATGAAATCAATGGACTTCAAGCTTGGATCATTACCCATGCTCTCTGGTTCGCAAATGCTTACTACTTCCACTGGTTCTCACCCACCATTATTTTTGACAACTGGATTCCTCTCCTGTGGTGTGCTAATATTCTGGGATACTCCGTTTCCACATTTGCAATGATTAAAAGCTACTTTTTTCCAAGTAATGCCAAAGACTGGTATGTTGTTAATATTCAGCTAGTGCAGTGTTGTGGGCAGCTTTGAATGTGAACATTGATTCTTCTTGAGTACAATGATTAAAAACTCATTTTTTACTAATATCTTAATCTGGGTAGAAAATGGCCAAAAGAAATATCAAAACTAAACTAGGGAGATCTGAGCGTCAGAACGTACCTTTATAATAGAGATGTAAAATCCCAGTTAATAACCTAACATTTAACTGGTTAACTAACCAAACATTTGACTAGTTAACTAAGCGGGATCCAGGCTGGGGACCACTCTAGCCCAGCTGAAGCAGCCCCCAGCTCGTGGGGCTTCGGCTACTGCCAGCTCCCAGCTCCCACACTGGGGCTGCTGCCAGCTCCCAGCCCTCTGCCTGGCATAGCAGCCCTTTCCAGTGTGGCGTCCGGGCTCTCCAGACAGAAGCTGTTCCAAAGGCCTTTGGAATCTGTTAATGTTTCACATCCCTAATCTAGTATAACCTATTACCTTCATTGGATCAGATGTATCATCTTAATAATTACTTAGTTTATATAGTAACGCAACTTCAGTTTACAAAATGACAGTAATTCATGTATTGGAAAATCAACTGAAATCTATATTCAAACTTAATTTGCTACATTTGCATGTGAATGTATTACATTTATAATTTTTTTATACCTTTTAGCAAATTCACCAGCAGCTTATTTTATGACTATATGATGGGGATTGAATTTAACCCTCGAATAGGGAAGTGGTTTGATTTCAAGCTGTTTTTCAATGGCCGGCCAGGTATTGTAGCCTGGACTCTAATTAACTATTCCTACGCTGCTAAACAACAGGAACTGTATGGTCAAGTGACCAACTCAATGATCCTTGTCAATGTCCTACAGGTAAGTGTGGAATGGATGGAATTAAAGCTGGTTGGAAACTAAGAATACTAAAACAAACTAAATACTCATGATAAGATTGAATATACATTTATTTCTTGTTGACATGTAATAATCTTGGCTGTGATCATGCAATGGGACCTGCTAGTGTGGCCCCTTACACTAATCGAGAGTCCCACAGAAGTCAGTGGCATAGCCATGTCTAAGGATCAGGGGAACCTTTTTAATCTAAGAAACACATTTCTCTTTCATCTACAAACAAACCTGATCCTGTTTCCTTTGGATTCTGACAAAATTCCAGTTGATTTCAGTGGGAACAAGATTGGGGCCACATGTACTTTTTCGGTGGGGTTTTTTTTGCAGGAGGCACCATATTCAGAGACCCCTTCTTTGAGATTCTCAGTACACAGAACTTCTTTTGCCTTTGTTGCCAAAAGAGATTGTAGGGAAAGACACTGCAGCTTACTAGCGTGTAGCCTAAAACAGTAGTAGTGGCTGCTAAAAAAATTTAAGTTGGGCTACATCTACACTGTAGCCTTTTGTTAGCGGAGACAATGCAAATGAAGAGTTAATTAGCATTTGTTGCACTGTCATTTGCATATTCTCTGCTGATGCTTTTTACGGAAGAGGTTTTGCGCAAAAACAAGCAGTGTAGATGGGGCCATTCTGTGCAAAAGGGTTTTTTTTTGTGCAAGATCCTGTATACCTCCTTTTTTGAGGCATAAGGGATCTTGCACAAAAGGGTTTTTTGTACAAAGCAGCCCCATCTACTCTGCTTGTTTTTGTGCAAAAACCTCATCGGCAGAGAATATGCAAATGACGGCACGACAAATGCTAACAAGCTCTTCATTTGCATTGTCTCTGCCGACAAAAGGCTGCAGTGTAGACATAGCCTCAGTGTTTCTCAAAGTGGTCCGTGAAACCGGTGCCGCAGCCACGAAGCCTCGCAGCTCCCATTGGCTCAAGGTTCACCGTTTGCTGTGTTAAGTAAACATGCTGGAGCGGCCAGTTAGGAGGTTTCTCAAAATGGTTTTGCAGACCGCTTTGAGAAACACTGTTCTAAGTAGATGTTTATGCCTGTGGGAACTGTAAAATCCCTTTAGTTTGACTCCTGGTATCCAAATGATTAACTCAGTTTAAAATATATTCTGTGCTTTTTTGAACATACATTATAATAGTCCCAAAAGACTTCAGATTTATAATGTATTTTTTGTGTAATCAAAATGCACATCTTTAAAAAAAAAAGTTTAATTTGGATTTATTGAATGAGGACTGATGTTGGCTTGTAACAGCTAGAATCCCAGCATAGAATGGTTTGAAAAACTAAGATCATCACATGACTTTTTGAATAGGATAATTAGTGATAAAATAGATACTTCTAGGGGCAGTTGGTTTGGGAGAAGAGTTGGCAGGAAGTGGAACAGAGAGGAGACACCTGGCATTGACCAAAATAAAGAAGGGGGCAGATGGGAAAGTAATAAAAGAGAACAATTAGGAGAGTTGGAACTAGTCTACAGTACAATCCTACATCAGTGTAGCAGTTTATTCTGGCCTATTTAAGGGAATACAGAAATGAGCTAAAACGGAGGTTCTCAACCCCTTCCCCTCGCCCCCCGAGTCTCCCTCCACTCCCTCCAACATGCTATAAAAACTCCACTGCTTGCTTGTGTCACAACAATTATTTTTCTGAACATAAAAGTAAGGTCCAGCATCAGGGAATAGCAAGCAGGGCAATTGCCCAGAGCCCCATGCATAGGGGCCCCCACAAATCTACATTGCTCAGGCTTTGGCTGAAAGATCATGCACTTTGTCTCCTGCTGTGGCTGCTCTCAGTCTTGCTGGGACCAGGATGTTGAAATCTGTCAAGCAAAAGTTGACAAACTAGATAGAAAAACTTAAAAAACAACAAATAGTCTAGAAGCATCTTAAAGACTAACAGAACATGTAGATGGTATCATGAGTTTTTGTGGGAGCAACTCACTTCTTCAGATGACCGGATAGATTAAAGCTTTAACTTAAACCAACACACACAGTTAATAACTAACACTCCAATGTGTCTTGAAGTACTCCACTGTGCCTTTGTGTATCATTACGCTAGCACTGGATCTCGTGATCAGATGTGATTTATTACCTAGGTCCAGTGAAATGCCTAACAGGTTTAAGTTGGTTTTGTTTACCTGCAGACATCACAGTCCATTGCACTGCATGGCTGTGCTGTTACTATTGTCTGTCTAAAGTGGTTTGGCTCTAATAAGTAGGGAACATTAGCACTGGTTTAGCGTCGCCTTGAAAGCACTGAACTCCAATTATACATATGTACATTAATACAAGTATGTTAATATTTAATAAATACTGTTTTGCTATTGTAAAAATGCAGAAAGATTATCAGGTTGTTGCCACAATTTTAAACCAGCATCCTGAACCTAGTACAGTGACATAGAGCGACTATTACAAATGTTTTAATACCCACAGAACATTGTTCTAAGCGTAAGACATTTATTTCCAGGGTATTTATGTTTTGGACTTCTTCTGGAATGAAGCTTGGTATTTGAAAACTATTGATATCTGCCATGATCATTTTGGATGGTACCTGGGCTGGGGAGACTGTGTTTGGCTGCCTTACCTCTACACTTTGCAGGTAAAAATACAGTTGTATCGAGAATAGCATTTTCATGGAAACAGAACAAGATAAAAGCAAATACAGAAATCCTAAAAGCATGTTTCCCAATAGCATGACCTGCTGTGACATACCAGGGTACAATCCAGATTAACGAGTAGCTTTGTCACCCTTTCTCTTGAACTAGGGTGCCCTTTGCAATGTATTGCTGCTCACTATCAGCCTCCAGCATGTAATTTTACTCCCAGCTGCGTGTGCTGCAGCCAGCCAGCCAGACCTTGAGTTTTACCAGGCTTAAATATTACCACAGACTGACACCAACACACTCCCAGTCCCAGATTTTCCCTCAGAAATGTATGTTCTGTACTGCCCGGCCCTCTCCTGGACAGCGCAGATATATTGAGCCCATTCCTTTACGGTAGTGGCTTTCAAATTAAGGGTTGCGACCAGTACCAGGTCACAGAATGTCAGGGTCACTTTGATGTAGGGTGACTAGCAGTAGTGCTAAGGCAGGCTTCCTCTCTGTTCTGGCACTGCAGACCCCACTGTGCCCCAGAAGTGGCCAGCAACTGGTCCAGCTTCTAGGTGGGGCTAGATGGGGGCTCCCTACACTGCCTCCACCCTGGGCATGAGCTCTGGGGACCAGTGTCTTTGGGTAAAAGCAACGTACAAAGCCACTTATACACCTCTGCCTATGAACCAGACCTACTGCTGGCCACTTCTGGGGTGCAGTGCAGTCTGTGGTGCCAGGACAGGCAGGAAGCCTGCCTTAGCAACCTTGCTGCACTAACTGGGAGCTGGCAGAGGAAAGCTCATGCCCAAACCCTGAGCACCAACCCTCTATCCCAGCCCTGAGCCTCTCCAAACTCAGAGCCCCCTCCTACACTCCAAACACTGTATCTCCATTCCACCCCAGATCCAGTACCCCCAGATGTGGCCTGCATCCACCCTGAAACCCATCCGCACCCCAGAGCTTCCTCAAATACCATGAACCCCTCTGTCCTGCCCCCCAGCCTGGAACCCATTATTATACTCCAAAACCCTCATCCTATCCCACTCCAGAGCCTGCATACCCACATGGAGCCCTCTCCCCCACCCACCAACCATATCCTGGCCCCACCCCATAGCTCTCACTTTAGTCAAAAGATATAACTGTTGGGTCGTGGGCATCAACAATTTTCTTCAACTGGGTCATAAGAAAAAAAGTTGGAAAACGACTGCTTTACAGGAATAATATGCATACCACTGTTCTCTCAAATGTAATTTCACAGTCTCTTCAATGTGGATACATTGGATTAGATCATACAAGTTTATTAGCTACACAGAGAGATTGTAAGCGAGTACAAGTAATGAGGCATGAAACCCAGACATGGTTATAGGGGAAAATAAAGATAAAATTCCTGGTGATGCTACTTAACTTTTGCTTTGAATCTATTGTAGATTATCTCACCACATGCTTTCAGCAGTCCTACTTAGCAAACAGTTTAGGTCAGGAGCCTTCCCTCAGAGTTCAACACCTGATTCCTTTGTCTCTTCAGATGCAGCGTATGTGATGAATGGAGGTGTGTGGGGCAGTGCTGGAGGGCTTTAGGTCTTTTGTTTCTTTTTTATAGTTTTTTACCCTCTTGGAAAAACATTTCCAGCTGAGACCCAGGAGCCAAAGAGTCTATGTGAAAATATATTTGCTGCTGGGGTGGTTTTTTTTTTTCCTCTGTTTGAACTTCCCTTGTCTTCCCTTCCTGCTTGATGACTGTTTACTGCTTAAATGCAAATTAAGCAGCAGGCATATTTCTTTGTTTAGGACAGACCCACAGGGCTGTGATGTTTGGAACACGTGTTAATAACACACAGGGGAATCTTATAACTTCGCATGCATTGTTGCCACACATATTTTAATAAGACAGTATTGACCAGCAATTTGAGTTTTTAAATGATACTTTATAATGCTCATTTTTACAAAGATTATTACAGTAATGTAGGCTATGAATACAGGGGTGTATTCACTCACCCCCCACAGTGGATGGGGCCCCACTATGTCTCCAAGCAACATGTCTTCATATTTTGTCTGGTCCTACCTGCTATCTGTCTTATTTTTTCTGTTCATTTTCTGCCTCCCCTCCCCCCCCCCCCAACACACATTGTCTTTCTTGTTTATTGCTGTCTTACTTTCGTGTATTTTACTTCAGATTTGTTGTTGTTGTTCTTCTTCTTCTTCTCTGGTTTTTGTTGTCATTGTTCTAATCATGGCTTGTTTTGTAGTGCACCCCCCTCCCCACCATCTTTCCAGCCTTTTCCCCGTTCTTGTTACCCCAGAGGCTTCACCAGAAACCTTGTAATCACCGGGGTATGAAGATTACTGGTCCCAACCAAGCCTAAGCTGCATGCCATGATAGCAGAGGACAGGCTGCTTGCTGCCCGAACCTGTAATGCTGTACTTATGAGTTGTACCTACAGCCACCTAGAATGCTGTCACAGTGAAAGAAGATGGGTGGTTTCCTAAGAACCACCTGTGGCTTTACCTGGAGAGAGAGCCATGCATTTGTAGTGTGGGTCTACTCCCCTTTTCCCTGGGTATTCATTTGCTTAGAGAAGTAGTCTGGCATCCTCCAGGCAAGGAGGGTGCCATTCAGCTTTGAGGAAAAATGCATTTACAGAAATTCATTAAAACCTCTTAACTTTTCCTCATCTGCAGGGTTTATATCTGGTTTACCATCCTGTACAGCTCTCAACAGCTAATGCTGTTGGGATCCTGCTGTTGGGGCTGGTTGGCTATTATATCTTCAGGATGACCAACCACCAAAAAGATCTCTTCCGTCGCACAGATGGAAACTGCAAAATCTGGGGTAAGAAGCCGGAATACATTGAATGCTCCTACACATCAGTGGATGGGACAAAATACTACAGCAAGCTGATGATCTCAGGATTCTGGGGAGTGGCACGTCACTTTAATTACACTGGTGACCTGATGGGCTCCCTAGCATATTGTCTGACTTGTGGCTTTGGGCACATCCTGCCTTATTTCTACATAATTTACATGACCATTCTGCTGACCCACCGCTGCATCAGAGATGAACACCGTTGCTCCAGTAAATATGGCAAGGACTGGAAGCGCTATACTACTGTAGTTCCTTACCGACTAATACCAGGAGTATTTTAAGACTAGAGTTCCAGACAAAACATATCCCTTTTTGAGGGCAGTGGGTGTTCATACACTCTTCCTGACACCAGCAAAAAAACCTATTTCAGTTTTCTATAGAACATCTTGTGGGAGAGAAAACAATCGCTTGAAGAATGACTCGTCCACTGCTAACATAACACGTTCCCGGTAGCTATTCAGAACATTGTAGCACTGAAATGGCCAGCTCTAATATTTAATTTTGTTATGTTTTGTGTGATCTTTTTCCCCAAATAAGACAGAAATTAAAGATGAACTTTTGTTATAAGCTACCTCCTGAAATGTTCTTTCCCACATAGTATTGCTTTATATGAAAAGGATGAAAGGGAGAGAGAGAAATATTGGAAAGATCCTCAGCTAGTTTAAACAGACCTCATTGGTAATATGTCTATAGTTATGCCGATATGCAGCAGTGGAGGATGTAGCCCAGAGTCATCAAATGTTCCCATTTTAATCTGGCATAGTTTGCTTGCCATATGAATTGGGTTCTAAACAAATATTTGATAATGGGAAACAGGTTTTTCCACTGAACGTGAGGGACTTGAATCTTTATCACTTGTGACCAAAATCAGATTTGTAAGAGGACACAACCATGGAGGCTAAAGCCCTGGTTTCTGGATAAAAAGGCAGGGTGGGGCGGGGGGAGCAAAGCTACAGGCAGTCCCCGGGTTACGTACAAGATAGGGACTGTAGGTTTGTTCTTAAGTTGAATCTGTATGTAAGTCGGAACTGGCGTCCAGATTCAGCCGCTGCTGAAACTGACCGCCAGTTCTGACTTACATACAGATTCAACTTAAGAACCCCAACATCCCCAAGTCAGCTGCTGCTGAAACTGATCAGCAGCTGATTCCAGGAAGCCTGGGGCAGAGCAACTCTGCCTCGGGCTTCCTGTAGTCAGCGCTGGTCAGTTTCAGCAGCGGCTGACTTGGGGACGCCTGGGGCAGAGCAGCTGGGGTGCTGCTGGGTTGCTCCAGTAGCACCGCTCCTCGCTCCTTGGCGCTATTGGACCAACCCAGCAGCACCCCAGCTGCTCTGCCCCAGGCGTCTTGATTCAGCCACTGCTGAAACTGACCAGCAGCGGCTGAATCAGGACCTGGGGCAGAACAGCTGGGGTGCTGCCGGGTTGGTCCAGTAGTGCCCAGAGCGGCGCTGCAGGACCAATCGGCAGCGCTCCAGCTGCTCTGCCCAAGGGTCCACAACAAAAGCCTGGTCTGCTGGGGAGGGGGGGCACGCTAGCTGCGCCCCCCCCCCCAGCAGACCAGGGACACGGGGAGCAGATCCGCAGCGGCAGCGGGGTGCCGCGCCTCTGAGGCTTTGCTCTGGCAAAGTCTCAGAGGCGCGGGACCCCGCCGCAGCTGCGGCTTCAGTCCCGGTGCCCCTGGTCTGCTGGAGACGGTCCCCAGCAGACCACAGGCACCGGGAGCGAAGCCGCAGCAGCAGCGGGTTCCCGCGCTTCTGAGGCTTTGCTCTGGCAAAGCCTCAGAAGCGCGGGAACCCGCCGCTGCTGCAGCTTCAGTCCCGGTGCCCCTGGTCTGCCGGAGATGGTCTCCAGCAGACCAGGGGCACCGGGAGCAGCTTACGAACGGGGCTTTCTCGCCCCGGAGCTCGCAGGCAGCAATCCGCCACCTCGACCTCCAGGGCGAGAAAGCCCCGTTCGTAAGTGCGGATCCGACGTAAGTCGGATCCACGTAAGTCGGGGACTGCCTGTATTGAATACATTTCTTAAAAGAATGCAGATGTTACTTTTTCTACATTCTCTCCCACCTCTCTAGGCATCCCTCCTTCACTGGCTTACCACTTATTGTTCATGTAATATAGCCTACTATTAGATAGAGCTGTCCATAGAGTGGATACAACCCTTGTCCTGAATAGTATGTATCCTAAAAAAGGTAAGAAAGATACAGTATGGCAGCAAAAGAGATGAAGCTGATAAGCATATGTCTTGTCAGATAAAACTGTGGTGTGTATGTGTGTACCTTTAACATTATGGTCTTCACACACATGAACTATTAATTAACTCATACAAGAAATAAACAAATACATTACTTGGTCAACTGGGTTCTTGTAGGTATCATAAAAGAAACTGATCTCGGTGAGGAATTGCAGTAAGGAGACTATTTGCTGTCTGGTGTAGAGAAGAGACTGCAATAGCATTACAAACATAATAAACATTAGTATTGTGAAATATTATGTCTCTAAACTTTCCTGTGCTTTTACTCATGATCACTGTGGGAGGTGAGGCTTCTCCGTAGCACCCACTGTGGGACCAAGCCTGGGATTACAGGCACCCCTGAACTTAATCCATACATTTAGGCCAGTGGTTCCCAACGTGTGATCCACAGACCCTTGGTGGTCCACCACAGTACTGCAGGGGATCCGTGGAAAGTTTAAAAATAACGATGAGGGCCCACCACTTTTCTTATTCTCTTCCAAGGACTGGGGTCTGTGAAATTAATAGATTGAAAAGGAATCTGTATGCTCAAAGTTTAGGCCATCTGTTGGGCATAGGTTAGCTGTGTCACAAGCTTGGTATCAGTCTCTGTGCAGTTGATTAGCAAAACACGAACAGCTGTCACTTCCTTTAAATGAAGAAAACAATCAAAAGAAAGTGCTTAGCTGTAGCACTTGGACAAAGTCCTGACCTGGTTCTTGGCTAGCACTGAGGCACTCCTGCTCTGTCACCCAATTCTGCCACTGAGAAGAAGCAGGCAAGTCTTCTTAATTGACCCACTGGCTCTTGATTGGTCAGTATTTCTTCTAGGCTTATGGAGGACTATCTTGTTGGTAGCTGTTGTGTGGTTTGGTTTTTAGATCCAAGGGAAACCAGAATACTCCAAAAAGATTTAACCATTTTCTTATTTATTGCAAGCTTTAAACAGTTAACATAGTTATTAAATTTGACAAGCCGTACAAACAATTACTATACAATTTAAAATATTTAAGGTTTAAAATCTAAAGCAATTAATGCAATGCAAAAGCAAGTTATAGAAGATTATTATAATACAATAATTAAGCCTAGTTCACTTACACTTCACCTGTATGCTACCTATAGTGCCAGAAAGGAGGTCAGGGTTTCTTTGTTTCCCACGTGTCGGAACACCAGGCACTGGGCTCGCCAGTGTGAAGGGGTCCGTTCCTTCTTGTTACATTGAAAGCAGGATCTATGGGTCAATCCTGCTTATTCCCTCCCACTTATTGTTCTTACTAAACCCAATTTATAGCAAAGCAAGACTTGGTCATTCTAGTAATATCTACTAATCAACTACATTTTACATAAGATACCTATTATGGCAATATCTAGGATGCATTTTGCTGTGCCAAAACGTTGCAAAAGTGCTTAATTAATAGATATAGGTTTTTTTGGCCGTGTCTTGAATTTTTCTCTTATAAAAAATGGGATGTACTAGTACCAGGTTGTTTCTGGTCGTCTTGTCCTAGTCTCACTGTCCTGTATAAGTTACGCATAATTGGGCAAGCACTCCTGACTTTCCCCCACCCTTTTTGGCCTGATCTGCGTGCATGCATGCATGTGTGCCCAGACTTGAATCAGGCCTAGGGTGGCTGTGTTAGAAATTCATACTTTGGACAAGGCTGGGACGAAGTGTAGCACTGCAGACATTGTTGGTCTGGTCACAGGAGGGCTATCCAGGCTCCCCTACAGTAGCCTGATTTGTTTTTCCTAGAGAAGGGAGTATTGGAGCACTGATGCCGCTAGCAACTGGTAAAGACAACCTGGGATGCCCAACCCATTCCTTGCCTTGGTAGACAACATCATCATTCTGCACTGAGACAATGGGCACACTACTATGTTCAGAAGATTCTGGCCAACTCTCCTGGACAAGCCAGTTGGCTTTCCATAGCACATTACCTAAGCTATTTAATAACAGTGCCCTGCCCTGCTTGCTTAGGAATCTTGAACTCACACCTGTTTTTGTACTAGGAGTTGTTTCAGTTGGAAGCATAAATTAATCACCAGCCAAGATCATGCTGAATAATTTATTTTTCATGATGTGGTAATATAAGGAAAAGAAACCTGGGATGAGCAAATATTCTGGGACTCTATTTGTATAGTATTTCAAGTCCTTGGGTGACTAAAGTACACATTTTTTCCCCTCTGGGTTTGCTTGTTTGTTGTAATCTTTAAAACAATTGTAAAATCTGAGTATAGGTCATATGTACAGACAATCTGTACTGGGTAGTTCTTCTAAATGGTTGGTAGTACAGAAGTTATGAGAGAGATTTAGGGTTTCTGGTTTTTATTATTTTAATTCTTCCCACTGACTCATCTGTAGAGTCATCTAATGTATTTGTACCTCAGTTTCCTCTCTCTGTGCATTGCCTATCACAAAGATGTTGTAAGCAGAGATGGGCTAATAACATAAAGTATTTAAGCATTCTTTGGTCTAGAATTCATGAGTCACTTTGAGGGTGCACATACAACCCCATTTAATTCATTTTCACAAACACTCATGTAATCCAAATTTTATTTTCATGGGGGGAAAATCATGAATCCTTATACTAATATGTTTTCACACTGGCAATATTCCTTCAGCTAACATGAAAGCTTCTTGAGAAACTCAGAGTTGCAAGGAAGGCAGAGGAGCAGAAAGGACTTCTGGCTTCCCCGAGGCTTTGCAAAGCCGCATACATAACATACATACTCTTCTCAAAGGCATTTGATTTGATACCTCACATCATTTTGGATAAAAAACTTGTCAACCTGTGGAACTCCTTGCCAGAGGATGTTGTGACAACCAGGAATTTAACAGGGTTCAAAAAAGAACTAGATAAATTCATGGACATTAGGTATATCAATGGCTATTAGCCAGGATGGGAAAGAATGGTGTTCCTAGCTTCTGTTTGTCATAGGCTGGAAATGGATGACAGGAGAGGGATCATGTGATGATTTACCTGTTCTGTTCACTCCTTCTGGGACATCTGGCTTTCCCACTCTTTGTACGCAGGATACTGGGCTCGATGGTCCTTTGGTCTAACCCAGTATAGCTGTTCTTATGGAAACTAAAATGAGCTTCTAATATAATACTGTAGCCAAAAGAACTAATCCAACTTGGATGAATAAATGGGGATCTCAAGTAGGAGAAGAGATGTTATTTTACCTCCATGGTTAGCATTGGTGCAATTAGTCCTGCAATAGTGTGTCCAGTTCTGGTACCCACAATTCAGAAGGGATTTTGACAAATTGGAGAGGATTCAGAGAATGATTAAAGAATTAGAAAACATGCCTTATAGTACTAGGTTTAAGCTATTTATCTTAACAATGGGAAGGTTTAAGAGGTGATGTAATTACAGTCAATAAGAATCTACGAATGGAACATACATTTGATAGTGGACTCTTCAATCTAGCAGAGAAAGATATAACATGATCCAACAGCTGGAAGTTGAAGGTAGATGTATTCAGACTGGAAATAAGATATACATTTGACAGTGAGTAATTAATCATTGGAACAACTTACAATGGATAATGTTGACTCTTCATCACTGCCAAAAAAAAGGGATTTTTTCCCCTAAAAAATAAGCTTTAGGAATTATTTTGGGAAGGATCTATTGTTGTGTTGCAATAGATCAAATTAAAATGAGAACAGACCACATTGCATACTTACCATGCTGTGGTATTTAATTTATACTGGAGTGAACTTGTGTCAACAAGCTGAAAAAATTATAAGTGCATTTTCAAGCTGTAACTTACATTAAGTGGTAAGAAAATATCTCATTAAGATGATGTTGCACAAATAACAAGTACAGTAATGCTTATAAAACGCAGAATTTTGCTGCAGTAGACATATCTTCTGTCAGGAAAGACACCAAGCAAAACTCACAGAAATAAATGCTGAATAGTAAACTCTTTGACATGGAGATAAACGAAAGCAGGCAGAGAAAAAGATAGATGTCCTAAAAAAAACACCTCACTCACAATGCTTTAAGTGGCATCCTACAAGACACTACACAGCATGCAAGTCAGCTAGGTTACTCAGAGACATTGGATACAAAAACTTTGACATCTTCTTAGTCAACGAGGGCTGTGTCTAGACTGGCCAGTTTTTCCAGAAAATCAGATGCTTTTCCGGAAAAACTTGCCAGCTGTCTACACTGGCCACTTGAATTTCCGTAAAAGAACTGACTTCCTACTGTAAGTAATCAGTGCTTCTTGCGGAAATACTATTCTGCTTCTGTTCAGGCAAAAGTCCCTTTTGCGCAAAGCTTTTGCACAAAAGGGCCAGTGTAGACAGCTCAGATTTGTTTTCTGCAAAAAAGCCCTGATCGTGAAAATGGCGACCGGGGCTTTTTTGCAGAAAAGCACATCTAGATTGGCACGGACGCTTTTCCACAAAAAGTGCTTTTGCGGAAAAGCGTCCATGCCAATCTAGATGCTCTGTTCCAAAAATGCTTTTAACAGAAAACTTTTCTGTTAAAAGCATTTCCGGAAAATCATGCCAATCTAGATGCAGCCCAAGGTGAATAAGCTGAAAGCATGGTTAATGAGTTCTATTGCATTTGCCTATTTAACTTGTCAGTCAAGAAATGGCCTGACAAGGCCACAAAATGTCATCAAATCAGTCATCTTCAATGTGCAGGGAAACAAAACTAACAGATAAATTCAGGGACAAGAAATGCTTTACTTTCTTGTTTTCAGTTCTAAATGTGCAATAAAAAGATTACAAGACTGCCCAATTCATTAGGTTTATCCTAAGTATTTTATTAAAGTCCTGTCTGAGGACACTTGGTTTAGTGGGATATTGTTAGGTAATGTTTGTTGATCAAACAATCCTAGGGAAAACAATATTTGCTGTACTGGCTAAAAATCACCAAAGTAAAACTAAGATTTAAGAGAAAATGTGCAAATTCAGCAGCTGCCTAAAGACAAAATCAACTAATTTCTTCTCTGAAGTCCCAATCTTTCCCCTTTTCAGAACTTTGCATTGACTTGCACAGGATCACATTTTGGCTTTAAAATGAAACGCTACCCTATAGAAACTGGGAAAAGCCATTTTTGTCTTGATAATATCTTCCATGTCATAGATATTAAAAACAGTGAGTTACGGGTTGCTAACTAGGATGTAAATGTGTTGATTTTAAATGTAAAAATGCCAACAGTGCTACAATAATCCATTACTAACGCTGTTTTGCCAGGTCACCATGAAATTCAGGATCCACGAATAGGTTTTGATGTGGCTTCCTCTCTTCCTCTGTGGCATGATGCCACTGTCATGTAACTTGAGAACACTGTGGCATGTTGTGCCTTGATGACTTTTCAAAGTAACACACTCACTGTGGCACAGTTTGTTATTTTTGTACAAGGCTCGGGGCCATCACACCTTTTTGCTGGAACTATGCAGTGCAACAGTCCATTGCAATGCGATGCCCGGATCAACCTTCCCGGTGTCCCCGCAGCATCATAATGAGACACTCTGGATGAGAAATATCTATGTGATGCTGTAGACAAGGCATGACACTTCAGCGGAGAAGGGCTGAGATCTTGAAACCAGCCACATTTGGCTCTGCGGGCCTGCTGCTGTGGGAGCGACAACTGAAAACCAAGGGCGGGGCAGGATGTGCGGTGAGGGACTCACTGTTCATCCCTCGGGGAAGATACACGTGGGTGCTTCTCTGTCTTAGGGACTTGACGTGGGAGAGGAGGAGGCATCATGAGGTTGCCAGAGGTGGGCAGGCGCTGAACTTGCGGGTGCATGTGCGGGGTGTGCTAGCTACCTGCCTTCCACTAATGGGGGGGAGGGGACGGCCCAGGCCCCGGCCGCAGGCCCAGACTGCAGGGGTGTGCGGTGGGAAGGGCGCCCCGCCCACGCTTGGGCGGCTGCTCCCGGGATTGGCAGCGGCGCGGCCCCAGGAAGCGCGACGGCAGCAGGAAGCGAGTCGGCCGGAAGAGCGGGAGGCCCGTGTCCTGCGCAGCCGGCATGGAGGGGGGCGGCGGCGGGAGCGGCCCCGCGGTGAGGGGCGCGCAGGGACGCGGGGCGGCCTCTCCTGACGGGCTCGGCGGGGGAGGAGCCGCGGTGACGCGCAGGGGCGGCCGGGGAGGGAGAGAGGCCTGGTAGGGAGCTGTGGTCGGCGAGATGGGGGCGCGGGGCAGCGTGGGGGCGGGGGCCCTTCCCCTTCCGCCGAGGCTGGGGGTGCTGCTTGGTTCCCCCGAGACTTGATCCCTGTCTGCTCAGCAGCGCGGGGGGCAGGCTGATCCGCTGTCCCCTCCCCAGCCGGACTGGGGTGTCAGTAGAGGGGCGCCAGTCCCCCTTCGTAAGGCGAAGGCACCGGTTCCGCAAACTCCACTGGTGCTGTGCCCGCTCCCTTCATAAAATAAAGGTCCCTGCCCCCTTGCCACTGTTCTTGGTGTCCGCCTCCAGCTGCTGCTGGTGTGTTGGAGAATAGGTAGAAGCGGTGGGCTTCCCTGTTGCTTCTCTCTCCTCGCCTGCTTCTTTTACCTTGCTGTAGCTTTTCTTTGTACTGTTTCCACCCACACTTTCTACCCCCAATTTTACTCCGCATTTAAGATATGAGAGAGCCAACAAATGGCCTCAGTCTTTGCCGGGAACTTCACAGAAATTTGGAAAGAGTGTATTAAATTGGGCCCTTGTGAAGGTGGCTGAGAGTAGGGAAAGGAGAAAATGGGTTGCATCTGGAAACAAAATATTGTACAGCTAATGAAAAATATTGTCAGAGCAAACTGAAAGATGGATATACTTGTAATGACAAGTATGGTGGTTAGCAACTCCTTACTCAGTTAGGAGTGTCAAGTAGATCCTATTATGAATAAGAACTTTTTTCCTTTTCTAAGCAGATTTAACCATATAGTCAAACAACTAAGGGTACGTGTACACTGAAACACTATTTCGAAACACCGAGTGCTGTTCCAAAATAACTTAGTCTTTGTTTACACAGTGGGCAGTTATTTAGAAATAGTGTCAAAATAATCTCAAAGTGGAGGGTTTCTTACTCTGGATGATGTAACCCTCATTGTACAAGGAATAAGGAAAGTCAAGGAAAAGTGCTCTATTTCGAAATAAGTGCTGTGGAGACACTCCCTGTTTTGAAATAAGCTATTTCTAAATAAGCTACGCAATTGACATAGCTCAGTTTGCATAGCTTATCTCGAGTTAAGCTCTTCAGTGTAGACACACCCAGAATGTTTACATTCTTAACTGATTTTCAGTGTTCTACAGGAGCACAGCACCTGTGAAAATAAGGTCACCGGTGCCAAAATTACTGCCAAAATTACTGCTTACTGGTCGGTAACTGTAGTTACTTAAGTTTCAAAATCTTAGCCTATTTGTGTAGAAATCATTGTTTTTGTATTAAAATGCAGTCTTCTCTGAAGTAAAAAATAACAGTTGATTTTCACAACATTTTTAGAAAGGGAAATAAATATGTTTGTTACTTTCATTAGGAAATGAGCACAATATATTACAGAGTTTTTGTAACTTTCTCTTCATTGGTTGAATGAGTCTTGCACATTACAACACAAAGTTATACTCTATTTGTGTAAACATTGAAACCATTGTTACAGAATAGTTTTATTATAAATACATTCTTTTTTTTCTTAGACATATTCATGTGAGGTTCTGATTGCCACATAGGCAATAAATGCAGAATTAGTGTCTTAATTGATGCAAATTACTGAGGTCTTTACATTTACTGATTTGTTTATATTGATATATTGCTTCCCTCAGTCCAATTGTGCTGGGTGCTTTCTGCCTAGGGAAGACAAAACCCTTCCACAAAGTGTCTAATTTAAATAATATATATTGGTAAATATTTTCATTGTTAACCTACAGTGTAAAAATCACAGCCATGGCCCCCATGGACCTCATGCACAGAATTGGCATTGCGTCCACAAAGATAAAGATCAAATGAAAATGCAAGCAACATTTCCACTTCCGGAAGACTACAGTAACTGTGATATTGTCAAAGCTACACAGTAAGTCAGTTGGTATGTTCATATTAAATAATGGAATTTTTGAAAGTTAAAGCCATTTAAAATATTTTTCTTAACTGATCAGATGATGTGATTCCTCCCTTAAATATTAGAAAACTAAAACCATGCTAAAACAGTTATAGCTAAATTAGATTAGTTTCAGTTAGCGTAAGGTTTTGTGTCAGTCAGTGTTCTCTCTGATTTTTTTATGATCATGTGCGAAATGACTTTTGCTATGATTGTGATACATTACCTTCATATTGGTGCACATAACAAAAGTCATTCTGTACATAGACAGCGTGTGGTGGAGGTGATGTCTAGAGGTTGGGGGGTAGGAGGAGACTCCAGGTTGGGGCAGAGAGTTGGAGTACAGGAGGATAAGGGCTCTGTCTGAAGGTACAGGCTTTGGAGTGGGGCTAGGGATGAGGGGGTTTGAGTGTAGGAGTAAACTCAGGGCTGGGGCAGAGGGTTGGGATGTGGGCTGAGAGCACCGGCTGGGAGTGTGGCCTCTGGGGTGGGGCTGACATTTGGGGTGAAGGCTGCCTTGGGGAAAGAGGGCTGGGGGTACCTGTCCCCACCTGTAGCAGCTCTGAGGCAGCTCCATGTGAGTTGTAGAAGGACCTCTGCTCCAGTGCTAAGTTCCCATACAGCTTAGAGGAAACTTAGCGCTCTAACTCGCTCAGAAAAATGTTCACTTGACACAACAGGAAATGTTGCCTGAGTAGAAACTTCTGGATTAGACCCTTAGTGAGTGGTGGTGGGTTTTTTGTTTGGGTTTTTTGAATATGTGAAAACCTCTATATTGGAAAATACTGAAGAATCACATCTAAAACTGAATATTTTTCTTAAGATATGGCATATTGGATCGGTGCAAGGAATTGGTGGAAGCAGGATATGATGTCAGACAACCAGACAAAGAAAATGTGACACTTCTTCACTGGGCAGCAATAAACAACAGACTGGATCTTGTAAAGTAAGCTATTGCATATATGTGTGTATATGACCATATGTTTGTAAATAAATAACTTAGGCAAAATATTTTTCTTTCATGTTCACTTCTGTTATATTTCATACCAACTGAACCCTATAGTATATACTCTTTTTATATAGTTTTATAAAATACACTTACCTTTTCTAGTCTGCATTGGTTATACCCCTGAAATTGTATAGTTTACTGTTTACGTTCTTTGAGTGTGAATTTGTGCAAAACATGAGGTCCGGTATGTTCTGAACTCGCACATTTCTGATAGAAAATGAAATTTTAAACCCTTCATTTGACTGCCAATATCTTAATAGGTATTTCAAATGAGATTTTTTTTTACTCTCTGGAACTTCAAGTTACTTCCTTGGATAGTAGAGAAAGAGAGAGCAGTTGGAACTGCTTCTTTCTAATTAGTAAAATGGGGTATTAACATGGAACTTTCAACAAAGATTTCACATGTTGAGGTCCAATCAGGCTAAAGTCCATAGTAGTATAGGGTATGCAGTGCCTTGCAGAATTTAACCCTTTATATATAATGTTAATTATATTCAACAGTATATTTCTGTTGTTTTGTTTTCTCTAAGGGCTTAGGTGCATGGTGCATTAGGGTGTAACTTCTGATGAACACCAGCATATTGCACACTAACTGAACGATGTAGACCCTGCTGTTGTGCATTAAAGATTCCCTTCTGCATGTTAACGTAGTACTGTTTGTAACAGGACTACATCAGTGCACATTAGGGAACTTTTAGTGAGCGCCAGCGGTATCTGTGTGAGCCGGTTAGTGTCTGACTTCCATTAGAATTTACACCTCGCCGTAGTTCACTAACATCCCATGTAGCTAAGTCCTAAATGATTAGATCCATGCAGATGAATTGCTGTTGACTTAAGTGGGGCTTGGCAGAAATGCTGAAGTCCACTCACGTGAAGCAGCTTGAAGGGCTGGAACCTAAGCATCCAATCCAGCAAATATTTCAGCATTTGTTTGATGTCACTACCAAGAATGCACAGTGCAGATTCAAAATGTGGGGGGGAGGTCTAGGTAGTGTGAATCTAATGAATTGCATAGCATAAAAATTGCAGTAGTGCAGTGCTTGATGTCATAATTGCATTGCTGATACTGTGTTTTTTTGAAATGCCGCATCTTTTCAAAACAGTCATTGTTAAAGTAAAATTATCTTTGTGCATTTGCCTGTCTAGTGAAAGTATCATTATTACAACAATAATCATAAGTAGGGCAGTCTCTTCTCTAAGTTTTGGTTTTTCCATCTGTCTCTTATTTACTCAGTGTTTTTATTTTATTACTGTTAAACAGGTTTTATATTTCCAAAGGTGCAGTAGTGGATCAACTAGGTGGAGATTTAAATTCAACTCCTCTTCACTGGGCCATAAGGTATAGTTCTTACAGATGCCAATTATGCTTGTGTTGATATTAAATGAAACAATGCATCTGCTGTTTGCTTATTAGTTAATATCTCCATCCTAGTGAGTTCTGTATTTCTTTTATTTAGGAACAAAGAATTTGTAGCCTGTGTATGTATATTAGCACTCAAACCTGCCCTCAGATACCCAGGTTATGGAGCTTGCAAAATATGTTATGATTTAGTTATGTATTTTAGTCAGGTACATCCAACGTTTTGACCTATGCTATGGGTGGAGCAATGCTAAATATTCAGAATTTATCTCCAATGTCTTGTCTTAATAGGAAAAAAGATTTTTGTAATGTGTATTGCCATAATATGAGTGAAAATTCCTCTTAGTGGCTGTTAAGACACCATTCTGAAAACAAGTTAGTTGGCCACATGGTAACCAGGACTGCCCAGGATACAACATGGCCAACTAATGATTCAAATGTGTTAGCTTGTGTACTAGAATGGGATTTAAGGGAGGAACTCAGGCTTCAGTTTGATGAGCTTAGTCTGTATTAAAGGCACTGTGCTATGTCTGTGCTAGACACCTAAAAATGTGCAAGTTAGCACGTTAGTTAGATCAGGTGGGTGTAATGCAATTTCAGAACATACCCTTTGTCCATCAAGAAGACAGTAAGCTGGTTAGGAAATGAAATATAGTTTTTATCTACATAGGAAAATTAACTGAAATAGCTCGCTGTGTGGAAATTCTTATTCCAGAATGAATACCTTTTGTTGGTTTAATGTAATCAATTTTGAAATAAATGTGTCCACTCTGCGAGCTATTCCTAAAGAGCTGTTTCACTTCAAATTAATTAACCTGAGTTTTTAGTAACTCAGACTTGTGGTCTTAGTTTGATCACCAATATCCAGAGATATGATTCCAGTTTAAATAGCTGAACTGAAATGTTCCATAGATGCCTTGAGTACACACGAATGAGAATAAAATATTCATGATTATGCAAGCAAAAGACATAGACTTCTCACAGTAACTGATACAGTGTTTTCACATGTAAAATTTTAATTCTTTTGTTAACTATTAATTGAAATGCTAGGACAGACAGCAAAGTAAATTCTTAGTAAATATTCAGCACTGCTCTGAAGGTTTAATTATAATCATTGGTTTAAATATACTTTTAGAATATAGTCTAAATTAAACTTACCAAGTTTCTTTTAAAGCTTTCCCTGGGGTTTTCCACAGGTAGGTCAATCAGTCTCAAAATATATTTAATATGAATTAGAACAGTGCTCTTCCATAATTTCTTGTCTACTTATTAAAGATTTCCTATTTCTTTTCAGGGAAGGTCATTTAGCTATGGTTATATTGTTGTTAAAATGTGGAGCAGATCCTACTCTTATTGATGGTGAAGGATACAGTGGCATTCACTTAGCAGTGGTCTTTCAGCATATGCCTATAATAGCTTATCTCATATCAAAAGGCCAGGTATGTTTTGGATATGCAGCAGATGTCCCAAATGTATATTGTGTTGTTTCCTACTTAGTTGTCTGTTTTGCATATATATTTTATCTATTTTAAATGAAGAAGAGCCTCATTGGTAGGCAGTTTTTAAGGAAGTATTCACTGTGGTACAAGTTGTCTCTCTCTCTCACTCTCACTCTCTCTCACACACACACACACACACACACACACACACACACACACACACACACACACACACACACCCACCCCTCTTCTGGGTTTTTTTAACATCTTTCTGTCTTTTTAGAAGTCAAAATACATAATCAATCCTGTACAGCATCACTCAAACCTATAGTGCAATATAAATAACTGACATTAATTCCCAATAACTGACAATATATTCTTGAAACACGTACTAAAAGACAGTACTT
Organism: Pelodiscus sinensis; assembly: GCF_049634645.1. Taxonomy (NCBI): domain Eukaryota; kingdom Metazoa; phylum Chordata; order Testudines; family Trionychidae; genus Pelodiscus; species Pelodiscus sinensis. The sequence goes on from NC_134714.1 coordinate 89,507,780, forward strand.
CATTATTCAGTTAATAACTGGTATTCCATGTAGCAGTTGGTTATTTCAAGCTCACAAAACATATGATCCGCTTGACTCTCTTTAAATATTTTCCAGTCCTCTCTTAGCTCTTTTAAAAACTTCATCACTATACCCCAGCATCTAGCTAAATTTAAAGGTAGACATGAGACTGTGTAATTATTTGCTGGATAACATTGTGAAACCCTTACATGTATGTAACTTAATTCATGTGAGTAGTCCAGCTGAAGTTTCTCTTGTGAGTAAAATTGGGCATGTGCATAAGTAATTGCAGGATTGTAGCCTTTGCTCAGATAATGTTTTGTAATAAGATTTTACAGACTGATAAACATGTCTTCTTTCTATCCTGAACCCTATTGTATTAAAATAATTGTAATCTGTGGAGTCAAGGTATGGATGTTGTATGCCACAGTCAGGCTTAAGAAGACTCTTCCATTATCTCAGTTGCTATGGGAATCTTCAAATACTTAAAAAAATCCACTTAGATCCAATCTGTGTTCAATATACTTTATATTTGTAAATTAACCTGAATTCTTGCTTTCAAAATATGAATGTGCAATTCTAGTGGGTCTGTCTGTATGCCAAAAGGGAGAAAATAATTTGCAGCGTTCAAGCTCAGGGAGGGATGGGGAGGAGCTGAGACTGGGTGATGCTCGGGGGAAGAGAATCCCAGGGGCTAGGAGCCCAACTCTGCAGGTGGGGGAGGAGGGACTAGAGTATAGCCCAGAACACTGCCATGTGCTTGCACTGCTGGCCTATCTACTCTGCTGGAGTGGAGCCCTGCAACCAAGAACAGAACTGCTCTCCCCTGGTCTGGCAAATTGACTGTTTTGGGATGGATCAGGTCCTGAGGTTGCTGGACCAGGGAACTAAACTTGGACATAAAGACTCAAGAGAGAGGAAGGGGTAAGCAATTCCTTATAGGGATGTAAGTGACTAGTGATGTGACTAGCCACTCTCTCCCTCCCTCCCCCTTGCTGCCTCTGTCAGAGAGAGGCAGCAAGGGGGGAGAACAGGAGCCGGTGCTGGGGGGAGCTGGCTTAAAAGCTGGTTTTCCCCCCAGCATCATCTCTGTGGGGGGCAGGTGAGGTAGAGGCACACCGGGAAACAGCGTGGGCAGGCACTGAGCACTCTCCACTCATACCTCTTCTGCTGCGCTTCTGCTTTTGAAATGTATGAGAGTCCCATTAAGGCTCTTGTATATTTCAAAAGCAGAAGCCCCATGCTCCCTGTGGGGCTTCTGCTTTTGAATTGCAGCAAGAGCCCAGCACAGCTCTTGCTACAGTTCAAAGGTGGAGGTGCCTTAAGTAGGAAATCCCAAAGGTGGAGGTGCCTTTAGTCGGAGGTGCGTTTAGGTGGAAATCCCATCAACTATTCGATTAGTTAGTTAATCTAATTTAACATCTCTAATTACTTCTAGAATAAGTTCTAGGTTTTCAACTGGGCTAGCTCCGCTAACCTTACTAGAATTATGTCAGTTTGTGTCAGCTAAGCATCAGGTACACTATCTTCTATTTTCTGAACTCTAGCAAATAAATCTGTATGTAATAATCTCAATATCTTTTCATACTCAGAGTATAGATACAACAGATTTCAGCGGCCAAACGCCTCTTATGTTGTCAGCACAGAAAGTAATTGGGTAAGTAATGAATAATTAAAAAGTTACTAATCTTCTTGTACACAGATAACTGATAAGCTTTTTTTAAAAGAAGAAAATATATCATTTTACTGGGAGGCAACAAATGCCAAAAGTTTCATCCCAATTTACAGTTGACTGGTAGATCTCTCTCTTTTTTTTTTTATTTAAGAGTTGTTTTTTTTTTATTGAGGTAATGCATCTATAAATACAACTTATGAGCACTTCTATGAACCTGTATTTATTTCTTATTTATGAAGACTCCTACTACAGTCAATGGAGCCTTGTGTTTGCTAGGAAAAGTTCTTTTCTACACTAGTGCAACTGTATTAGTATTAATGGTCTTCAATGCCAACACCTACAAACCATCTCCCACAATCCCAGAAAAATAACTGAAAGTAGGATCACAATAGGAAAAAGGGAGAGCCCTAAGCTAGTACAAATTTAATTTGGTACCCTGTAAAACTCTATTTTCAGCTCATACTTACTAACATTTGAACAGCGGGGTATTCAATCTAGTTATTCCATCCACTTATCACATATTTGGGAGCAAAACTTGACAGTGATCTGATTATATCAACCCCACCTGCAAAACCAAAAAATGAAAATCTCTTCCCCTAATACAAACTATCAGAACCCTCCTAGGGAACAGAGCTTTCAGTCCTTTTTACATCTTTATTGTGCTGGTGTTTGCTCTAGCTGAATAATTGTTTAGCTTTTCAGCCATCAAACTTGTTGATACTAAGTTGAATTTGGAAACTCGTGCTATTAGCTGCTTAAATTATATACTGATATCCAGACTGTATGTGCTTGTGCACGTAGCTTCTACATACCTTTCAGATGCAACTACTGTTAGCTCACTTACTTGGAGAGCTGTGACAGATAAAACCAGTTTAATCTCTGGCTGACTGATTGCCCTATTTTCACATAGGAAACAATGCCTAGTACCAACTTATAGGATTCTTCATATTCAAGGCAGGAATCCCACTACTATGAACTGGAAAAATCAACCATTGTATCACATGGAACATCCCTTTGCTACAGCATCTCCTATGCTTTGGGACAAGAGCTTGACTTCCGTTTTCCAGACACAGTTGATGCCAATGGGGAGCTAAAAACTATATCCTCACAGAATGGAAACATTGGTGGAAAATTTACTTACACACTTAATACATTTAGGAATCCATTGCCGCATCTGCCTCCTTGTCCCCTTGATCACAAAAGGGGACCAGGCTCAACAGGTTACTCTCCAGACTGTCCAGAGTTCCTGTAGCTGTGCATTGGCTTGACTGTGTTTCATCCCCAAGCTGTGATTTATGGTGCACCGTTGCAGACAATCTTGGTAGAAGAATAACCAACTTGACATCTCAAGAGTGTTTTATAATTTCTAGGCTCCCCTGATATGGAAGTTACCTTATTATAGAAGCAGGACATCTAGCTTTGACATTTGTACATGAGAGAAGTAGAAGGTAGTGAAGTTTAGAGAAACAACTACTGCAGAGGTGGGGAACCCCTTTTTTGTTGGGAACCACTGACCCACAGAAAAATCAGTCGAGGGCCACACACAAAAAACCCTCACTAATGTGGTGCCCAACTAGAAGAAGAAAGACACTCCCCACATTCCCCTCACATACCAGAGCCTAGGGGAGCCCAGCCTAGTAGATTTTGTATGCTCCAGTCCTGTGGGGGGCTCTGAGCCTTGGGAGCCGGATCCAGACAAGTCAGAGGCTGCCTCTGGTCCCCAGGCCTAAGGTTCCCCACCCCTGAACTACTGAGATGTCATGATTAGAATTCAGGACTCTGTTACTCATTAGCTGAGTAGTCCTGGGCAAGTTACTGACAAATGTGTCCCTCTTTGTTCCCACCCTAAAAAAGTATAGGGACAATGATGTGAGGATTCATTTAGCTTATAATGTGTTTAAAAATATGTTTATCTCTAGTCTTAGTTGTCTCTTGTTTTTGCTAACAAGTCTGTATATCCTTTCATTTAGACCAGAACCCACAGGATTTCTTCTAAAGTTTAATCCTTCACTCAACACTGTAGACAAAATTCAGAAGAATACTGCATTGCATTGGGCAGTTACAGCAGGAAATGTTAGTGCTGTAGAGCTACTGCTGGATGCTGGATCTAATTTGGACATCAAAAATATCAAGGTACAATTCTTTAAATTACCCGTCATTCTGTGTAGTTCAGCAATGTGAAATTACTTCAGAAAACAATCTGAGGGCTCCATCTAATCATCTTTCAGGCACTTCAGATCTTAGTGTCATTATAATGGGGAATCTGAACACAAGTATAACAGTTGACTTTCTTGTTCAATTTTTCAAAAATGTAGGTGGGAATTTATTTTTGTGTGGTGTAGAGGTTGACTACACACAGCTCTTGGCTACAGTACTTCAGTGAACACCAATGTCCTTTTATCTTAGACAAGCCACTTCACTTTTATGGCTCAGTTTTCCTATCGGTAAAATGTGATAATACTTACTAGGGATGTTAACTATTGGGTATTAGTGTAAATGTGTAATTACTGGAAATTTTAGTGGTTACATGTTTACCTGTGGAAGTGGCAGGTTTAAAAGCCAGCTCGCCACAAGCACTGGGTCCCACCTGATCCCACTCACTGCCTCTGCTAAAGGCGCACCAGCTCAGGGGGTAGGCAGCTCTGCGGGAGTCAATATACATGAGGGGCAGGCGGCTCCATGGAAGCGGATGTACACAGGGAGCCAGCTTGAAAGCCACTTACTACATGTACCGGTCCCCACCTGCCCCGTCATCCGCTGCGCTGCTACCTCTCTTTCAGAGGCAGCAGCATCGGGGGGGGGGGGAGGTGACTCTGTGGAAGCTGGTGCTCGTGGGGAGCTAGCTCTTAAGCAGGCACCCACCCGCATTGGCTCCCTCTTGCCCCTCCTATCCCACGCTTCTGTCTCTATGGGAGGCAGGAGGAGGAGGGGAGGTGGCTCTGCGGAAACCAGCACGCACAGAGAGCCAGTACAAAAGCCAGCTCTCCGCACATGCCGGCCCCAACCTCACCCTCGTCCACTGCCTCTGTGGGATACAGGGTTGGGAGGATGTGCAGGTGGCTATGCAGGACCCAGCTCCCCGTGAGTATCTGCTGCCGCCTTCCCACACCCCGTGCTGTCTCGGATGCACAAACAGCAAGAGGGGGCAGTGCATGTAGTTGATAGGATTAACTGATAAACCCAGGTTAATTCATGTAATGGACTACGCGATGACACCCATGATACTTACCACTGATGGAAATTGTGAGGATTAGGTACTAAGGCAGAGATTTCCTAAAGTGACATGTCATTTTAGCTATCCAGACTGAGACCCTTAAAGAGAGCTTATTTCAGTGTGGACGGCCACTCTGTTCTTTTTCATGCGCTAGCTTAATCCGAATGAGTGCATGTCTGCCTACCCATACTTGGAAGCACTTCATATCTTCCCATTTTCATGTGAGAATCCTAGAATATCATACTGTTTATACTTGTTTTGCCTTACTATTGGGAATGTAATATTTCTTCGGCTTTGCTAGAACTTCTTATTATTGCATCTTTTCATAGTCAGTATATCTGATCAGATTTGTTGGCTCTGAAAACATTTGCAACAAGAACTACTTGCTTGTCTTAATTGTACTGTGCCTATGCAGTCAATCTGCCACTAGTAACCTAAATTAGTTTGAAAAACAAACTTGCATCAAATTATTCCATTTTTCACTTCATAATATTTGTTACTTCTTGGGTATCAAGGTAGTTATTTAAGCGTTCAATACGTTTAGAAAAATAAATTTTAATTTCTGTTTTTAAAGGGAGACACACCACTTGACCTTGCTCACCATGTTCAAAATCGCTTGATCATTCATATGCTAACGGAAGAAGAAAAAATGAGAATTAGAAAAAACTCTAGGTTATTCATGATGTTAGCAAAATATGAGGTATTTTCCTATAGGAACAATTAATGCAATAAATCAGTGAACATTTGAAAATGCATGTTAATGTTTGAATTCTAGAGTATGATCTTGCTTCTGCTGAAGCCATTGGGAAGAGTATAGGGTTTATTTTTAAGTGACTTTTGAGGTGGGGTTCAATTTCTGGATGCCCAACTTAAGACTTCTAAGAAGGAGTCAGGATTTTAAGATATCTAAAGTTGGGCACATAGAAATCATTAGCAGCTTTTGAACATTTAGGCCTATGTCCTTATTCTTGTGTAAATATTGTTAAGTGGTCGAGCACTCCTCTGTATCTGTTTTGGGAGTTCGTATAGTCATAGTATGTAAATTGTTTTATGTGATTTAATTCCAGTAAGAAAAATAAACTGGTTTCAAAATGTAGCTTGAGAATTTTTTTGAGATGTGCAATAAGAAATTAATCTTTGCTGAAATTTTAGTACTTTTTATTAGGTGGTATGATGGGAATTTTCTTGAGTAATGTGATAAAGAGTTAGAAAATTTTATAATTTTAAGTGTGGTAACAATTTAATTTGTAGTTTTCCATTCATTAGAAAAATAGTACACTTATTTCCTGTGATACACAATTTTAAGAGAAACTTTGAAACTATAGGTTGAACTTCTCTAGTCTGGCACCATCTGGACTTGACCAGTGCCAAACCAGAGAATTTGCCGAACAAACTTGGCTGCGCCCATAAGTGGACATTGACTAATTAAAATCATGCCAGACCAGAGAGTGCCAGGTTAGAGAGATGTTCAACCTGTAGTAATTTTGTATTTAGTTTAAGAAGTTTAACATAATCAGTAATATTGTATTTGTATTGCCTTTGGTTTAAGAAGTTTAAAATAATCTGTTTTCTGTTCCAAAAGACTGAGGAATAGATGAGTTAAAGATGCAGAAGTAAAACTTGAATGCAAAATGTAGTGATATTGCTCTCCTGATTTGTTTTGTTAGTCCTCAGAGAATCTTTTTTTGTCTTTGTATTTCCATTAATTTTTGTGTCTGCTGTCATCTGCTGCTTTGTACTTCGTGTAATACTTTTGGTATGGTGTTGTAACAGTAATCTTTTTTTTAATAGTTTTTTCTGCTATTGATGTCTTCCTTGACACTCATATGGGCTATAGGGTACATAGCGGATTTAAATTCTGATTCTTGGCTTTTGAAAGGAAGCATGCTTCTCTTCATATTTTTCGGGATGGCTCTGCTTACAAGGTTTGTGCACTTACTTTTCTGTGCATGTATTTATATAAGAATTATTATTGTTTATCTCTTACAGTATTCCCACAGAGGGTCTTATAGGTTCACTTTAGCTGAAGGTAAATTAACTGGGTAGTAGAAAATTAATTATTTAAGTTTTGCTTTGTTTTTAAAGAATCCTAAGGTGAAATATTTATTTAAAAAAAGATGCTAACAAAGTTACAAATATAAAAAACTCTTTAATCTTTCTGTAACAGTAAATGTAAGTGGTAGATAAGAATTGTTCAGACATACTGTTCCATTTTAAATGAATGACACATGCAAAAATAAACTAAACATGACTATTGTTGAGGGTCTGATCTTGATACATGCTGAGCTTACCCTGTCACAGTAATTACAGAAATGTAAGTTAGCTATCCTGGATTTTGTCTGAGAAATCTTCCCCCCCCCCAAATTACCCCCCAACCTGTATTTCATTTCAACACCTTGCATCCAGTATCTGCTTTTGTGTAGGAGTTAGCATAGACAGTACCCTTGGCATGGCATAGGAACTGGATTCAATAATGAAGCCAGTTATGATACCATGTATTAGATTGAAACATAGTTGTGACATTTCCTTTACAGTGAACCACTGTAGGTGACGTGTCACAGAACGCCACAAAAGCTTTTTGAACAGTAATTTTTAATTCAGTTTAAATGGAGACTTAAAATGACCATGAGTAAAGAGTTTATAATATATTTTTAAATATTTTCCTGTGAATGTATATGATTTGGAAGTAGATATTTTTTTCATGTCTTTCAGGCATTTTGTGGGACTCAAGAGCCTAAAATATTTACCAGCCGTTTTCATGCTAAGTTCCATTTTTTGGATGTCTATGACCTGGTTTGTCTGGTTCCTGCCTGATATCCTTTATACTCAGGAAGTGAAATGCCAAATCAATTTGGGCTCCAGTCCTGCAAATACAGGCAGTCCCCGGGTTACGTACAAGATAGGGACTGTAGGTTTGTTCTTAACTTGAATCTGTATGTAAGTCGGAACTGGCGTCCAGATTCAGCCGCTGCTGAAACTGACTGCCAGTTCCGACTTACATACAGAATCAACTTAAGAACCCCAAGCGTCCCCAGGTCAGCTGCTGCTGAAACTGATCAGCGGCTGATTCCAGGAAGCCCGGGGCAGAGGCTTCCTGTAGTCAGCCACTGGTCAGTTTCAGCAGCAGCTGACTTGGGGACGCCTGGGGCAGAGCAGCTAGGGTGCTGCTGGGTTGGTCCAGTAGCGCCGCCGCTGGACCAACCCAGCAGCACCCAAGCTGCTCTGCCCCAGGTGTCCTGATTCAGCCGCTGCTGAAACTGACCAGCAGCGCCCCAGCTGCTGTACCACAGGCGTCCGGAGCAAAGCCGCGGAGCACGGGGGCAGCGGGACAGCCCAGACGCGCCGTGGCTGTCCTGCTGCCCTTGGGCTCCGGGGCTTTGCTTTGCTTTGTTCCCCGTCCCTCTGGTCTGCAGACCAGGGGGATGGGGAGCAAAGCAGCGGAACACGCGGGCAGTTCAGACGCGTCTGGGCTGTCTGCTGCCCGCGTGCTCCGGGGCTTTGCTCTGCTTTGCTCCCCGTCCCCCTGGTCTGCAGACCAGGAGGACGGGGAGCAAAGCAGAGCAAAGCGGCGGAACACGCGCGCAGTGGGCAGCCCAGACGCGTCTGGGTTGTCCGCTGCCCGCGTGCTCAGGGCTTTGCTCTGCTTTGCTCCCTGTCCCCCTGGTCTGCTCCCCGTCCCCCTGGCTGCGAGCGTGTTCTGCCGCTTTGCTCTGCTTTGCTCCCCGTCCCCCTGGTCTGCAGACCAGGGGGGTGGGGAGCAAAGCAGAGCAAAGCCCCGGAGCACGCGGGCAGCGGACAGCCCAGACGCGTCTGGGCTGTCCGCTGCCCGCGTGTTCCGCCGCTTTGCTTCCTCTCCCTGGTCTGCTGGAGACCAGGGAGAGGTCCCTGTTCGTAACTGCGGATCCGACATAAGTCGGATCCGCATAACTCGGGGACTGCCTGTATATATTATTTTTGTTACTAACATGTAAGTGTATATATGGTTGGTACTTTATTTCCATTATGAAGGGATGGTGTGATTTTGAAGGACTTTACCTGAAGGCTATCAATGGACAGAAATTGGGGCTTACATAATTAGAGACTAATTGCTAATCATAATACAGATTTTATTTTGGGGCTGTAGTTGATGGTATTGAGATTGGGCTTTTCAAGCTTTATCCATTATATTCTCAAGTATTCCTTTAAATAGAATTTAGTATTCCTTTAAATAGTATCTGCTTTGTTACACAGAGGGCTTTATCTGTTAATTTTGTAAAACATTTCCATTAAATCAGAAGGCCTTTAGGGGGACATGTAACTGAAAATAAATTTCTGTAGTAAACCAGCAGTACTATATTGCTACATTAAGTAGCATTGCATTTTTAATTATTTAATCCCTTAGGTGGCATTTTTGTACTATTTCTAATTAGATCACCTTAATAAGATTATCAGGATTAATTTCTGTGGTTGCATGTACTGTATTCCAGATGGGAATGCATGTATGTATTTGTCTCACTTTATAAGCAAGTTTATTTGTTTTTACTGCAGTGTGTAAATGTAGAATTTGATTTGTTTGTTGAACACTTTGCTAAACTCTGACATTATGTTCTGTATTTGCTCTCCCCAAATCTACAAAACAGATAGGGATGCAGGGTATTTATAGTACCCGCAAATAATATAGCATCATATGGGATAATAAAAGAATGCCCTGCAGTAGCATTTTACTAGATATAATATGAATTATTGAAAAGATTACATTTTACAACACAAAATATCAAGATTTGTTAAAGTAGCATTTTTGATTTTAGCCATTAAGTTACCTCATTGCATTTGTAATATACAAGAGAGAACAATTTTGAAGTAAAAATACGAAGTGCTGTATTTAGGAAGATACCAGTCTTAACTTGGTGTACTTTGGTTAGGTGCCTTCTCCCTTCCCACAACCTGTATAAATGCTTATAATCAGGGCTCGCCAAACTACAGTGAGCCCCGCTCACCAGCCGTGCTGTCCGGCGATCTGCGCATGCGCAGATCGTTCTCCGCATGCGCAGATCGCCCGAACCCGGCTCTTCCGGGTTACAGTCTACTCGCCACGGGTGAGTAGATTGTATAATTTGTCGAGCTCTGTTTATAATATAGGAGTGTAAAAATTTGGTATATAATACACATGTTTCTGTCTTTACATAAAACTGTTAGAGTAATAGTGCAACAAATATCTCTCTCTCTCTCTCTCTCTCTAAATATAGAATTAGATTATACAATTCTCTACCTAAAACCTTTATATTTATCTGTATATTTGCCTGTAAATATTATAAAATTGAGCAGAAATAGAAAAAGGAAGAACTATCTATACCTCATCAAATTGGGAGTACATCTAGTTCAGGATCTTGAGTTGAGTAAAGAGTATATTACAAGTTGACACTCTCTTAACTAGGATTCTCTGGTTGGGCATGGATGTTGCAGGACCAGAGAGTCCCGATGAATGGCCAGCAGTAAGGATCCCTGCAAGGCTGGCAGGGCAGTGGGCTGCCCACCTAGCATGTGACAATGGTGCTGCCCAGCAGAGTTGGAAGACCTAACATGTGGCTGCCCAGAGGGGCTGAGCAGCTGCCGAGGGGGTTGGTAGAACAGTGGGGTCAGCAGGAGGTAGGGAAGCCAGCAGCCAGGCCATAGGGCTGGTGGCAGGTGTCTAAAAATGACCTCTCCTGGTCCGGCAAAATCCATTATCCAGGACCAGTCAGGTCCTGAGGGTACCAGACTAGTCTATCCTTTTTCCTTTATTAGTGAAATACTTGTAAAACTACAATGATGCCATGCAAGTTAATTTTAAAGTATGTTGTTTGTAAGGACAAAGTGTTGATGGTGATTTATGTGAAACAATATTCCTTAACCTGAATGCTACATTTAGCAGACACAATTTTCCAGATCCCCTTTATCCTTAGTGTAGTGGGTCTTCTCTACTATTTCTACAAAACATGGAGAACTGATCCTGGATGCATCAAGATTTCTGAAGAAGAAAGGAGAAAGGTATTTTACCTCCATAAATCAACTTAAAATATACCACAGTATAATGTGTGCATTTTTTTCTGTGATTTTTATATTTAAACAGTGAACAGTAATATTTTCTTTAGTCTTCAGAGATTCATTTTAACCCTTAGTACGGTAAGTGACTCTAATACTTATATATTTTCATATATTCTAAATTATTTCTCTTCTCTATGCTTTCTTAAAAATAACTTTTCTGTGTCAGCTATCACCTCACATAGATATATGTGTCTGTTGAAGTTTAGATGCTGTTGAATTTGACCCTATAAAATGCCATTAGTGTTGTCTAAATTAATAGTGGTATAACTTAATAGAGAACTTGACCCACAAACTGTGAGGATCTCATGTGGTTTCCATATGCTTATAAAGTATTATGCATGCTTGTGTTTCCAAGTTCTGTTGATGCTCCAAGCTAGGACTGCAATAAGTTTTGTCAAGACCTTTTTCATGATCTTCTTGTTGAACATTATCGGAAAAGTAGTGAGGCAACCTTTATCCAATTTCATTTAGGATGCAAGAGCAAGAAGTTGCCATGCAGTGAACAGGTAGCTTACTATAGTCTGCATCATGGTTACTTGGCATACCGGGGCGGGGGGGACACCATATACAGCAGCCTATGCCATCGTTATCTGTCAGAAGTAGGAATGTCAGAAATCATGTATTTTAGGCTGCCAATTGATGTGCGTTAACACCTGCGATGAACACAGGGAAGGATTAATGCGTTAATTTTTTTAACGTGTTAATTGCAGGTGTTACTGCTGCGCTTCCCCTTTGAAGAGCTGCTCTGGCACTTCAAAGGGGCAGCTCATTAGGCACCGGGGATCAGCTGGAGTCTCCAGTTGACCCCGGCTCGGTGCAGCGCTGCCTCTTGGAAAGGCTGGAACGGCGCTTCAAAGGGACAGCGTAATGTGGAGCTGGGGATCATCTGGGCACTCCAGCTGCAGTGCTGCCCTTTGAAATGCCGCCACTGCGTTTCAAAGGGGCAGTGCACGATTAAATTGTTTTATTGCTTGACAGCCTATTTCAGTGTATTTCAATATTTGTGTAACTAAAATTCTTAGCCTTTCAACCATTACTTAGTACTCCAACTGGGGTTGGGGGCAGCAGTCAGTGTGCTCCCAGCCTCGCTCCTGGGGAGCTCCCTGCCACTCTGTGCTGCTGCCTGTGTATCTGATACAGAGGCAGCAGCGCAGGATGGCAACAGCCCCTGTCCACGGAGGGCCCAAGATTTCGGTAGATAGAAGCTGCTCCAGAATCCCTCAGAACAGCCTCTGTCTGTGATGACCTCAGGCCCACTGTGGAGTCTGCTCCACGCAGCAGCCCTTGTTTGCATGGAATGCCGGAGCAGCTTCTGTCCCCCACAGACAGGGACTGCTGCCACTCTGCGCTCCCGCCTCTATAAAAGAAACAGCAGCGCAGGGCAGCAGGCAGGAGCTGTTTTTCAAACTGACTCTCCACACAGACTGCACGCACCTGCATGCTCCTCATTTAAAATTCTGAACAGAGGGCTGGGACTAAGCCAGCCTGTTGATCCAAGTTTTAAATGCAGGGCACGTGGCACAGGGGAAAGAGCGGGGGTTGGTTTTGATGTGGCTAACCAGTATGTTAACGAGTAAGCAATCACTTATCGGTTAACTGGTTAACAGCTATTTGGTGAACATCCCTTGTCAGAAGTACTAACCGCACAAAAGATACTATACTAAATAAGTGGTTTTAACTATTCTGATCAAGGACTACTTCGCAAACAAAAACCCCCACACTTATCCTGCCTGGATGGGGTACTGGAGGATTAAATCAAATAGGTCTTATCCATATTGCATTTCCTTGAATCTGTGTCTGCTCCAGGGAACAATTTAGCTTCATCTCAGTGTTAATATTTTGATTGCATATTTTTAATGATAAAACTTGAAAAGGATTCATCATCTTGATATTATTTAAGAAACCTCTGATCTTCCTGACACTGTTGGAAAAATGAGATAAATAGAATTGTAAAATAACTTGTGTCTTTCAGAGTATTGTTACTCTTGCGGAAGCTGGCTGCTTGGATCTCAGAACATTTTGCATATCATGTCTTGTAAGTGAGGCTTTCATTGCACATTTAATGTGGATTACTCTCGTTTTGATACACAGGGAGTTACGTGCATAGCTGTCTGAATAAGAGTATTACATTTTTTTGTCCTTCCTTGGTATTCCTTGGTCATTAGTGAGGACTACAGGCCGTATGCCTTCAAATAATCCTTTAAACTACTATAGATAGTTTTAGTTGGCTTATAAAAGGAAAAGTGCATAATTGTGTCATTTAAATTATGTTGAAATGTTGAGTCTGTAATGGGAACTGCATTTCATTTTTTTATTTTTGAATGTAGAGCAAAAATAAGTAGTTTACATGATTTATGAATGTCATGAATTATTGAATTTTCCCCTTCCACTTTCAACTAGGTAAAAAAGCCTTTGAGATCCATGCATTGCATTGCTTGCAACTCATGTATTGCTAGATATGACCAACATTGTCTGTGGACTGGACAATGTATAGGTGAGTTTATTTTAGCATACTTGGAACCCCCTTGTGCTAATCTCCTGAAGGACAGCACCTAACAGCACAATCTAGTTAACTGGTGTGATTGATAGATGAATGGGTATTGACAGGTGTCGGTGAGAGTTGTATCCAGCCCTTCTCCTTTATTGTTTGGTCTCTGAATTGAAGCCATTAAAGTGAGGCAGCTAAAATGGGTCCTCCAGCTCCAAGCACTATCATTCAGGAGGAAATGGAGAAAAATATAGACAGGCTTGGATTGTTATGGACCTTAAATCTGCAGGACTGTCTTATTAAAGCCCATGTTTAGTTATTGTAATTTTGCTTGTAAATTGGAAATGCTTAGAATGTCCACTACACTGTCTGAGGTGTGCAAAGTTATGTTAGACTGAAATAACTCTGATGTAAAACTTGAATATATTTATAAGCAAGATTTCAAGTGAGAGTATTGTTTGCGTGGTACGATACCCAAGATAGCGTCTTTTGTATTTTTCACAATGCTGAAGACCACAAAGTTGAGATACGTCAATGGAATTAATGAAAAAGGTGACAAAAATGTAGTCTGTATTTGGAGCTTGCCTTAACTAGCAACCCCTGCTCTGCTCTAGCTCAAGAAAATCTCATTAGAAACAGTGTATCTGGAATTACTAGTGTGAGAAGTTGGGAAGGAATTAGGTCAAGCTGTGGTAAAATATACTGAGCATGGTGGAAGGAATAGTAAGAACATTGACTCTCTTTCTACTTGTGTTAACTTTGGGAAAATACTAACTGTATTAAGATACACAATATAAATTCTTTTCTTCATTGTCCCTAATACAGGTGTTGGCAACCATTATTATTTCCTTTTGTTTCTGCTCTTCCTAACTATGATGGGGACCTGGATGTTCTATGGAACTCTCCTCTGTACGTATTTATATATTTGACTTTAATTGTATGTTCAAAGTGCTCTTACTTATTTCATTTATTTGCTGGCATTTCATATATTGTCATTTTGTGGTTCAATCCTGATCTTGGTTGTGCTGGAACAATCATAACTCTTAACAAAAATAGCCATGTACCTGAAATCAGGATAAAGATTTTGATTAAACTTTTGTCAGGTATTAATAACAGTTCAAAATTTATATTTTATTTTTAAAAGATATTGTTACAGTGATCTGCATTTTTAGGAAATATGACTTCAGAAGAGAAGTGGAGGTTCTTCTAGAAATAAAATTCAGGAGGCATAAATAATAAAAGTGTGTGTACAGTAATTCCTCACTTAACGTGTGCCCACTAAACACGTTTTTGCGATAGCACAATTTTTTTTTAGGAAACATTGTTCAAACAACACAACCCGTCCCCTCAATAACACGAAATCAATAACACGATTTCCCCTGCCTCCCTCCAAAGCGGCAGAGGTTTGCCACTTGCAGCGCTGTTCCCCGGTGACCCTCTCTCGCCAGATGCCTTGCGTCCGTCCAGATGCCTTACGTCCAGCCAGAGGGGGTCACCGGGGAACAGCGCTGCAAGCGGCAAACCTCTGCTGCTTTGCAGGGAGGCAGGGGAAGCCTCGTGCAGCTGCACAGAGCTTCCTCTGCCGCCTTACAAAGCGTCTGGCCAGAGGGGGTCACCGGGGAACTGCACGGCGAGCAGCAAACCTTCGCCGCTTTGTAAGAAGGCAGAGGAAGCCCCGCGCAGCTGCCGGTGACCAGCCAGCTGGGGAAACTCGGCCGGTGGCTGCAAGCCCCCTCCCATGTCCTTCCCTTCCCTTCTCCAGAGCCAAACACCTCCCCTCCCTGCTATAACCCAGTCCCCTTTCTCCCCCAACCTTATGTCCCAGTCCCAGCTGCTAACAAGTGCAGGCTGGAGCTGCGAGCACACATGCTCTTGAAACGCAACCCCCACCTTTTCCATTATTTTCAATTGGAAAATTGACTCCGCCTAATACATTTTCACTTAGCACGATCATTTTCTGAAATGTATCTACCATGTTAAATGAGGAATTACTGTATCTATTCCAGAGGTGAAGGCGTGCTGGTAGAGCATGCTGGCAAGAAGCATCTGCCGGTACCAGCTGGCACATGGCCACAGTAGGGGCTCTTGTGCATTTCAAAGATTGAAACGCAGCATGGAGCTTAAGGCCAACCCCCACTGGCCGCAGGCTCCATGCGACGCTTCCGCTTTGAAATGTACAAGAGCTCCAGCAGGAGCTGGAGGGAGCCTGCTTTTAAGCCGGCTCCCCCAGCACCCCATCCTCTTGCCCCCTGCCTCTTGCTGATTTTTTTTGATAGAGGTAGCAATGAGAGGGGGGGAAGAAACTAGTTAACTAGTGTGTCAGCTATCTGATAAGCTTTTGCCTATTGGATAGTTGACTAGTCACTTACATCCCTAGTGCAATCAACATCACAGTGGGGCCAAGGCAGCTTTCTGCCTGCCCTGACTCCACACAGGTCTTGGAAGTGACCAGCATGTCCAGACAGTCCAACAGTGCAGAGGCAGTCAGGCGGACTCTGTGTGCTGCCTCTGTCCTATATGCCAGCTCTGCAGCTCTCATTGACTGAGAATTTCAGGGGTAGCACATGGAGCCGCCTGCTGGCCACCCTGAGCCTAGGGGATGCTGGGTCATGCCAGTTGCTTCTGGGAACTGTCTGAGGTACGTGCTGCCTAGCTGGAGCCTGAATCCCCTCCTGTACCCACATTGCCTCCCAGAGCTTGCATCCCTGTCCAGGGATCAAGTGTGAGTCCCTTTCCACACTCCAAGCTCATCAGCTCCAGCCCAGTGTAAGTGATGGGGAGAGAGAGCGACAGAGTGAGCAAAGGATGGAGTGAGTGGGCCTCAGACATGGCAGCAGGGCCTCAGGGAACGGGTGGCAGGACTGGGACCTATGAAGGGGTGTGGAAGGGTGTTTGGGTTTCTGTGATTAGACAATTGGCAACTCTATCTGAGCGTGAACTGTGATGTTATCCAAGAAAAATCCAAACTGTTCTGCATAATGATATATGGAAATGAGGAGTGGTAACATATAGGGAAGTAAAGTGAGTATACATGACACTATAAGAAATGAGGTCTGGTCTTGAGTACTTACCCTGAGCTTCAATGAGAGTCTTGCATGTGCAAAAATGTAGGATTGTCCTAAAGAAAAAATTGCACTTGATCCAAAACCAGGGATGGCTCTTAGTTTTAGGATTTAGACAACTAGCTTAATCCTAAAACTTCAGTGGAACTTAAGCATGTACTTAACTTTAAGTACATAACTGGTTTGCTGAGTTGGAGCCTTAAAAATAAACTTTCCTAGCTTTTTATATTTTTATATGTAAAAGCACATCACCCAGACTTGTAGATGTTTCAAAGATATAAAAACATTTGGACTAATGCGATCCACTTCATATTTCTATAACTTTGGTGGAAGCACTAATTTTCCCCTGTCATGGATCAAATATATTCTCCATTTACATTTATTTTGTATTCCCTTGGATTAATAAATGCAAACGAAAAGCTGTCATAAACTGTAGATGCTTTTAATGATTATTTAAAACCATAATTAAGCAATGTTTTCAAGTACTAATAACACAGTGAAGTAGTAGTCATTGCCTTGCAATATTATTGTTTAATTTTATAAAAACATCCTTTAGGGTCCATCCAATACACTGGGTGTCCATTTCATGAAATAAAACTGTATAGTAATTAATGTGTATATATAATACATCAATATAATTTTAGAGATTTATCCATCTGTCTCCAAGTCCATTTATTCAAGAACTCATAAACAGTAACAGATAGGGCCATCACATTTTGGAGCTTCCTCTTATCCTAACTTAAAGCACGATCAGAGTTTGGTTGTGCCAGGAAAATGGGATGTGCCTGGAATTCGATTGTTTTTCATAACCTGGAAAGGGAGAGGGCTGATTGGAGGGATACAGTACTGCACAGTGACCACTCAGGACAGTGAGCGCAGGGGACAACTATACTGCAAAATGACGCCTGGGGGCAGCCACACCAGGAAAGGAGTGGCCATCTGGGGACAGGGCTCAATTGAGTGGCCCCCCCTAACCCAAATCCTATCACCCCCATTGCCACAGTCCCCCCCCCTTCTTGGAATACCACCGGGGCCAGATATCACAGTCCTGTTCGACCCCCTTCCTCCCTCAGTACCGTATGCCCATGTCCAGCTGGCCTGTGTAGCCCCCCCTTCCCTCCTCAGCCAAGCCCAGGGAGTGCCAGTGAGAGCCTCTAGAGTTGCTTCTCTGCCACCCTTGTGTCAACCCCAGGCAGCACCAGGTAAGTTTTCTAATAACAATATAATAAACGTCTATTTAGCCCATCTTGGCAGACCAATTTTCATAGATGTCTATAATCTTTTGTAGGACAGGACCTTCAGTTCACATTTTTCTTTGGTTTAAATTGGCTCACTGGGAGCAATCCTGAATAAATGGACCATACTAATGTAGTATGATTGCATAGTGTATAAATAAATTAACTTGCTATGATTTCTGACACCAGTTGTAATTTGTTAAATGTATATGCTGCATGCAGTATGCATGCGGTCACTGCATCGGTATTCTTGTTGTAAGTGCTAACATCCAACATAGAAGTTTTGTTTCTAGAGTTCGCAATGTAAGATCTGATGATCTTAGGTAGTTTAATTATTCTTTTTAGTAAAGGCAACTTTGCTTATTCTCAGATTGGTCAGAACATTGTGCAACAACTTACCACCAAGACGGCGCGTGGACTTACTTGACACAGATAGTGTCTTGTTCTCCATGGGTTTTGTACATCTTTACAATAGTGTGTTTTCATACTTTGTGGACTTCGTTGATGCTAATTATTCAGCTTTATCAGGTACTTTTTTGCCTTATATACATGCTTTTCTTGAGGACTTCCGAATTAAAAAAAAAAATCCTTGGCAGACTTGTCTGATTAAAGGCCTTACGTTGTGCGAGCTTTCCTTGGCCCATCAGGATCAAGTTGCAGGGATATGTAAGGATGACCCACCCCTTATACTCCCAGGGCTCTGCCTTTGGTTCCATGTCTAGTTGTGTAGAGACTGTTTCCGATACTCAGTCTAAAAAGATACTCAAAATCAAGCCTTTTAACAGAAGTCTGCTATTTATAGGTTTTGATTGGTTTTGATGCAGAACAATAATATTTAGGAAAATAGTTAAGAAATCAAGTTTTTGGTGGGAAAGAATCAAAATGATAAATACAACTGGTGTCACTTTCTAAAAATATTTTATGGTTTTATGATAATTTTGCCTAGTGATTTAATTAATGCTGAACTGAGAAATATGTGTTGTAGCTTAGCAGTTCTTGATTAATCTATTTTAAGTCCAACTAAGATAAAAATATGATCATGGCTCTACTCTGATTAGA
The DNA here is from genome assembly GCF_049634645.1 of Pelodiscus sinensis. Lineage (NCBI taxonomy): Eukaryota > Metazoa > Chordata > Testudines > Trionychidae > Pelodiscus > Pelodiscus sinensis. The sequence continues at coordinate 89,526,576 of NC_134714.1, forward strand.
AGTATCAACTTTTTTTTTAAACCTTGTTTTTCAAAGATTCATAACTTGGAACAACTCTGTATAGGAAGGCAAGCTGGTACTTTTATTCAAAAAACAGATTTGTTTTACAGATTAGGATCTGTTGTATATACATCTGAATATGTTAGACATTTAGGTTGCGTTTACACAGCAGGGCTTAGCTCAATTTGTGTACCTTATTTCAAGTTATATCAATTGCGTAGCTTATTTCAAAGTTGGAAGCATCTACAGAAATAGAGCACTCTTCCTCCAACTTCCCTTACTCCTCGTATGGTGAGGGTTATAGGAGTCGGAGTAAGAAATCGTCCAGCTTGATAGTACAGGCAGTCCCCGAGTTACGCGGATCCGACTTACGTCCAGCAGCGGCTGAATCAGGACGCCTGGGGCAGAGCAGCTGGGGTGCTGCTGGGTTGGTCCAGTAGCGCCGAGGAGCAGCGGCGCTACTGGACCAACCCAGCAGCACCCCAGCTGCTCTGCCCCAGGCGTCCCCAAGTCAGCCGCTGCTGAACCTGACCAATGGCTGACTACAGGAAGCCCCTGCCCCGGGCTTCCTGGAATCAGCCGCTGATCAGTTTCAGCAGCAGCTGACTTGGGGATGCCTGGGGTTCTTAAGTTGAATCTGTATGTAAGTCAGAACTGGCGTCCAGATTCAGCTCCGACTTACATACACAACTTAAGAACAAACCTACAGTCCCTATCTTGTACGTAACCCGGGGACTGCCTGTATTTCAATATTATTTCAAAATAACTGCCTGCTGTGTAGGCACGGACTAAATTATTTCAAAATAATGTAAGTTATTTTGAAATAATGTTGCTGTGTAGACTTACCCTCATTGAGCTAAGCTTTTTTTAAAGCTTCATTGGTTTCTTCAGAAATCACTGATCTATGAGTGTTTAAAAATAGATTAGACTATGTTAAAGGAAATTAAACATTAGACAATTGAATAGACAATGAGAAATTATAGGCAAAAATATATAAATGGAAAGATGTAAGATAACAAATGCAGTTGAGGACATTTGAAAAATATGGCTCCAGCTCTGTCCTCTTCTTGCTGGCTTATATCAAGGTATTACTGCACATTGTCCTTGCTAGATAACTTCAATGATGTAATAGGTCTTTTCCCACCTCTGTATTCTGTATTATTCTGAGTGGAAACCATGCATTTTAATCTCTGTAAACATCTAGGCACCATGAACTAATTAGGGATGAGTTGGGTGTTTTGACATTGACACTCCCAACTTTTTGGTTTCTATCAGAGAGAAAAATACATTGCATTTGTGTGTGTCCATTATTTAACTGCTTTAATATATCCACATTTCAATTATCTCCTTCCCTATACCCTGTCCACCTTGAAGATTGCTTTTCTGGGCTTGACCTCACATGAAAGAATAACCCTCACATTACAGAGCAGGTGTTCCAAGCAAGCTATTTCTCTCCGGAAAACTCCATACAAGTAAGTATTTTTGTTAAGAGAATTATTTTTAAGGAAGTGGAATTAATCATCTTTAATTACTACCAAATAAAAGTTAAATTTACTAGTGTTTGCTGAATATACCTGAGGGACAAGTGGCAGGGGTCAGGTTAGCATCCCCCCAGCCAGACTTTTGAAAGGGTCCAGAGCTCCAGCAGCTTACTATTTTATGCTATTGGTAATAATTTCAGATCAACCCTAATGCTTCTAATTGGCACTTACTGAATTCTCCTTTTCCTAACATTTAAGTGTTATATAGGTTGGAAAGGATATGTGAAAACTTAACCTATTTACGTGGCAGGGTGGGGGGGGGGAATGTTTTTGTTTTTTAATTTCTTCTGCAAGAACCCTTCTTATTAGCTTTGTGCTTTTTGAAATGCTCTTTAGTGTACCATATTTGCTGTGTTGGCCCTCTTTTTTTGTTACATTTATTAATAGAGTTTTCTCTGATTTCCAGTCATGGATGCTTTCAGAACCTTGCAGACTTTTTTCAGTGCCGTTGCTTTGGTATGTTCACACCCAACGTAGTTGACTGGACTAAACAATATACTCTATTTCATCCTGCAAGAGGTAAAAATGTTCATTCTGTATGAAGAAAAGCACCAAAGAGCCAAACTGAAAGCTAAATAAAACTGGATATTCTTAATATTGTGTTCAAATTCTTTTGAAACTTTCTTGCCCTTAAATTTTATATTGTTACTATTGTTCAAATAGTACAGTTTATCATAAATTACAGCAAAACAGATCTGAAAGCATTGCAGTGGTGGTTTGTATGTACTTTCAACTTTAACAATTTGAAATTTCATATAACTATGAGATGTCACTTAAAGTATATTTTTATGAGAAATTTTTATATAACACTCCAGAAATCGTATATAATACCTTTTAAAGATTTTTTTCAGATTGTGTCTACAAAGAACACATTTGTTAAGGGAAATTATTTTTTACATTTTTGAATTGACTATTTCAAAAAGTTTTTAACACTACCTTGTATTTTTGATAACTTATTTGTCTTTATACTATGTAAATCTGTACAGAATCACTGTTTAGACTTACTGTTTGCTTTCACATGAAATAAATTAGATTTCATGCTTACATTTCCTTTTTTTTTTAAATATTCAAGGGAAAGTTTGAAACTTACATCTTTAAAAATCATTAAACATAACTGCAAAGGCCTATCTTGCTTCTTTAAACGTCTAACAAGAATTGATCAGAAGACTAAATCTTGCATTCATTTACCCCAGTGTCACTTTGAAATGGAGAACTCAGCCACTAAGTAGGTACATGACCAAAACCTAATGATAATGTTTAACAATATTTCAGGCTGCAAGGTAGGGCTACCATACTCCCAAGCAATGTACCTGCACCCTTGATAAATGTAAATAGTTTAATGCTGTATTTGGAAAATGTAGAGTCTGATATGAATCACTTTTCAGAGACATCAAATGGACTTCACACAGCATGAGCCCACTGTGTCCAACTAGGAGATTTGTATTGTAACAGAAAAGAACAAAAATGACATTTATGGCGATAGGCAGTGTTCCCTTTGTGCTTGTGCGGCCACTTGGGTGATCTACAAATGCTGCCCAGCTGATTACTAGGGTGCCCATAACTAGATTTTTTGTATTTCTGTTGGTGGGGCATACTTACATATGCCCCAGTGCACATAAAAATTTTTTGTGTGCATGGATGGAAAAGGTTAGAGGGAATATTAGCTATAGGGGAGGGAAAAAGCACAAATAAAGAGCACTAATCAGAGACAATTCAAAATATGATCCATTATTAGTAGTTTAGCAGTAAACTAGAATGAAATAAAACCAGAGATTTCTTACAGTTTCAACAGAGGTATTATTTATTGAGCCTGGTGAATTAGGTGAGTGCTTTGAGCATTAGAGGACCAAATAAGAGCCAAGTAATTTAACCAGTCATATCATGAAAGCAGTATCTACAGTTTATTGTATCAAGAGAAACCTACCAATACAAAACTAGATTTAACATCTTCTTTGATTTTTTTTCCTGTTTTATGAAAATATGACTTCCAATTCAAGAAATCTGTCTTTTATTCCCTTTCTCTTTCTCTCAGGAAGAGGGAGCCTGAAATTGTTTGCTATTGTGACAGATTAGAAATGCGCCTTTAAAAAAAAAAAATCCTCTCATACTAGTGTCACCATAACATAACAATGTATTTTACTAAGGAATTATGGTAGGATAGATGGTAGAGAAAATGGGAAAGATTCTGCTGTGCTGGACCTGGTCTGCTAGACCAGGGAGAGCATCTTAAGGTACGCCATCCAGCTACGCAAAATGAGTAGCTGGATTCGGCTTACCTTAAGCCGAGTCTCCGCGGCGTCCCTACTGCGGGAGAATGATGGACTCTCACGCTTTCACCTTCTTCCCTTACTCCTTGCAGAACGAGGTGTACCGGATGCCAGCGGGGGCTGCTCTCACTGTTCAATTTTACGGGTCTACATAAGGCCTAAATTGAATGCTAGAAGATTGGCCTCCAGAGGATTGATCTTCTCTGTAGTAGCGGTGAGGAGTCCTGTGGCACCTTATAGTCTAACTGAAGAGTTGGAGCATATGCATCTGACGAAGTGGGTCTTTGCCCACGAAAGCTTATGCTCCAACACTTCAGTTAGTCTATAAGGTGCCACAGGACTCCTCGCTACTTTTGCAGATTCAGACTAACACGGCTGCCCCTCTGATACTTCTCTGTAGTGTAGACATGCCCTTGGAGTAGTATACATCCAAAACACTTTCCTTTGCCCCTTGCTTATAGGACCATCACATTAAACTCCAAAAACTATATAACATTAGCCAGGGAAAGTAGCATATTAAGAAATTCTATTATTACAAACAAATTAGAATGTAGCAAAATATTAGGCTATTTTCAGTATAGAATGAGCTTACATCCATTTTGTCAAAATGTATTTTCTAGCTACTGCAATAATTTCTTGAGAGATAAGCTTACAAAGCTTTCTAGTGAGTTTGGAGAAGTAGAAGTTTTTAAAAATGTCCTAGGTTCTTATCAATGCATCACTGTTTTACTTAGCCATCAATACATCTGTGGCATCAACAGAGATGTGAAATGTGCCTGATATAAAAAGTTTCATTCTTTCTTTTCCACTTGAGTGAGGCCACCAAACCCAATTCCTTTGGGACCAAAGTTCTTTGCATAGCAAACTGCAAAAGGAAGGGAGAAAGATGTTAGTAAAGAGCATTTTATGTAGTAATTATACTAAAAACATTCTTAGGAATCACAGTAAACTATGTACAGTGGCAAACATGGATTATTTTTCTCAGGCACATCCACAACTCTGACAATGTAACTTTGTCCATTCTTGTTATTTTTGAGATACACAAACTTCTTAGTTTTGGGTGAGATCAAGTCAAGCTCCTCTCAGAACAATTTCCAGTACTGTAAAATACTGAGAAAATCTAAGTTATAGGTACTAGAACAAATTCTAATTCACATGAACGTTGTTTGCAGAGCATGTGGAATAAATATTAGGGCTGGGATTTCAAAAAGGATCTAACAGAATTCCTGTTGAATGTTTCCTGAATCATCTTTGAAAATCCCAGCCTAGAACACTAATATAAAATTCTTCATACCCCTTTCAGCCTATTTTTAAGGATGGATTGACTCTGTGGACTTGCATTATCTGAGAAAAATCCAAAGTAAATCTATTATCTTCAGTGATGTTGGCATATTTATGAAGATCTTTGATTCCCGATGTAAGATTCCTAGGGGAAAATCCCATGTAGGTCCATGATCCTATAATGAAAACATTGTGGCCAGACCCCTCTTGTCCTTGTGGAAAGCCACTGAAGTCAGTGAGGACCAGTACAGATATAGGGATTTGTCCACACATTATTTTGCAGGACAAATGTGATTCTTGGTGGCAAGAGATTCCAAATTTGAGACTACTTAATATTTATGAAAGAAGATACAGATTAATTTGCTTTCTAAATTCACTCCCCAAAAATGAGACAGTAATTTTGGTATGGGACTGTACAAAGCAAAGAAAGGAAGTGAACTCATTATACTTTCCTAAATTCAGATATCTAACAAAAATAGGTGATGATGCCTACATCTTGTCTGAGTAGAGCAACTTAGAAGGATATTTTCAGTAATAGAACAGAAATAAGATTGAACTTACCCTTACAATAGATTTCTCCATCTTTGTCTGTAACATTTGTAGATTCTAGGCTCTTTCCACAAAAAGCACAACGGAAGCAAGTCTTATGCCAAGGCTGTGAAAGAAGGCAGAGATATCACATTATACAACCCTCATGATCTGACCAGTTCCAAACCAGAGAATTTTCTAGACCATGAGTGGTCACTATCTAGCAGCATTACCAACACTTCCACTGCTTACTGGGACATGAAAGGACATTTGGGGGGTAAATTAGTGCTAAAAAACAGAGAGCTATGACTGGTAGCTGTAAACAATCTTCATGGAACCATGGGAAACTTAGCCACACCCATGAAAAGTGGACATCCAGCTAACTAAAATCATTCCGGATGGTGGATATTTCCAGACCAGAGAGTTCTGGACCAGAGAGATTCAACCTGTGCAAAAGAATCATAACTAGATTATATAAAGTAAAAAATCCCAACCATCAATATACAGTAAACTTCCAATAATACAGCACCTTTAGGATCCAGGGGGTGCCGGATTATCAGATTTGCCGGACTATCGGAAGGGGGGGTTATGAGGGGTCTGGGATGGGGTGAGGTGGGGTTGGAGGGGATGCCACCCCAAACCCCTCATAGCCCCTCCTTCTGATAGTCCGGCTCTGCCCCAGGCGTCCCTGATCCAGCCGCTGCTGGTCAGTTTCAGCAGCGGCTGAATCGGGGACGCCTGCAGCAGAGCAGCTGGAGTGCTGCCAGGTTGGTCCGGTAGCGCCGACCCTTGGTGCGGCGAGACCAACCCGGCAGCACCCCAGCTGCTCTTGGGGACACCTGGGGCAGAGCAGCTGGGGTGCTGCTGGGTTGGTCCCACAGCGCCGCACCTCGGCGCTACTGGACCAACCCGGCAGCACCCCAGCTGCTCTGCCCCGGGCTTCCTGGAGTCAGCCGCTGGTCAGTTTCAACAGCGGCTGAATCCAGATGCCTGGGACAGAGCAGCTGGAGTGCTGCTGGGTTGGTCTGATAGCACCAACTCTTGGCGCTATGAGACCAACCCGGCAGCACCCCAGCTGCTCTGTCCCAGGTGTACCCAAGGGTATGTCTAGACTACAGGTTTTTGTCGACAGATACTGTCGACAAAGCTTCTGTCGACAAAGAGCGTCTACACTACATTCAGGTCTGTCGACAAAGCAAAGTGCTTTGTCGACATGGCAGTGTAGACGCAAGGACAGTTTACATGCAATAACGCTTTCTGTCGACAGAACTCTGTCGACAGAAGGCGTTATGCCTCGTGAAATGAGGTTTACCAGCGTCGACAAAACTGCTGAGTTCTGTTGACATTGTCGACAGAACTCAGCGGTAGTGTGGACGCAGGTATAGTTTTGTCGACAAAAGTCCACTTTTGTTGACAAAATCCTGTAGTCTAGACACACCCCAAGTCAGCCGCTGCTGAAACTGATCAGGGGCTGATTCCAGGAAGCCCTGGGGCAGAGCAGCTCTGCCTCGGGCTTCCTGGAGTCAGCCCCTGATGAGTTTTAACAGCGGCTGAATCGGGGAAGCTGGGGACAGAGCAGCTCCAATGGTCTGGCTGCCTGGAGCACTTCTGGGTTCCTGATGGTGCCAGACCATCAGGAGTGCCAGATCATCAGATGCCAGACCATCGGAGTTTTACTGTATAAAGGGTTGTAGTTTTATATTTGCTTTGGCTAATAAGATTTAAATTGTTACATTAATTTTCATTTAATCTCAGCAACATGTTCCATTTTAGTCAAAATAGGCCAAAATGCTGATTTTCATCATTGCACCCTATCATAATAGGTGACTCCTAATGACTTTCTTACTAGCTGAGAGGTCTCAAATGGGGATCAGCACTTGACTCTGGCCCCACGGTCTATACTGTAATTGCATGTTAGCCATCACTTCAAGACTGCAAAGCATTTTCAGTGAATCATCCTAGATCATCAGTTTCCAAGCAGAAATCCATAAAGTGGAGCAGGTTACATGACACTGGCTTTTTTTCTCCCCAACTACACTATCATTAAAATCTTAAAATAAATAAGCATTTGCTGTGGCTAACATGAAAGTTTAGGAAGAGGAGTTGGCTTCTGTAATTGGGAACACTAAAGAGGGACCACCAATCCCAACTAATATGTGCTTCATAGAGTGACAAAGTTTGAGGACACTTATCCCATGGAGCGAGTTTACAACCTGAGGATTGTGAACAGATTGCTTCAGAATAGGGATAAAAGTGACTAGTCAACTATCGGACAAGCTTATTCTTTCTTCCTCCCTTACTGCCTCTGTCTTGCTGATTCCTGGCTTGTGCCCGGTACCCCACACTGCGCTTTGCCCTTTTAATTGTATTAAGAGCCTGGCAGCCAGGCTCTTAATACATATAAAAGACAGAGCAGCAGTGGGGTTATTTCCCAGGGCCGAGAGGTAACCCCACTATGGCTCTGCGGTTATCCCCCTTATCAATTAATTGACTAGTCGATGGAAATTCCATTGGCTAGCCGGTTAGCTGATTAAAACACCATTGAACATCCCTACTTCAGAGTCCACACCCTTTCATCAAGGGGAGCTTCTGGGGCTGGGGGAGCTGGCATTTTAGGGCATGTCTACGTGTCCAGTATTGCAGTTGGCTCAGCTCTACTGAAGCAGCTGCAGTGCTGCATCATGTCTGGTGAAGGGGCTCTATGCCAACAGGAGAGAGCTCTCCCATCAGTATAATAAAACTGCCTCTGCAAATGGCAGAAGCTATGTCACGGGGAAGAGGAAAGAGCTCTCCTGTTTACATAGCACTGTGCCCACGAGTGCTTAGATTGGTGTAATTTATGTTGCTTGGAGGTGGTTTATTCACACCCTCAAGCAACATGAGTTATGCCAACATAGAGTAGACACCGTCTTAACATTATTTAAAAAACTATTGTAAGAGTCACACAATGGTAAAGATTGAGACCTGCTGTCCTAAAAAGAATGTGACACAACAGGAGCCAAACTAAACAGCTGAGGAGATGGGAAATCTGATACAAAGCATTTCATTTGTAGAAACTTTGCAACCAAAGGACGCTATGGCTACACTGCAGGCTTCTTGCGTAAGAACTGTTTTGCGCAAGAGCGCATCCACACTGCCATGTGCTTTTCTGCAAGAGCAATTGTTCTTGTGCAAAAAACCTGCAATGTAGACGTAGCCTACTACTCTCTGATAAGTAGCTTTTGTGAAATTAGTTGGTGATTAAATGGCATGCTTTTTGCCAAAGGCTGAGCAATGAAGATGGAACTACCATTTCCTGTAAGAGAGAGATCCTCCAGGTCAGGATTGTGATACATTGGCCTACCAAAGTCAGGTAGCTTGTTTTCCTGCTCTTGATATGGTCCCTGGTCTACAGGTAAAAGACGACTTAAAGATCAAGGACTATCAATTTGGTATAATTCAGCAACATTTAAAACCAAACAATTTAAACAGATCTTTAAAAAAAAACAATTAAAACATGTAACATTGCCTTACTTTTCCCCCTCCCATTATTTTCTCTGCAGCATATACTGATTTGCCACAGCGGGGGCACTTTTCCACATCTCCAAACTTTTTGGCGAACTTTGAGGGGTTGGTAGGTGTAGAAGGGCGAGCAGGTTTTGGAGAGCTGGTAGAAAAAAGGAGATTTTCAGTACATCTAAACATCACTTGAAAAATCATGTTTCCATTCTCAAAATATTTCCAATTCAATGCATTTTGGAAAGGTTAATCAACATTACATAATTAGTTCACAGGACATGAAGCTTGCTTTATAATACAAGAAAATAAAAAGCACATTTTACAGTATTAACGATAATATTGCTTTGGTCTTAGTGAACATTACAGCCATCCATAAGGAGGGAAGTGGTCATGTGCACAAAAAGACTATTTAGCAGAAAGGGGGAGGCAAGTGGGAAGACTAAAAAAAATATCTTTATTAACTATATACTGAAAAAGACAACGCAGCAAAGAACTCTCTCATCAGCTACCTGCTGAGACTTGTCAAGAAGAGGCTAATAAAAAGAGACAGGAATCTGATATGTTGTCTTCTTTATTCATTGTAAGGCATCAGCAGGTAGTTTTTGCTTGTTGCTTTCAAAAGGCCTATGCTATGTAAAGGTCAGGTGCATCAGAAAAATGGTTCCAATCTATATGTCTGAACTATCAGCCCAACTCAGTATCAGCTCTTAGTCACTCATATAGTGACCTTTGAATTACTAGATTGTCAGACTGCAACATGTCATTAAACCTATAGAAAGTCAAAAATTGCTGCTGTGCCACAAACGGTAATGAATGTGCTTGTGATAAAGAATAACTGATAATACATTCTCTAAGCTTCAGTATGGCTAGATTAGCTTCATTATAGTATTGCCAGCAGAAAACACATTATTGACAGACAGTTATCTGCAGTCAGGATTCTCTCTGTTGAGTCACGATCTGGGAATCAGCACCTTAAAGTGGTGTGTGATCCATGAGAGAGGATTAATAATAGATATTTTCTTATTGCAAGAAAAAAGTTAACCTCATGCCTCTTGGAATTGGAAATAATTGAAAAAGAAGTTTTTCAAGAGACTAAACATTATTAAAAATTGGCAGAAATGACAAGACTCATGGAAGAAAAACCTATGATTGTGCCTATTGTGCCACTTATGCTCAATGTTATTATGGAAACCTAATGAAGTAGCTAATAAAGGTAGAAGATATAATTAATGGAATTTAACTCACTGTTGCAGATCCAAGCCTAGATGTTCTCCAGTATCAGTGCTGAGACACCCTGCCCCTTGTCCATACCCAATACCTTTGGGACCATATTTTCTCCCATAACAGGTTTTGCAATAGATTTCAGATTCGTGAGCTGCTACTGTGGTACTGTCCAGAGCTTTTCTGCAAGCCACTGAGAATAGAGAAAAGTGCATATAAAATTTTTATTTACAAATCTGAATATTAACTTATCTCAGAATTATTTCAATACAAGTTATTCTGCTCTTGAAAATAATTAATATAAATCAATTTTATGCCCTCATCTGGAACACAGAATTTATTTCTGGAAACCCTATCTAAAAAAAGAATATAGCAGAAATAGAGGGGAGTTCTGATGGCTAGCCACTTCACGGTACGGCTATGTCTACACTGGCCCCTTCTTCGGAAGGGGCATGCTAATTTTGAAAGTGGGAATAGGGAAATCCGCGGGGAATTTAAATATCCCCCGCGGGATTTAAATAAACATGTCTGCCGCTTTTTTTCCGGCTTGGGGAAAAGCCGGAAAAAAGCGTCTAGACTGGCTCGATCCTCCGGAATAAAGCCCTTTTCCGGAGGATCTCTTATTCCTACTTTCAGGAATACTGACCGGAGCATTTCCGGGTTCCTGATGGTGCCGGACCATCAGGAGTGCCGGACCGTCAGATGCCAGACCATTGGAGTTTTACCGTATAATTTAACTGTTGAAATATCCAAGATAAACAGAATGTGTCATGGAAGCCAAGGGTTCTGAAGGAACTCAAATATGAAATTGCAGAACTATTAACTATGGTAAATAACCTAGTGCTTAAATAACCTCTGTACCAGATGATTGGTGGATAGCTAATGTGATGTTTGTTTTTTTAAAAGACTCCATAAGTGATCCTGGCAATTACAGGTCAGTAAACATCACTTCAGTACCAGGCACATTGGTGGAAACTATAGTAAACAACAGAAGGATCAGACGTATAGATTAATATGATATGTTGGGGAAGAGTCAACATGGCTTTTGTAGAGGAAAATTATGCATTGTCAATCTATTATTTGAAGGTGTCAACAAATGTATGGACAAGGGTAAGTCAGTGGTTACAGTATACTTGGACTTTCAGAAAGCTTTGGCAAGGTTCCTCACCAATGGCTCTTAAGCAAAGAAAGAGTAATGGGATAAGAGGGAAGGTTCTCTCATATGTCGATAACTAGAGGACTGTTGTAAAGGCCAAAAGTGTAACTGGGTTCTAAAAAGATTTAGATAAGTTTATGGACAGTAGATCCATCAATTACTATTAGCCAAGGTGGTCAGGAATGCAACCCCATGCACCGAGTGTTCCTAAATCTCTGATTGCCAGAAGCTGGAACTGGGTAATAAATTACTCTGTTCGGTTCACGCCCTCTGAAGCATCTGGAAATGGCCATTGTCAGACAACAGGCTACTGGGCTTGATGGACCATTGGTCTGACCCATTATAGTCATTCTTCTATTCTTATTCCTGGTGCATTATGCACTGCATTTGGCGTACCTGTCCTATAGATAAATAAAGCAATGAGGTAAACAAATTACCTCCTCTAAACTATCTGCTTTTTGGCTCTAAACATTTGAGGTCAAATGGTCACAGGGGGCTGATGGTCCCTTTTGAGGGTGAAAAAAGGGAGCTGCTCTTAGTGAGGCTTAGCCTGCTAGCTACATATTTTTATTAACCACTCGTGGTTAACTTTCAAGAAGAACTTCTGGGCCCAACCCAGAAGATTGCTTGCCTGGTGGTTGAAATAGGCATGGCTTTGGCCAAAATTGTATCACCACAGAAAATATTTCTAAAGATCTAAAACTTCATTCCATTGGTGGTTTCCTGGCAGTAGCCAGAACTGCATTTGGTATCATGTATTGGATGGAATTCCACACAAGCAGGGATGTCCTTAGGATTTATGGTGCCCTAAGCGGGATTATTAAACTGGTGCCCCTATGCCTGACTTGCTCTTAGCAACACAAACGTAAGCTTACAGTATTGGAAAACTTGCCACATGCACATTATTAAAAACAGTTTAACTTAATTAGGCACACTGTAATGCTGATGGACTAGCACTAAAGAAGTAGCACTATAGAAAAAATTCTTATTTATTGACAGAATGATACAAATAATATAATTTTTTAATTTGTCAACATTTTATTGGAAATTTATATGAAGAACCCTGGCCTCCTTCACAGCTGCAAGATGGGGGCCAGCTGAAGGCCAGGGTTGGCCCATAGAGCCCTGATCACCGCAGACAAACTTGAGGCCAAGCCCAGCCCATGCAGGTCCTCTCCCCCCTCGGCAGAGCCGCTGACAGGAAAGCGAAGCTCTGTCCCCCCGGGAGGAGTTGTCAGCACAGGATTGTCACCCTTGTAAGCACCGTAATCTCTTCTAGCTCCCTCTTGAGTTCTGCACCCTCCTGCCCTGACTCCTGCTCCCCCACCTCTCTACCCTGAGCCCCCCCTCCACCAGACCCTGTGCCCTGAATCTACCCCTCCTGCCCTCACTCTATCATCTTCTGCCCTGAGCAATCCCCACAAACCTTTCAGCCCCCTGCCCACACATCTTAACCCCTACCCTTACCAAGAGTCCCCCATATCTCTGCCCTGACTCCAGCCCTGCAACCTTATACTCCTGCCCTAACGCCCCGCACCAAACCCTGTGCCCTCAGCCCCCTACCTCCTACCTTCACTCCAGCACCCTTCAACCCCTTCCCTGAGTTCCCCAACTTTCCCAGCCCCCTGCCCTCACTTCTGTACTCCCGCCCCTTTTTATTCTAGCAAAAGACAGAAAACTTGCAAATATTGTCCACCAAAAAACTATCTGATGTTTTAATCACTTTCCTTCTGATATTAATACAAACTTCCTTTTTCTCTTCATTTTTTAAAAATTCTATCAGTTAAATAAAGCATGTACGTTTTCTTTTCATTTTGTAATCTCTCTCCCTCTCCACTCCCCCCTTCCCCTGAAATTACCTCTTAAAGATCCAGATATGCTCATAGGGATATAAATATGTAATCACAACCTGCATAATATCTCCTCTCGAAGATTTTCTCTTTAACTATGAAGCTTAGAAATGTTTGAAGAAAACGGAGAGTATCATGTAGTAACAGGACTGCAGGAGCTGGGGATTTACGGGCCCATGGCTTCCCTCGCCCCAAAAACAACCACCACCCCCCAACACAAATTGACGACAAGACGGGGGCAGCCTTCTTCCCTCCCCCACTCCTCAGGACTGGATGGGGGGTGCTTGCCTCTCCCGGATCCCTGGCCCCAGCCTCCTTCCTGGGCTGAGCGCTCAGCGACCCCTCCCACCCAATCACTCCCTCGGCCCCAGACCCGCCTCTCTCCGCTCCCTGGCAGCAGCGTCCACATGCGGAGCTCAAACCAGCTGCCAGCCAGCCCTTCGGCGGACGGCCTGCCGGGCCAGTCCACCACTGCCTCAGCACGCAGCCAGCCAGCCAGCCCCCCATCCCCTTCCACACTCCAGCACCTCACTCAACCCAGCCCTGCCAGAGGAAAGAGAGGGGTGCTCCGTGGGGGAAGGGGGAGAAGAATGGTCATTATGGGGGGGCAAAAGAAAGGATACTGCCAGAGCCGCCCAGCCAGCCTGCCTCACCTCACGCCAGGGAAGAGAGTCACACAGGTGAGTTCTTTCTCCCACCTCTAACCCCTCCCCTTCCCAGAGACCCCAGCAGCCAATCCCCTCCCTCAGACTGTGCAGTCTCTCTAGGACCCAGCAGCCCTGCTGTTGCATGCTCACTGCTTCCCATTCCTCCCAGCAGAGTGGTGCCCCAGAACTACTGGTGCCCTATGCAACTGCACACTCTGTGTATGCCTAAGGATGGCCCTGCACACAAGGTATCTCCAAAAAACCCTTCTGAAGACCTGAAACAATTCACCAGATGCAATGAAAAAGTTTAGTATCAGTCATGAATCATCCCTGAATGACCCTTATATACTGACTATGAAAATAAACCTATGGGGTAGGTAGTGTATCAGGAAGACAACATGTCCATGTGTCACGGTGAGAAAAAAGAAAGCATCAAACTTCTTGAGAGTCCATCTTGTGCTGCCTAGTTTTCTAAAATCTCCTCAGCTATCACCTTCTGATTGACTTTGAATGTGTCACTACCAGCATTTCTCAATAGAAAGCAAAGAGTAACTAGAAATTGGAAGCTCCTCTCAGAAGCAGTGTAAGTAATAATCTAGGCAGGGAAGAATCTGGTACCTTTCAAAGCTAGACATCCTCCTGATTACCACTAGCCAAGAAGGCATGATTTTGGGGCCAAATAGCGCCAGCCATGGAACCTCAAATGCACTGTTAGGGTACATCTATGCAGCAGGGCTAAAGCTGAAATAAGCTATGCAGCTTGAGCTACATCAGTTGCGTAGCTTAAATTGAAATAGGTTATTTCGGCTATTGGCACTGTCTACAGAGCAGGAAGCCCGAGAAAGCGCACTCTTCCTCCAACTTCCCTTACTCCTCATAAAATGAGGGTTACAGGAGTTGGAGTAAGAAGTCCTCCAGCTTGGCATTATTTTGACATTATATCGAAATAACTGCTTGTAGTGTAGATGCAGACTATGTTATTTTGGAATAAAGTCAGTTATTCCAAAATAACACTGCTGTGTTGGTATACCCTGAGAGAACATGGGACCACATGAAGTATAGAAGGATATTAGTGATATTAGGACTGGATGGAAGCTCCTGAGCAGTACTTAATTTGTGCCAGGGCTTGCCAGGTCTGAGCCCTGGCATCTTTAGGCTTGGCAGATAATAAATAGCCCAGGTACCTCTGCATTTGCTGAGTCAGTTATGAAAGTAAAAAAATGGCACAGGTACTTAATTGCTTGATCCCATTACCTCTCTCATAACAAATTAAGCTCTACTCCTGGGTTATTAAATCCCGTCTGCTGTATGCAGGAAGCCCATCGCATAATCCCATTTTAAAACTATTTAAGTAGTTTGACCCCAGTATGTGGGAGGCTATTTCAGAACCTCACTACTCTGGTGATTAGAAACCTTCTAATTTCAAGCATATATTTGTTCGTAGTCAATTTGTTCTTGTGACACCATTGTCCTTTAGCTTAAATAGCTCTCATCCCTTTTGGAGTTTACTCCTCTGATGTATTTATAGAAAGCAGTCATATCCGCTCTCTGACTTCTTTTTGCTAGGCTAAGCAAGACAAGCTATTTTAGTCTTCTCTCGTAAAAGAGACTCTCCATTCCCCTGTTCATCCTAGGAGTCCTTTTATGCACCTGTTCCAGTTGGAATGCATCTTTCTTGAATGTGGCCAACCAGAACAGTACACATTATTCCAGATGAGGCTTCATCTCAAGTACATACCTTACAACTTGCCTATCCTTACTGGAAATACGTGGCCTGATATAGCCTAGGAGCATATTTGCCTACACTGTGATCAACTAATACACTTTTCTCTTCCTCAATAATTTCCACTTTATAAACCCCCAGCTTGCAGCAGAGATTCTCATTGGTCCCTAGGGATATGACCTTGGTTCCTATTGAAATGACCTTTCTCATGTGACATTTATTCCCATTTCTGTTACTCCCATCCTCAAAGTTATCCAGTTCTTCCTGTATAATATTCCTATCCTCCTCTGTATTGACAGTGCCTTACAACATTGTGTCATCAGCTAATTTCATTAGCACACTCCTATTTTTGTGCCTGGTTCTTAATAAAAATATTAAAGATCAGTCCCAAGATTAAGCTTGCTCTGAACCCAACAGTTCTTTCAACACAACCTGTTGTCATCACCCCTCTAGCCAATTTCTTACCTAGTCTACGGTGCTTGTACGGATCTCCATCTTCTTCAGGTTTACAATTTTGCAGGTGATGCCATAAGAAATGTATTACTGTAAACCAGATCTACTGCATGACCCCTGTCTAAAAGATCAGTTTTCTTGGGTATTTGATATACCTATGTTGTATTTCATCTCATTTTCCATTTACCTCCATGTCTTTATTATTCTTTCCTTCAAAATTTGTTCTACAGGCTCATATTCTATTAAGGTCTAACTAATGG